>NC_138772.1:448096067-448683567 GCF_965119305.1 Pelophylax lessonae
ATGCTTGACTGTAGGGATGGTGTTTTTAGGGTCATTGTCAGCATTTTTCTTCCTCCAAACACGGCCAGTTAATGCCAAAGAGCTCAATTTTGGTCTCATCTGACCACAACACTTTCTCCCAATACTTCACTGAATCATTTAGATGTTCATCGGCAAACATCAAACAGGCCTGTGCATGTTCCTTCTTGAGGAGGGGGACCTTGCAGGCACTGCAGAATTTCAATCCATGGCGGGGAATTTTATTACCAATAGCACAAGCACATGTGCTACATCTGGTGGCAGGTGACATGGCAATTGACTATCTGCATCTGGTGGCAGGTGACGTGGCAAGTGACAAGCTGCATCTGGTGGCAGGTGATGTGACAATTGACAAGCTGCATCTGTTGGCAGGTGACGTGGCAAGTGACAAACCTCATCTGGTGGCAGGCAACATGGCAAGTGACAACCTGCATCTGGTGGCAAGTGACAACCTGCATCTGCTGGCAAGTGACAAGCTGCATCTGGTGGCAGGTGACGTGACAAGTGAAAAGCTGCATCTATGCAATGATAGTAGTAAACAGGACAAATAGAGAGGGTGAATCTCCCTAACTGGGGCACAGACAGCAATGAAAACTGACAGGTGTTCTAATCTCTCTCCACTCTGTCCACAACCAAAAAAAAAAAAAAAGAAAAAACAAAGTTGTGACATTAGTTATACTTTAAGTTCAGATAATTAATAATGACATCATGGATGGCTGCTCTTTGGTTGTACAAGCTTTACATTGCCATTTGTGTATGCCACATTGATAAATACACTGTATTAATTCAATTACACAAATAAGTGTTTGTATTTCCATTTTTGACAATAACTGAGTTTAGCATGACTCCTAATCTCTCAAGTACAAGCAATTTCTTGATTATTTGCATACATTTAGCCTTTCTACTGCAAATGCAAAACAAAGGTAATATCATGAAATGATTTATTTAAAGTTTAATGCATTAGGCAAATAAAACTAATGTTCACTTACACCTTTTGCACATATCGCCTTCCTGTAAAACATAACAAGTATTTTTCTCTAAACTTGCAGACTGATTTTGTGGCACATGCAGATAGATTATTTAAATAAAGAGGTTGCAGCAACTAACCACTGACCTGTCCAGGGTAATAAAAATAACAGTATATACTAATAAACAGCAGACTTGATTTGTTAAAAGAGTAGAACATATTCAGTGAAGTGAAGGTGTGCTCCCTTTAATCTTCCAATAATATGAATGGCAAAATCTATTTATTTTTGACATTCCCCTGCATGGGACTGGATATTTAAAGTGATAATTGGATATTTAAAATTAACACAGCTTTACCAAATGAAGATTCTATACTTTTTCAGTAAACCAGTCCTGGTCTGTGTTTCAGTAGCACAGACAGTAACTCCTGTATAAACAAAGCTTGCAAACAGTGCTTGCAAGCTTTGTTTATACTTCTGAAGGAGCTTTAAGGGTCCATTCACACTAGCGCGACTTGTCGGGCGACCATGTCGCCTGACAAGTCGCGCTCGCTCGCCATTGATTAGCACAGGACCCGTTCTAATAGTAGCGACACAAGTCGCTCCGACTTAGAAAAAGGGTTCTGTACTACTTTGGGGTGACCTGGAGGTGACTTGCATTGACTTCAATTATATGAAGTCCGTGCAAGTTGTGCCGAAGTTGCGGTGCACGCTGTGCACCGCAACTTCACATGTCGCCCCTGGAAGTCGGATCGCGCCAGTCTGAATGGGCTCTAACAGTAACTTCTTTATACATCAAGCCTGTCAGTTGCTGTATAATTAGAAACAATGACTGCAGTCACAGTTTTTAGTTTCTGGACCATGGCAGGTGATGTGGCAAGTGACAAGCTGCATCTGGTGGCAGGTGATGTGGCAAGTGACAAGCTGCATCTGGTGGGAGGTGATGTGGCAAGTGACAAGCTACATCTGGTAACAGGTGATATGGCAAGTGACAAGCTGCATCTGACGGTGGCAAGGGACATGCTCAGGGCTCCCACTGATTCTGCATTATGATGAGTTTAACTATTTTGTTTATATTACAATCTAATAATAGAAATAATGTGCTTCAATCATCCTGACACCATATAAGCCATGGTGCCATGATGACTGAAGTGCCAACGCCAACCATGGCCCATAAAAACCTGCATTGCACCCCTCACCCACCCCTGCCATCATTTTCTTCCACGCATCTGGTCCCCAGTGTCAAAAAGGTGTGGGACCACTGATTTAAAAATACCTATGATAACAATTATAGACCCGAAATTTCTTTGTAAGTGGGAAAACTTACAAAAACTGCAGGGAATCAAATATTTAGCCTGTTTTATGGTCCAGAAACGAAAAAAAAACTGCAAACAGTGACTGCAGTCATTGTTTCTAATTATACAGCAACTGACAGGCTTGATGTATAAAGAAGTTACTGTTAAAGCTCCTTTAGAAGTATGAACAAAGCCTGCAAGCACTGTTTGCAAGCTTGGTTTATACAGGAGTTACTGTCGGTGCTACTGAAACACAGACCAGGACTGGTTTACTGAAGAAGTAACGAATCTTCATTTGGTAAAGCTGTGTTCATTTCAAATATCCAAACATCACTTTAAATATCCAATCCCATGCAGGGGAATTAAAAAAAAAAATAGATTTTGCCATTCATATTATGGGAAGATTAAAGGGAGCACACCTTCACTTCACTGAATATGTTCTACTCTTTTAACAAATCAAGTCTGCTGTTTATTAGTATATACTGTTATTTTTCTTACCCTGGACAGGTCAGTGGTTAGTTGCTGCAACCTCTTTATTTAAATAATCTATCTGCATGTGCCACAAATTAGTCTGCAAGTTTCGAGAAAAATACTTGCTATGTTTTACAGGAAGGTGATATGTGCAAAAGGTATAAGTGAACAACAGTTTTATTTGCCTAATGCATTAAACTTTAAATAAATCATTTCATGATATTACCTTTGTTTTGCATTTGCAGTAGAAAGGCTAAATGTATGCAAATAATCAAGAAATTGCTTGTACTTGAGAGATTAGGAGTCATGCTAAACTCAGTTATTGTCAAAAATGGAAATACAAACACTTATTTGTGTAATTTAATTAATACAGTGCATTTATCAATGTGGCATACACAAATGGCAATGCAAAGCTTTGTTTTACAACCAAAGAGCAATACATCCATCATGTCATTAAAGCGGAGTTCCGGCCTCGGAAACGTTTTTTTAGATAAAAATACCCCCGGGACAGTCAGGGCTAGTGCATTTCATAATGGCTAGCCTCCGAACTATCCCAGGTTGCACTTACCTTTTAGAAGAAATACTTACCTTGAAAATGTCTTGTCCAGCACTGCCATCTCAGGTGTGGGCAGCTGAAGCCAGAGCGTCCTCTTTGGTGTCCTCTTCATTCCCAGAATGCCCTGCATCGGCCCCGCTTGTCACTTCCGGGGCAGGCGCGTCATCCCTGCACAGCTTCTGGGCATGCCCAGAAGCTGTTTAGTAGGGAATGACACGCCTGCACCGGAACTGACGAGCGGGGCCGATGCAGGCGCATTGACTCCTGGGAGCGATGACGTTCAGCTCCCAGGAGTCAATGCAAGCAGGAGGAAGTGGAAGAAAGGTAAGTATATTTTCTTCAATAGCAAGGTAAGTAAACAAAAAAAAAAATTGGGACTATTCATTTCTTTTTCAGGTGACCTAGAGCAAGCGAAAGGCCCAAAGTGGTTTTTGAGGCCAGAACTCCACTTTAATAATTATCTGAACCTAAAGTATAACTAATGTCACCATTTTTTTTTTTTTTTTTGTGGACAGAGTGGAGAGGGTTTAGAACACCTGTCAGTTTTCATTGCTGTCTGTGGCCCAATTAGGGAGATTTATCATCTCTATTTGTCCTGTTTACCATTATCATTGAAAGTGAAAGTAAAAGAATATCCCAAATTTTGGGTTGTGCCCACAAAAGTAATAGAGGGAAATGTGTCCAATGGGAACACTAGTTCTGATGAACTGGGGGTCCCAAAGGAATTCTCTTAATTTGACAGGGATTTTCTCTAACTTCCTGTTTTGACTATAGGACAGGAAGTGAAGGGAAAGCTTCCCAATGGAACACAGATGGCAAAAAATAAACTGACAGGGGTGATAACCCTCCTTTACTCTATTCAAAATGAAAAAAGTTTTGCCTATAGTTCTATTTTGAGCAGTATATATTGTGATTTTAAGGCTGGGTACAGACACATACAAGTTTGCCTGTTATTTGTACCTATAACCAACAGGGTAAGAAACTGCAAAGAAATGCAAAGCATCTGACAGAAGTACTTAAATTGTTTGTAAACCGCTGAAAAGAAAATTCAACAAAAAGTACCCTTCTGTAGTGTGTACTTACCTCGACCCAAAGCACCAAGTGTGATTTCTGTATGCATTGCCATTCCTCTTCTTGCTGCATTTCTGACACCCACTTCTGACAGTCTATGCAGACACCAATCAATCCCATCTCAATCTAGGTTTTGTCCCCAAGTGAACCCTGTAGGTACTGTAAATATCTCCTAAACGTGTACCATTTAGAAGATATTTACATTACATGCAGTCAATGACATCATCGGCGCATGCGCTCTGAAGGAATGGCCACCTGTGCCATTCCTTTAGATACCGGTACCATGAATGACGGCTCCCCCCACACATGCACGGGAGTGATGTCCTCGTGGCTCCAGCCTTTCACATAGCCAGAGACTGCTGACCTGGAAGGAAGACTGGGTGCAGATGGACGCTGCCTCCAGGGATTACATAGCATCACTGGAGGGTTTTGTTTTCACTGGAGGGTATTGCAATGCATACTAGCTCATTATGCCTTTACCTTGCAGGTCCGATAAAAAAACAACCAGCGGTTTAAAACCACTTAAGGATTATCCTGAAGCAACTTCAGACCCAGCAAAGATATATATATATATATATATATATATATATATATATATATAAACAAAGTTATTTTACTGAAGTTGTTTAAGCATAACAATTGAACAATTAATATTCAATAAAGATGTCTTCATTACATATTCCTGTACATGATCTTCTAGGTGCCCCTTGATTGTTCTACTGATGTCCCTGCCCATGAGGTAGTCAACCCCTGAACCTGAATAGGTGTGAACAGTCCTTTAGACTTCCTGAGTCAAAGCATTAATCCAAACCCCTCAAACCCTGATTGGGTTCCCACAGAGGGTTGATCACATCCTTAACAGCATGCTTGTTCCTTTGATGAGCAGACCTGGAACCTAACCTTAGGCCATCTTACTAACTGCAGCGCCTTCAAGAAGTGGTTCCCTCCCTTTTTATGTATTTGCGGCAGAAGAGGGTGTTACTTCCCCACCATGAAAACCTGGCCAGCAAAGTTAAAGAGATACTAAAGTCTTGTTTTTTTTTTTTTTTTAAATAACAAACATTATACTTACTGCTCTGTGCAGTTGGTTTTGCACAGGGCAGCTTAGATCCTCCTCTTCTCTGGTCACTTTTTGGCACTCCTGGCCCCTCTCTCCTTGCTATGGGGGCACCTGAGCTGAGCCGCAGCTCCCTGTGTCCACTCAGACATGGAACCGCAGCCTGGCCCGCCTCCTTTCACTCTTTATTGGCTCACTGACTTTGATTGACAGCTGCGAGAGCTAATGGCACCATGCTGCTGTCACAGCCAATGAGGAGGGGAGCCCAGACAGCCTAGTCTCTCTTGTACCATCACTGGATCTAGAGGGACCTCAGGTAAATATTAGGTAGGCTGAGGGGCGCTGCTGCACACAGAAGGATTTTTTTATCTTAATGCATTGAATACATTAAGATAAAAAAAAAAAAAAAACATTCTGCCTTTACAACCACTTTAACCCTCAACCTCCCAGAGAGTACTACCTCAACAGGGCAAACACAACTAAACAGTGCAACAGACTTGTACTACAATATGGAAGTCCAAACACATATACCACTAGAAAACAATAAAAGGTTTTAATAAAACATAAACATTTGACATTCACCTGCTTACAAGCGTGTACTACATGATTTATAAAAATGTTGTTACATTAAATTATGTAATTAATGAAATACAATAAATAAATGACATTAAATAATATATTTTATACTGTACATAACAACTTCAAAATGCTCACATTCTTTTTATGTACAGTTAAAAAAAAAAAAAAAACCTGGTTGATCCTATGGAGCAGCTGTTGCCACCCATAGAGTGTATGCTCATGTCTCAGTGAACATATTTTTACTTTTTTTTATTTATTTTTTTATACTGTAGGTCATGCAACTGTTACAGGACGGCTGCAGGCTTGAAAAGATAGTTCTGACATACTTACAGTAGATGACTTATATAGCATACATCATCTACTTGATAGAGACTTATCCTACAGATCTTTCCCTTACCTAATTCTTAGTTACTTTGGGATATTTATTACTCTGTCTAGCAGACTGTGTCCAAATTTAACTGTAAGCGCTCATTTATGTTCATCCTGCCACTTATTCTGACCCGTATCCATATATTGAGTTCATCTACCACTAAACGGTCTTGTGTCTGTTTTCTGGTAGTAACCCACAGCTAGGTTAGAGGCATCTATACTCATGTACTTATCAATGCTTTCAGTGACTTTTTGCCACCCTCCGTATTCCATATTGCTACCTACTGTGTCTACTGTAAAATGTGGCCATGACTATAGGTTAAAGCAGGACTCCAGGCTAAAGAAATATTGTCTAACTAGAAGAAAAATATCAGGGCCACAAAAAAATAAAATAGAGAAGTGGCCCCATGGAATTGTCACCCCCAACACGCATTTGTTTTAAAAATAAATGTTACTCCTAATAGAGGGCTGTGAGCATTTTTCAGTACATGAGTCTCTTTGGCTGCTTTGCTGGTTCTTTTTGTTTTGTGCTTTAGGTGACAAGCTGCCTGCTGTTGCTAGGAAGATTTACCTCAGCTGCTGAGCATTGGATTGGTGACATATCTTTTGGCGGGAAACATCCAGCCAATGAGTGTAACCTTTTTCTTATATCCCTCCTGTCACTGGTGCGGAGTCAGCATTTACCTCTGGAATCACCTCTGGATTCTCCTCTGCCTTCCTTCTGGATCTTTAGACTTGCTCTCCCACCCTCCCTCCCTCTTTGTTATTTCCCCTCGTCGCTGTCCACCTTTATGTGGATAATGTCACCCACTTTGTGGGTTAAAGAAAGTCAGTGAGGTATCTCCCTAAATGTGCCACATCCCTAACAGATAAACCACAAAGAAAATTCCCCTTGGGGTGGGAATTTGAAGGCACTAAGTACTAAATAATGTGAATAAAAATCAGTTTTATTTAAGTTAGCATAAAAACACCAATGCTATATGGACATGGTTGTACATGGAATACAGATACATATTACACCAATGTTGATAGGCGAAAAAGCATTGATGGCTTTCACAGCTCCTTCTTCAGGTGTGTGGTTGGCATCAACACTATAGATTCCATTGGAGCATACAGCATTGCCCTGTCAGCATTAAAAAACAAGATCTCTGCCACTTCACCTAAGGATATGATTAGCACTCAATGTATATACAAGGCTGTGAGATGGTTAGTAAGCAATACTTAGCCCGACCAGTGTGATTCTTGGCTACTGAGGCCTGACAGATAGGTTCTAGTATCAGTGAGCATATAATGTGACCTGTTTCTCCTGAGGTTTGAAGATGTTAACTTTGTTGGTGGACAGTGGTTGGTAGGTTGTTATTGGTACAAGATATTTTTGCTTGAGCCTTAGTGACTAAGCATGTTGTCTGTTAATGGTTAACAGCGGTTCTGTTTGGTATTAAAGGTTAAAGCTTGTTTCATATTTAAAATTGTTTTAAACCCAACTAAGGGGCACAGCCTAAACTTTTTAACAATCCTGATTGTGTGTTTATTTTATATTTTAGGTATGCTCTTATGGTACAATAGGTGTTAATTGGGTGTACAATACCATAAGTATTCTTACATGAATCTTGGTGTCCTTTGTGTATTTTTCTATATCTGGCAGTAATCCAGTATAAAACCCCTCATGTGCTTTTCCTCTGGGCAGGAGTTTACTGTAATAAAGACTGGTCACTGCTGCTCTCTCTTTGTGCATGGTGACTAGCCTTACAAGGTGGTGTCATAAAGTTTTGAGGCTAGTTTTGTAACATGCCAACAGATGACAGCACAAGGCTGCACACACAGTCACAGGGAGCATCGACCTTCATAAGTCAGTGTGCCAAAAGACATCGTCCTGTGTACATCGGGAGCTGTGCAACTGGTGCTATTCTGACCACGTCTGCTATTTCATCATGGACAGCAAGTTAGAACAAACGTGAGTTTCTCACCGGAAACAACATGATTTCACTTTTGCACTTCCCATACTCACCAGATTTGATTCCTGCAGACTTCCCGAAGATGAAAATCCAGCTTAAAGATTGTGGAGATCCAGCGTGAATCGCAGAAGGTGTTTGACACTCTTTGAAAAGCAGACTTCTAGGACACATTCCAGAAGTGAAAGGAACGCTGGGAACGCTGTATTGCTGTGCAAGGGGGTTATTTTGAAGGTGATAGTATGTAAACATATTAAAAAAGGGGGGGGGGGAGTTTGGGACTTTGAATGAGGAAATGACAGGGTAAGGTCATATTCCTCCATCCCTATGCATAAATAAAACAATCCCCTATGCACCTCTGAACTACCTCATGTGATTTTTGCAATCTTAGCTACTTTACTCGTGCCAACAGGTATATCCCCATTCCCCCCCCTTTTTTTTTCCCTGTCCTTTCCCTTCCCCTCACCCCCTGTTTCCCTCCCCCCCATGGTCCTTTGTTATACCATATTAACAACAATGCATTTCATTATAGACACGCATATATTTACATACTTCACATCTGCTCCTGATGATTGGTCACAACCATGAAACGCGTAGAGCTGTTTAGGATGCCACGTCATGACTATCATGTGTCTACCATCTTTTTATGTACAGTAATGAATTTTACCCTAATTTATTTATATTATCTATGAAGGTGCTAGTTTGTAATATCCAATTGGACACCATTGACATCATTATGTGCAATCCTATCATGCTTGCCGCAATGGGCTGACTTATATGCATTTCTTAATGTCATCTACCAGTAATGATGTATCTATGTCATTTTGGTTTGATGTGAGATGTATGTACATATTTCATTTATTGATCAAATATGATGTTATAATTTTTATGTATTTATTTATGTTATCAACCAGTAATGATTACCTTTGTCATTATGTTGTGATGTTAACATATGCATTTATCTATTAAAATGTGATATATATTTATGTTGTTATGGATTTCATATACACATATGCAATACCTATGCCAGCCCATTGATACATTTATATATAATTCCCCTGATTGCTGCCATATCTTTCATTTAAAGTCCCAGTATGTAAACATAGATAAATAAAGTTGAAACAAAAAGTGTCAGTGCTGCTATAAATGCAGAAGGTGTTTGACACTCTTTGAAAAGTAGACTTCTAGAACACATTCCAGAAGTGACGGAACACTGGGAGTGCTGTATTGCTGTGCAAGGGGGTTATTTTGAAGGTGATAGTATGTAAACATAGATAAATAAAGTTGAAACAAAAAGTATCAGCGCTGCTATAAATGCACAAATATGATAGATGCTATTATACAATATAAGTGCTACTGTGCAAATAAAGTGCAATGGAGTAACTCAGTGCAATAGTGCCTGTAAACAATATCCACAAATATCAATCAATATAATTGCACACATCAATAAAGTCCATAAAGTGCTCTTAGTGCTCAGTAAATCCAATCCTTAAGGTGCTTCAAATGTGCTTGGGAAGTGCTCCCCTGTGGTATCCCTACTCACCGGAAAGACTTATAAATGAAGCCTGTGTTGTTAATTGTTGTTCCAAATATCGTCTTGGCATGGAAGGATATGAACGTTATTACGCCCTGGTAAGAGCTGGACTTGCATTCTCCATGACCAAAATAAAGAGAGGATTCTCCATCGTGAAAGTATGTTGTAAAAGATTTATTAAATAAATATCCACTTACATATAGATTAAAACTGTTCTCCTATGCTCGGCTTGGTGGTTCCTGTATGTTTCAACATTTAAAGGCACAGTCACCTTTTTTTGTTAGCAGCAGCTTGTAGGTTTATATACTTTTAACACATTTTTTTCCTTTTTTCCTTTTTCATCCATAAGCACGAGGTCCTTTGTTGAATTTCAGTATAGATAAATAAGTACTTTCTTGTAAACAGAGCAAGTCTCAAAACTTTTTAATACCAACTCATAGCTCCACCCCCTCCTGAAGATTTCTGCAGGCAGGCAGTCTGTAATTGGTGGACCTACTAGCTCCCTCCCACAGCTTTGCCAGCTTTATCACTGCTACTTTTACAAGGTAATATCAGGGTTATTAAAGTCAGGGTTATTAAATATATATTTAAATAAAAGGATTTGTGTCTGGAGTTCAGCTTTTAAAACAAAGTTAAGGAACCATCGGGCTGGTAAAAAAAAACTCTGAAGACATTCAGCACGTTATCAATGTAAGTACTTAACACATGTGAGGCAAAAAAAAAAAAAAACACTATGGCCTTCCACTAATTGATAACTGATCCCTGCTGAATATGTTTCATTCCCTGTCAGTATTACTTGTGATTATATAATAAATCATAGTATTGACCACAGTCATTCTGGCATGAGCTCTGTATGTAAAAGGGGCATAGTCAGACAATAATTTCAGTGTACAGAACAAAACTAACATGCCATATAATACAAACAAATAGGAATTATACAGTCTGGGAAACCTAATGTTTCTGTTTGCATTTGTACACACACTAAGCTTGTGTCCATTGTATATCGGCAGAAGTGTGCAGTAGAAAGTATCATTTTCCATTCTTTAGCAAAGCTTATATAATCAAGAGACTAGAAGTGCCAGGGAGAACTGATGACATACCTGAGAAAAGGACGGTTAGTAGAAGCCATGATACTGCAGAATGCCTCTTGCTCAAGAGCGTGTCATATCGAGTAGACGAGGAAGATTTATTATAAAAAATGATGCGGACCTCACCTGAGCACTACTCCATGCAAGAAATCTTTCAAAACTGAATTTCAGGATTTCTAGCATTACATTGATTTTCAGTTTTGTATGGAATAAACATTTTCTTTTCCCTTTTCAACATTTTGAAACCGGCTGACTGCTAGTTAGTTTAAACATGTATTAGTAAATAGCAGGATAGGCACAAAGATGAATAATAAGGTGCTCAACTATATTTATTTTATTACTAAAAGCCCCCCTGACAGTGCTGCTGAACTCTCCTGAACTACCTGTAGTGGGATGCCCCTTTATCCAGATTCAGGTGCAAGTCCCTTTAACTCAACTCCCCACAATCTTCTGGACTACCAGCATCCCCTGAGCTCCTAGACACGCCCAGGGGGTATAAATGCCAGTTCCTCCTAGCTTTCTGTGCTCAGAGAGATCCTACCTGATGGAACAGCATTGACTGGGCAGGTGAGCTATCCCCAGGTGCTGGGTCCTCCTCTGTTAAGTCTGGTGTGCGGGCCACCAGCAGTGAGCATAAGAGCACGCAGCATCTGTCCAAGCCCCAGTCACTGGAGAGAACTCTGTTACAGTCCATGCAGAGGAGCTGTCCAAGCAGTGGGGTTGTCCTATCTACAGCCCCCAGAGCCTCCTGATCGAAGTCAGCATCAGCAGTGTCAGTGTGAAGTCTGTGCCAGCAGGAAATCCCCTCAGCTCACAGTCTGCTGAATAAACGATTACTCTCTTGGACACGTGAGATTTCTTTAGCTCTCTATTCTATCAGTAAACTGAACTCAGAGCACTCTGCTGCCATCCAGTGGCCATTAGTAGAACTGCGGTAGAATTGTTTCCATATGTCTAACCCTGCTTTCCTACTGTTCATATTACCATTTTGTACTGGAAACCCTGTTCACATGATCTCCTGTGTAATCTAAGTTGATTTTCATTGTTAAGTAAAGTAGAAATTGCACATCACCACTGGTCTGATCATTAAGCTGATACCGTTACATAACATACCCAGACTACCAGAGTAGGGTAAGAAAAAAACAGGCTTTGGCTTCCTCCAACACCAGATGCCTGCCTCTCATGATATTGTTATTGAAAGAGCCTCCCGATACACAAGACTAGGTTCCTATTAGGTTACTGAGTTTGTGGAGATATCCTAGTAACCTGAGATAATCCAGTCTCACTACTACGTGCTTCCTTTACCTCCAGTAGCCACTCAGCTTTAGGGACCTCTGTTATAGCCCTGTATCCCCTCGGTCATCCGACCCTCCAATGCCAAACATTATGGTGTAACGGGTGGACATAACTGATCTTGTCTGTAATAACATTATTATGCATTATGGTGATCTGGCACTTTTGCACCCACTTTCGTATTATATTTGGGAAGCGTTTTTTTTTTTGTCTTTCTGTGCGAGTCAGGCTTTAGGCATCCTCTGCAACGGAAATGTAATTTTTAGTGAGAGTGAGATGGAATTTGAATTTTCCAACCTGTGCCTTTGACAGAAGTTGAATAAAAAATTAATTTCTGTCAAGCAGGGAGTTCACACATTGATCAAAAATCAGCTAGTCCCTGCTGGACCGACTGAATCAGTGTATAGCCAAAAATAAATCTGCATAGGTCTGCATCTGTAAGGGCCAGTGGCACTTACCTTTTTTTAAACAAATCTTAAAGCAAAACTAAACTGTATTTGAGTACCAAAAACTGAAAATGCTATTTATTTCATTTTTAAAAATCAAAGTAACTCACCCATCCATTCATGTCTCCATAGCTTATATTTGGCTGAGAAATAACTTTGAAAAACATTCCCCTAGCATTTCTGGCCATGGTCATCTTGAGTAAGGGCACATGATTCATGTAGCATTTACCTCCAGGAATCCATATGTTCTTAGCTCAGGCATGCAGGCAGGAGGGTGTGCTTAGATGAGAAAACCCCTCCTTTCCTCCTGAAGACTCTTGATATGTATGACATCATTAGCCCAGGCCTTGAAATCAGAAAGTAACTGAAGAAATTAAAAAAAAAAAAACTAAGTTTACTAAGGTTAATATTATTCTGTTCTGTTCTTATCCTTAAATTGAATGTACTAACATTTATTTCCAATGCCTTATATGTCCTAAACAATGGGTTCACTTTAAAGCTGGTTCCAACAGCTAGTTACACTTACCTTTCCTTCAATGCCCAACTTCTCTGTAAGCCTAGTAAAAGATATCTGGTATAACAGGGTATGGGAGTGCATGTGATGTGTTTCCCCTTTCTCCCATTTTTGTTTTGGGGCCTGGTAAATGGTCACTTAGAAATCCAACATTGTCACATTGGGGCAGGCAGAGTCCTCTACACTGTATAAGCAACATGTTGTGACTTGGAACTTACAAAAATATCTGTAGGTTTTAAGTGTGGATTTAAAATCAAGCCTAGAATATTTTGGGTTGCATTAATAAACTGTATTATAATTATTTTATGCCATGGTGAAGTTGAAAATAGTGCTTTGCTACTATGAACTTCTTTTTTTATTATTTTTAAAAATAAACTACTCTAAAAAGAAAAAAATGCTTTTAGTGACTTTTGCCTAAACAATAGTCATCATTTTTGCATAATAATCACTGTCAAGTTCTGTACCAAAGATGTATTTAATTAATCTCCAATGTTTTATTTTATAGTGACATATTTACTTTCTGAAAGTGATTATTATTATGTTGACAAATTATCTAACATTTCGTAAGTGATTTCGTTTATAGTCCAGCAGATGTGCGAGCTATTTTTGGAAAAAAACAGGACCTGCTTACATTGCTTCCAGTTTACACTTATTTCCAAATGTGATTTTATTGGAAGAATGGGCTGAGTCAGGAATCTTTCACTAAATGTAGACATATATATATATATATATATATATATATATATATATATGTGAACCTAGAAATGTATGTAGAGGTAGACTTTATATAAAACACAGTAGTTAGAGTGATGCTTTAGGTTAACTTAACTCTCTCCTATAATAAAAGGGGAGTCTGTATGTCTCTTGCTCCTACAGAGAAAACCTTGAGAGATAAGGAAGCAGGATGCTACATTCCGAAGACCAACTTCCAGAACCAGCGCTGACCGGAGAGATAACAGCTAAAGGATGGGACAGTTGGAGTAACCGTTACATTGCCAGATGGAAAAGTGGACACTGATTGGATGAAATATGCTATTACACTTGAACTCTGTACTTATTTTTATGCGCATGAAAATTAAACGGATCTACCTTGTTTTCCAAAATCACCGGATCTGAGTTTTTCCTACATTTACAGATTTACAGGAAATATATTTAAGAGTGAAAAAAAAAATCAGATCACATGCTGAGGTTTGTTGCATCTGTAAGGATGTTATTACCTTTTCTTCTATTTAATAAGGGACTGAACTCTAGAAGCTGTGCTCCAAAAAGGCATGGAAGGGACAACAGACTAGTCAACAATATTGCAATTGACCTTTTACCTATTACTGGCTTACCATGACTTGTTATGCACTGTGTTTCTTTATGGAGGTGGCCATCTTGAGAGAGGCAGGGCTTTACATCTGCATGTTTTGGAGACTCCAACAAGAACAGTAGGGACATCACCAAATAGCAACTCAAATCTCCTGAGCCTAGCAGGTAAAGCAAGCAGTGCCTTAGATCTCACACTGGAGATATATAATTATAAGGCTGTAGGCACCGGATAGCCTAGGCATCCTCATTGTCCAGGAAGTGCACATTTTTTCAGGAGGAATTGAATGCAACAGGTAAATCTTCCACGGTACCACTTGGATTAAAAAAACACACACACACACACATCTAGATGGTCCTTATAAAAAAAAATAATAATTTTACTTTTTGCTTTCAGGTCCACCTCAAATCTTGCATCACTCCAATGACTCATTTTGCATGTACAGTACATCTTATGCCGTCAGATAAGGATAATGTTTTTTCCAATCTCTGTCACGACCAGGGAAGTTTTCGATCACTTTCCATTGACCCCTGTCCAAAGAACACAAAGTGACAAAATAAAATGATTCCAGTGTAAACACAGCATTAAAAACCTAGATTTTACCACTTACAGCAGGTTTTGAATGGATTTGGGCAAACATTAAAACCAGAAATGTAAAATATGAATGTAATCAAGGGCTGTAAGCACATAGTTAGGTTTTCTTCAAGTCAGGGAGTTTTCAATGTAACCACCCCGGGTGCCTGAAATTGTAGATGCTCCAATTTGCTCGGTTGAGGTGCCTCTCCATGTACACTAAAAGTATTGGGATGCTTTCCTTTACAAGCACATGAACTTTATTGGCATCCCAGTCTTTGTCCGTAGGGTTCAATATTGAGTTGGCCTACTCTTTGCAGCTATAACAGCTTCAAATATTCTGGGGGAGACTGTCCACAAGGTTTAGGTGATGACCATTCTGCAAGAAGCGCATTTGTGAGGTCAGGCATTGTTGTTGGACGAGAAGGCCTGGCTTGCAGTCTCCGCTCTAATTCATCCCAACGGTGTTCTATCAGGTTGAGGTCAGGACTCACTCATCTATGTATTTATGGACCTTGCTTTGTACACTGGTCCAAATCATTTGGTGGAGGGAGATTACAGAGCGGGGTTGTTGTTCAGGGATTGAGCTTGGCCCTTTAAATCCAGTGAAGGGAACTCTTAAGGCATCAGCATACCAAGAGAATTTGGACAATTTCATGCTCGCAACCTTGTGGGAACAGTTTGGGGATGGCCCTTCCTATTCCAACATGACTGAGCACCAGTGCACAAAGCAAGGTCCATAAAGACATGGATGAGCATGTTTGGGGTGGAGGAACATAACTGGCCTGCACAGAGTCCTCACCTCAACAGGACAGAACATCTTTGGGATGAATTTGAGTGCGAGCCAGGCTTTCTCGTCCAACATCTGACCTCACAAATGCACTTCTGGAAGAATGGTCAAACATTCCTATAGATACACTGCTAAACCTTGTTGACAGCCTTCTCAGAAGAGTTGAAGCTTTTAAATTGCAAAGGGTGGGCCAACTCAATATTGAACCCTATGGACTAAGACTGGGATGCCATTAAATTTCATGTGCATGTAAAGGCAGGCGTCCCAAAAGGTTAGACATTATAGTGTATCTAAATCTCCCTTTTAGCCTATTATTGTAATGAGCATCTTCTCTTGCTAATAACAAGTCTTTGGAGGCTGGACTGGGCACGCCCAGGCTTTTGATCCATCAACCCAGGCATCTCTATTGAAAAACAAGGCATTCAAGAGCCCAGAGTTCTTACACTGAAATTGGACCTGACATACAGGCACCTGGAAATGCTTTCTTTGTTATAACAGTGGTGAATTAGGTCAGCATTTTTCAATTTGGCTACTATTTTTTAGGTTTTCCAATACATAACTTCTGACTTTAACTCTGTCATATGCTGCCTTAAATATTTCATATCTATAGTCAGTAATTGAAACCTACTGTACATTGGGACAATCTGAGATCACTCATAGTAAGCAGTATTCGGAAAACTTTCTGTAAGTACACATATATCTAAACAACACTTTTTGAGAAGTAATTTGGACATGAGCAGATGGACAATGAGTGGGTGAAACTGTAAGCTCTTTTATTTTTCCATTAAACGTATTTCCATTATTGAAACCACAATGGTAGTTGAGATATTGTAATGCAGGATGTATCCTTGTGTAACTGACCAAATCGTCTCTGTTCCTAATGCAATCTGAGAATTAATTGTAGAGGTTATTTGAATAATTTAGAGTCCCATGTTTCTTTGAAAGGTTTAAAATCTAGCTGCCAAAACAAGGAAATTGGAATAATACTTTAAATAAATGAAACCTTAAAGAAAGAAGGTAAAACATTAACTCAAAATTGTACTACTACACTAACTTTCCTTAAAATAAAATAAAATGAAGTGCCTAAGGTCAGTAAATTTCTCCTTCAGTGCCTGTGCAGTTAAATCTCTAAATGCAGACATGATCTTAAAGCGACATTAAAAGTTCCTTTTTTTTAATTAAAAAAACAAACATAATATACATACCTGCTCTGTGTAATGGTTTTGCACAGAGCAGAATGAACCCTCTTCAGGCTCCAGGCTCCTCCTCTTCAGCAAGTGTCCCCATGGAAAGCCGCTTTTCATGGGGGTACCCGTGTATGCTCGCTCCTAAGCTACCCTGTCTGTGTCTATTGACAAAGGGCTTGGCGCAGCATTTGATTGACATTTGATTATCAATCTGTCCAGGGAGGAGGGAGACAGCCGTAAGAGCCGCTGCTCTCATGCACACCGCTGAATCAGATTGGGCTTAGGTAAATATAAAGGAAGGGGGCTGGGGGGGGGGGTCAGTACAGAAGGTTTTCCACCTTAATGCATAGAATGCATTAAGGTGAAAAACCTTAAGGCTTTAGAACCATCTTAATTGTTTTCTAATAATTAGCTTTTATGTGTTAGTGAACAGGATGTGGCATACATCATGTGCTTGCAAGTAGATCTAAAAATAACTTGCATAGGAAGAATTATAAACTTGTTTTTTGTTTTTTTCAATAGAAATAAAAGTTATTGAAAAAAGACCAGAGCTGGTACATATAGAATAGAAAATGCAAAAGGACATCAGGTTTAATAGTTTGAAAATTATCAAATCATACATTAGTGAAATCATACAACATAGTCAATTTATACTAATCGACTTTAAAGAAGAGGGTTATGATATTATGAAGCTATATGCACAATTTGCACCATAAAACATTTGTAATAGAAAGTAAAAGAAATAGGAAAGTATTTAGGAACAATATAGTACAAAATGAAGGGGAATGACAGGACCTCTAACTAATTGCTTGCAACCATTTTCTAGCTTGACCTGTGCCACGCCATTTTAAATGCAGCTCCGACTTACAATGAGTTATTTAATTTAAGATTGCTTTAAGGCTTTAGTTACAAAGACCAAGGAAACTCATAAATCACCCCATGTCCCCCATGTTTTCACACCTTAGCTAAAGATACATTCTTTAGCGCACATTAACTTCCTCTTTAGTTATACTAAGTCTTATGCCCCGTACACACGTGCAGATTATCTGCAGACTTTTGTCTGCAGACTTACCTTTTCTATGTAGTGCAAGGGCCTGCCGGATTGCATACAAATTGAAAGTGTTTAGGTTTCACCTCATATTATATGGTTTTGGTAAGTCTGCAGACAAAAGTCTGCAGATAATCTGCACGTGTGTATGGGGCATTAGGGTCTAGACAAGGCATATTTTGCAATTTCTAACGAACATTCTGTATTAACCCATTGTTTAACTTCTGAGAGCACTCTCCCCCCTCCCAATTGTATTTCCTGTGGATTTTCTGAATAAGACTTACCCCGCTCCAAATAAAGTTAAGAATGCTTTTGACTGAACACTGGTTGCATGTGTTTTTTTGAACAGGATAAAGTATTCTCCAGAGCTCTGCTTTTCTTTTACATAGAACAGACCATAAGTCAGGGACTTATTATATATACACTTAAGGTATCTAGGTTGGGCATAAAGGAAATCACCAACACAATATACTGCTTATAGAGATTTATTTTCAACAGAGTAATCATTTCTGGGTCATCTGCCCTATTGCAGATTCCCAGCTCCAAACCAGGCAACCCAAGGTCTCTATACATTCTAAAAGGATTCACCTTTTGTAGCATGTTACATGTTACACCCATATTCAGGGCTTAACTAGACATGTGCAGTTCATTTCATTCCGAATTGAAATTTGGACGAATTTTCTGTTTTTGGCAATTCAGATGTATCCAGATTTTCTAATTACAATAGTACTGAATTTAAACTAATCTGAAAAATATCGGAAAAAATTTGGACGACATTTAAATCGATTCTAAAAGTTTTTGAATCAATTTTGAATTGTTTTCGAACAGTTGTTAAGTTTAAATTCGAAAAGCTTTAGAATTTGAAAAGTTTTCAAATTTGAAAAGTTTTCGAATTCGAAAAGGCTTTCAATTTGTTTTCCAATTTCCAAAGAGAATAAAATAGAATAGAAAAAAAGGATAAAATTAAATAGAAAGAATATAACCTTCTTCTGAAATTCGAATTTCAAATAGAATAAATTCAAATTTGAATACATAAGAAAGGAATAGAATAGAAAAAAAAAGAATAGAATAGACTATAATAGAATAGAAAAGAATATAATTCACAAAACAATAGAATAGAATAGAACAGAATAGAAAATAGAATAGAAAGAATATAACCATTTCCCATAATTCAAATAGAATCAATTTGAATTTGAATAGAATAGAAAGAAATAGATTAGAATAGAATAATGTTTATATTCTTTCTATTCTACTCTGTTGTTTTTTCTATACTATTCTGTTATTTTCTATTCTATTCTAATCTATTTCATTTCCATTCTATTTAAATTCAAATTGATTCTATTTAAATTTTGGGAAATGGTTATATTCTTTCTTTTCTTTTTTTTTTGTATTCTATTATTTTCTATTCAAATTTCAGAAGATGGTTCTATTCTATTCTATTCTATCCTATTCTGTTATATTTATTTTGTATTCTATGTTGTTCTGTTTTATTCTTTTATATTCTACTCTTTTATTTCCTGTTATGTTCTTTTCTATTCTATTACATTTTTTGCTATTCTATTCCATTATCTTCTTTTCTATTTTACTGTCTTTGGAAAATGCGGCTGTCGGCTTGTAGTTTTCAATTAACTTTCATGGTGCTGTGGAGCTCCATGGTAGTTCATTCATGCTTCCTATCTTCTTCCTGTATCTGCTTGCCGTATTGAATGTACGGGCAAGCAGATACACTGGCAGATCTGCTGGAGATGGAACAGAAGAAGATAGCTGCACTTCCAGAAGATAAAAACTGCTTCTTTATTAAAAAATCATGAAGATGAAAGACATGCCCACACATTAACCGGTTGCAGACTGCGCACAGTATATTTACTGCGGCAGTCAGCCCCGGCCAGGCAGAGTGACATAGATCTACGTCGCTCGCCTGTCACTGGGTTTTGAGCCAATAGCGGGCGAGAGCGCGCCCGCCGAGGCGCGCGCCCGCCGAGGCTCGTTCGCGGAGGAGTGCGGGCCCGATGTCTGCCAGTCACACTACGATTGTCGGTAGAGAGGGAGAAAGGCAGAGCGGCTTATGTAAACAAGCCGCCTGTCATTCTCCCCTGTGTAAAAATGGAGATCAGACGGTTCTACTATGTAGAACCGTTGATCTCTGTTTTTACACTAGTAACCATGTCCCACTACAGTTAGAAACACGCCCCTAGGACACACTTAACCCCTCCCTGTCCAATACAGTTAACCCCTTCCATGCCAGTGTCATTTTTACAGTAACAGCGCATATGTATACCACTGATTACTGCAGTAATGTCACTGGTACCCCCAAAAGTGTCAAAAATGTCAGTCAAGGGTCTGATCGGTCCGCCGCAATGTCGCAGTACCGCAAAAAAAAAAAAATCGCAGATCGCCGCCATTACTCGTTAAAAAAAAAAAAAACTCCAAAAATGACAAAAATCTTTCCCTTTGTTAGTAAACGCGATAACTTTTGCGCAAACCAATCAAAATACGCTTTTTTCGATTTGTTTTACCAAACATATGTAGCATAAAACAAATTGGCCGAAAATGTTAAAAAATTTAGATTTTTACATTTTTTTTTGGAGGGAATTTCATATAAAAAAAGTGAAAAATATTGTTATTTTTGCAAAATTTACGCTCTTTTTTTGTTTATAGCGCATGATCAAAAAACCGCACAGGTGATCAAATACCACCAAAAGAAAGCTCTGTTTGTGGGAAAAAAAGGACGTGAAATTCGTTTAGGTACAGCATCGCACAACCGCGCAATTGTCCGTTAAAGTCACGCAGTAAAAAAATCGCAAAAAACCCCCTGGTCAGGAAGGGGGTAAAATCTTCCGGGGTTAAACCCATGGACGGTCAGCAGATGTGTTTTAGACTTCTGTGCTTAATCATTGCTTGGATCTGCTGGAGACCTGCATGGCACCAGCAATCTGTTGATCGCTGGTGCAATGCTTTAAAGAGTCCAAAAAATAAATGCACATTTATGCACATTTACAGGACGCTGCTGAGGACGTATCTTTACAAAACCGGTACAGCGTGTCGCATCACTTCCGGTTCCCAAAACGAGGCTTGGACCGCGCAGCGTTCCGGTAGCTCGGATTCACTGCCTTTTTATGATCTATCGTTTGTGAGTACGTTTTATCCTGTCTATTCAAAATAAATAGCTGTATTTACAGTATTACGCTATGTGCCTCTCTATTGTATGATCCCTTACTCCATACTATTGCGGACCCCCGGAGCGGATATCCTTGAGCCCCACCAGATCTTCATAGTACATAGCCGGTATCTTTTAACCCTTGGACCACCAGGGACCTTTCCAGACGTCCCTACCCGGACCTGGAGAAGGAGACAGGATCCATCAGCCCTACATCTTAACATACCCGCCTTGTACCCCTGTGTGGAGTGGGTATCTCTGGTGAGTGTGCTACCTACCGTAGGGGTCACTGTGCACCTCACCACCCACCACTGGGTTATTCAGTATTGTGTACGGGATACACGAAGAATTTTATCAACACCCCTTTAGGACGATCACTTATCACTCATCACTGTCTCGCTTGAAATAGACTATTCTTGATTTATTTATTTTTTGGAAATTGGACACATCACTTTGGTGTTTCAGCATTTGTCACTTTATAGTTATTATTGCATCACTATATTGCCCCCCCCCCTTTTTTCTGGTTCACCTATTAGTCACGCCACTTCCTGCAATGCATATTTTGTGAAGTAGAGATCTACCACCTAGTTTCATATATATTATTTAGCATATGTCACTTTAACATTGGGGCTGTCACTCATGTCACTTTATGCACGGTTGCACTTATATTTATCTACGTTTATTAATTCGTGGTAATAATTTTTTATATATTAATTTTTTATATATCAATTGTTGAGTATATATTATCTCACCTGTATTTGTCTGGAATATCAAATTTAGCATATTGGTACCGTTTACCAATACTTCCAATTTCACTAGCATTGTAGCACATGTCACCTTACAGGGACGCATATGCCCATGTCACTTTGATTAACTGTCCACATTTTATGAGGAGGATTTGTTATCATCTAGTTTATATATTATTTAGCATATGTCACTTTATATTTGGGCTGTCACTTGTATTACTTTATGCACTGCTGCACTTCTATTTATTTGTGCTCATCCATAGGGATGATCGAATGGTGGTCGACCCGAACATTGGGTGTTCGAGGTTCGGCCGAATTTAGAACTTTTTGCTGAAAAAGTTCGGAATTCGGCAACCAGAACCGACCAAAATGCAATGGTTCAGGAAATGGGCTTTAAAAGCCCGTGATTGGACCAGAACCATTAGCAAATTAAGGGGGCAGGAGAATGCTAGGAATGTGATTGGAGTGACTAGGGGGTCCATAGTCCAATCGTTAGTGAATACGCCCCCCAGTATATAAGATAGCCCCCGCCAAATTCCTAGCATTGTTATACAGGGACATGGAAGAGAGTGGAAGCAGTTCTGTTAATTTTACTTTAAAAGTGTCATTTAGCATTTATTAGTGTGAGGAAAGGGATATCTAGTGTAGTTAGGGTGCTCTTTTACACTTTATTAGATGCAAAAATTTAGTTTCTGTAGGGAAAGTGTGAGGTGTCAGGGTGACCGTAATGTAGTGTAGGGTTAACTGACTGCTATGGCAGGGTGACCAAACCCTTCCATATCAGGGTGACCGTAATGTAGTGTAGGGTGAACTGACAGTGACTGCTATAGCAGGTTGACCCAACCCTTCCATATCAGGGTGACCGCTATAGAGAAAAGCTAGTTTCTCTGAAGTCACTTTCGCTGCAGTAATATGGCTTCGCCCCTGTCAGCTTGCTTTTTGGCTGCAGGCGTCTATAGTGATTTTTTGAGCACATGTTTGGAGTCAGGCATGACATCTGAACATGTGTATAGGGGGTATATATACACACCCATGTTTGTATATATACACCTGCACATATATAGGTGTGAAAGGAGCAGAAAACACTACTTGCGCTAATGAAATAATTAACACCAATATAGTTCCGCTCCTATCACACCTATATATGTCTAGGTGTATATATACATATAAGTATGTGTGTATATATACCACTATACACAAGTTCAGATGTTTTGCCTGCCTCCAAAGAACCCAAGAAAATGCCCAAAAAAACGCTAGCGTCAAAAAAAAAAAAACGCCCAGGTGTGTTGTTGCAGGCATTTTTTTTGGGTTTTTGGAGGCAGGCAAAAAATCTGAACTTGTGTATAGTGGTATATATACACACATACTTATATGTATATATACACCTAGACAAATATAGGTGTGATAGGAGCGTGACTATATTGGTGTTAATTATTTCATTAGCGCAAGAATATATTTCTGCTACTATCACACCTATATATGTCTAGGTGTATATATACATATAAGTATGTGTGTATATATACCCATATACACAAGTTCAGATGTTTTGCCTGCCTCCAAAGAACCCAAAAAAATGCCCAAAAAAACGCTAGTGCCAATAAAAAACGCCAAGGTGTGTTGTTGCAGGCATTTTTGGGGGGTTTTGGCTCTGCTCCTATAACACCTATATATGTCTAAGTGTAAAATACATATAAGTATGTGTGTATATATACCACTATACACAAGTTCAGATGTTTTGCCTGCCTCCAAAACCCCCAAAAAAATGCCTGCAACAACACACCTGGGCGTTTTTTTTTTTTTGGCGCTAGCGTTTTTTTGGGCATTTTTTGGGGTTCTTTGGAGGCAGGCAAAATATCTGAACTTGTGTATAGTGGTGTATATATACACACATACTTATATGTATTTTACACTTAGACATATATAGGTGTTATAGGAGCAGAGCCATATAGTGTTAATTATTTCATTAGCGCAAGCATATATTTCTGCTACTATCACACCTATATATGTCTAGGTGTATATATACATACATGGGTGTGTATATATATACCCCCTATACACATGTTCAGATGTTTTGCCTGCCTCAAAAGACCCCAAAAAATGCCCAAAAAAACGCTTGCTACTAAACCGGCAAGGTGTGAAAAGAGAGAAGCCACTAACCTGTTCTATAAGTGACAAAATACAAACAAACAATCTTTTTTTTTATGGTTCTGGACATGCTACAGAGCTGAAACTTCACAGGTACACTTTTTAGACCCCCCAGATACTAAATCCAAAGATTTTTTTTTTAATTTTTTTCAATAATTGGCTCTCTATCAAAAATGACAATTTTTAAGAACTTTTTTTGTGTGATTAATAGTCCCTGGGGTATGACCCAGAACCCTAGGCACTTTTTAGGGACATTTATTGGGTTTTAGGGCTTCAAAATTGTGTTTTTTGATTACCGAAGTTCGGGTCCCATTGATTTCAGTGGGGTTCTGAAATCCGGGCCGAACTTTCGGGAAGTTTGGATGTTCTGGCCGAACCGAACTTTTGAAAAGTTTGATCATCCCTATTCATCCATTGATTATATCACCTTTCATATCATCCGCATAGTGCATATATACTGTTAGACATATATTGCTAATTTATTCTAACACCACTAATTTTACCTATATAGCACACGTCACCTTTACGGTGAAGTATATGCACAAGTCACTTTGATGCACTGCTTATCAAACTATTTCAAATACCACAATTCATATATCGGTTTTATTTATTTATTTACATTTCTTACCACATGTTGATAGTATTTCCAAACTTGGCACTTTATTATCTTTCCTAGCTAACAGACAGCGCCATCCCCTACCCCTCCTTTTTCACCATTTTTTTTTTTTTACCTGCAATTTTTCTCCCAAAAAGTGAACTTATCCTTTAAATATAACAATTCTATCTTTTCTAATGGCAAGTAGATTTTAAACAGCTTCTGAGGGATTAGGCACAAGATTACGGTTCCAATGTCTCTTGATAGTCAGTTTTGCTGCCAAAATGAGTAACCCAGAGGCATAATTGGAACCTTCAGGGCCTGGTGAAAGAAACTATGAAGGAGCAGATTGGCTCTCTCCTCTCCCATCTGTGCAAGGGAGGGGGAGGGGGAACTGAGACTTTTCATATAGTCCACCCCACCAAGTAAGGAGGTATCTCTTCCATTGACCGCCAACGTAAGGCTGCATTCCACTGACCAGAAATGTAGGAGGACAATGCACTAACAACCAATGTATACAAACACTACAATTGCCATTGCCTGTTACTTTTTTCTCACTATTACTCATTTTTTTTTTTTTTTTTTTGTGATTATAACTGGGAATAATTTTTTTGAATAAAAAAAGGGGTGTTAAAATGATCATATCTGAACATTCACTCTGGTAAACCATGTTCTTTATTCTTGCATATATTATTATATTTGAAACTTGTTTTATGTGCTTTTATACTGTGACCTCAAAATATACTAACTTTAGCAGACGTTTCAATAAAACCTAAAATGGTTTCAAGATCCAAGTGTCAGTATTACAATTGGTATATACAATAATTTGGGAACCTTACAAATTTTATGGAACATAATGTGGAGTCCCAACCCAGGGGCTGTATTTCTGTATTTTAAATCTATATTTGATTCCTCTACTTTGATTAAAGTGTATATAAAGCGATTTTTTTTTCAGTTTTGGAAGAATAGAAAAGGGTTAAACCCCACTCTAAGGGTATTGTTTGCAGTCTGTGTGGATTAAGGAGATCCCCTTTTGCAGGCACAACAGGAAGTGAGAGGAAATCTCTAAAGTGAACAGTATCCCCTTTTGGACAGTTGTCACTGGAACAGGTAACCTATAGAAATATTTACCCTTACCTTTTGTTCTAGTGACAACTCAAAATTCCTCTCCCTTCCTGTTTAGGTGATAGTAGTCACTGGAACAAACAGTGAGGGAGAATCTCCCCAAGGACACACATAGCAGCAAAAAAAACTTGGTAATTCTATCTCTTCCGCGCTTCTAAAACAGCAACAAGTGTGCCTTCACGCACACTTTAAATTATTTGTTAGCTTCCATATTTCATATGGTTTTGATAGAAGCAGCAATGGTGCTTTTTATGTTGAGTTCATAGATCCTTACTTAAGGAGTACCAGTAACTGAAAATAAAAGAATATTCTTATAAATGTGTTATAACCATATTCAGTGAACCAGGTGCCAACCGCCCAATAGCAGTTTTACTGCTACAGTGCACCCGCTCAGCGCAGGATCAGGTACCGTGTTTCCCCGAAAATAAGCCTGGGTCTTATATTAATTTTGGCACCAAAAGACACAGTAGGGCTTATTTTCGGGGTAGGTCTTATTATGTTCTGTCCTGTCCCTGCGTGCCAAGAATCCAGTGTGAACCTAGTTTACAGTAGTGTATATAAAATCCTAGGATACACTTTATTAGTGTTTTATATATGTCCAGTGTGTGTTTTTGTAATACAATAGTCATTACATCACTGCTCTGTGCTCAGCTACGGTAATCTCCCACTCCTGTCATTCTCCTCTCAAAGCGTGGCTGTCAGAGGGGGATATCAGCCACTCCCCTCTGCAGTTTACACAGAAGCGCAGGGTAGATTAGATTACAATAGTGTGAAATACCTTCTTCCGGGCTCAGCTGATCTGCCGCCCTCTCCTCCCCCGCTGACAGCTGGGGGTCACGGAAGCGCCGATGTAAAAGTATTTCCCACAATTCTAATCGAACACCCAGCTCTTCTGTATTACACTGCAGAGGGGAGGGGCTGATATCCCCCTCTGACAGCTACCGTATGGTAGGAGAGGAGAAAGACACAGCGGGGAATCAGCTGAGAGCAGAGCGGCGATGCAGGGAAGGTATTTCACAGTATTATATTACAAAAACACACATTGGACATTATTTAAAACACTAATAAAGTGCATCCTCGGATTTTTCATACACTAAACTAGGGCTTATTTTCAGGGTAGGGCTTATATTGCAGCCATCCCCAAAAATAACACTAGGTCTTACTTTCAGGGTAGGTCTTACTTTTGGGGAAGCACGGTATATATATACGTGATCCTACACGTCCGGGTTGCGGCGTGAATGTGCGCTGCCAGGGGCTAGCTCCCGATGTGTATCTATACAGCAGTTCCCGCAAACTTGTTGTCCGCCGGCAACCACTGATCGCTCGGTACACAGGCAGAATGGCAGTCTGCCTATGTATACAAGGCAGATTGCCGTTCTGTCAGTAAGGAAGGCAGAGATCCTGTGTTCCTGCAAAGTGGGGACACGGATCTATGTCTTCCCCTAGTAAAAGCACCTCCCACACTACACTAAAACACTGGTCAGACACACAGTTCACCCTTTAATCGCCCCTGTTGTTAACCCCTTCCCAGCCAGTATCATTAGTACAGTGACAGTGCATTTTTTTAACACTGATTACTGTATTCCCCAAAAAAAAGTGTCAAAGTGTCAGTTAGTGTCTGATTTATCTGCTGCAATATTGCAGTCCTGCTATAAGTCACTGATCGCTGCTATTAATAGTAAAAAAATAAAAATAAATTCCATGAATATATCCCAAAGTTTGTAGACGTTATAACTTTTGCGCAAATCAATCAATATACACTTATGGGAATTTTTGTTTACCAAAAATATGTAGCAGAATACATATTGGCCTAAATTGATGAAGAAATAAGATTTTTTATATTTTTTTTATTGGATATGTATTATAGCAGAAATTAAAATATATTGTTTTGTTTTTTTTTCAAAATTGTTGGTTGTTTTTTGTTTATAGTGCAAAAAATAAAAACCGCACAGGTGATCAAATACCACCCAAAAGAAGGCTCTATTTGTGGGAAAAAAGGACATCACTTTTATTTGGGTGCACTGTCACATGACCGCGCAATTGTCAGGTAAAATAATGCAGTGTCGTACTACAATAAATGGCTTGATCATGAAGGGTGGTACATCTTCTGCAGTGGTTAAGCATCACTTTGGATGCATGGTATATAACCTGTGCCTTCAAATATAATTTATGTTTTCTGTACAAGAATTTAGTCGACATAAACAGTCATATCAGGCTTTCTACATTAACACAAATGCAGATCTATTTTCTTGTGGTATGCAAAGAAATGTTTTTTAAATGTAGGTCAGGAAGACCTAAGGGTCTACTTCACTCCATCTCCTGACATACTATACTGTATAAACCATAGATTTCATACTGACAACAGAAAATGAGCATAGTTGCACACCGAGAACTTCCAGCAGGCAAAGTAGACATGAGATTCAAAAAGTAGGAAAGTAAGCCATCTGCACACTCTTTAATCCAAGGTTCTCACCTTATGATAGAAGTCTGCACAGACGTGTTCTTTAGGAATTTCAAAGAAAGGGTTTATTTTCCAGGTTTATTTTATATATTAACCTTTTGTAAACCAAGGCTTTATCAAGCTTAATTGGGTGAATGTCTGAAATCCTTGCTTTTTTTTTTCCTTGTTACAGTATATATCTTTTAATCACTTCCCGACCACCCGACACCTTTTTACTGCGGCAGGGTGGCTCTCCTGCGCAAACTGACATAGACCTACGTTGGTCGTGCGCAGGAAGCTAGGGGGCGAGACCCCACTCGGCAGCGGGGAAGCTGATGCACGGGTCAGGCGCCTCCGATTGCCGCTTGACACCCGTGATCGATCCCCGCTGAGAGAGAAGAACGGTCAGATGTTGTAAACACAGCTGACCGTTCTTCTCCCTGAAATGATCACAGAGCTCATGTGATCCTTCTATATAGAATCACATGTCTCTATGGTAATTTTAGAAGCCACGCCCCCTCCTTAGTTAGAATCACTCCCCTAGGCTCACATTTAACCCCTTGATCACCCACAATTTAAACCCTTCCCTGCCAGTGTCATTATTACAGTAACAGTGCATATTTTTAGCACTGATTACTGTAGTATTGTCACTGGTACCCCCAAAAGTGTCAAAAATGTCAGTTAGGGGCCCGATCTGTCCGCAGCAATGTGGCAGTCCTGCAAAAAATTTGCAGATCACCGCCATTACTAGTAAAAAACAATAAAAATGAATCTTTTCCGTAGTTAGTAGACACAATAACTTTGCGTAAATCAATCAAAATATGCTTAATGCAATTTTTTTTACCAAAAATATGTAGCAGAAAAAAAAATGGCCTAAAATTTAAAAAAATTTTGATTTTTAATTTTTTTTGAGAATGTCATATAGCAGAGTGTGAAAAATATTGATTTTTTTTTTTTTCAAAATTGTCGCTCTTTTTTGGTTTATAGCGCAAAAAATAAAAATCGCACAGGTGATCAAATACCCTCAAAAGAAAGCTCTGTTTGTGGGAAAAAAAGGACATCAACTTTATTTGGGTCCTGCTTTGGACGACCTATAATAAGGATTTCCTGATTGTAATAAAAGTTATACATCATTTTTGTATTATATTAAATGTTTAAACAAATGTAGGGGTTCAGTAGGTATATGCATATTTTACAACAGATGTTCAACACAGAGTTAATTATTGTAACAACATAAATGTTTTAGCAAATATTTTACAACAGGCACTTAGAAAAGCATAGGTAGCTGAAAGGTAATAAGCACATAAAAGTTTAGCTAATGAATGTCCCAGAAATATTGCTTTTATCAACTAAAATACCTGTTTATTCAAAAATATGAAGATACATTTTTGTTCCTGCTATGACTTTGACTTTATTTCACATTAGTTGTACATATGTTATTAGAGAGTTATTAAAGAGCATTTTAAAGGAAATGTTAATGGAATATGTTATAACTGCAATATTTTCTACAAGAAGAAAGACTTGTGTTTTAATTTTAGCTTTAACCAAATAAGAAACCTGATGAATCCATTGTTATTCCAAGTGATTTGTCTATTTTTTTACTTCCTTTTATGTCACGGGACATCCTGTTTAAAGACTTATGAAAGGCATTCCCTGTTTACTGAAATACAGAACCACAAGTCATCATTACTTTTAAAGGTAGAATTAGACATACAGACATACATGCAGCTTGACACACACATATACATATATATATATATATATATATATATATATATATATAGATATATATAGATATATATTTATAAACTTGAATGTAAACATCACAGTAATATACTGAGTAGGCTCAGGGAGGGGGCTGGGTTCGCGCTTGGCCTTCAATTATTGAACTGCTGCATCTAAAGAAGAGAAAACCACACTAAACAAATACTATAAAGAAAATGAGTGTGCTGTCCCCAAATAAAGTACCTTATTATAAAAAAAAAATCATATATACAAAGTGTGCAAAAATAAAAATGAATAATCCGTCACCTCTTGCAATGACACTCAATTGTATAAGATAACTGTAATCTGTGATGCTAAACAACTCTATGAAAAGGATAATTCTAATGAAGTGAAAGGTGCCATATGCTAATGAATAAAATACATTACTATTAAAGTGACATGTGCAAAATCAGCATGTGACAATCGCCATGATTGTACTAATAATCTCATATATATATATATATATACATACACACACCCAAAAATCAAGCTGTGAAAATTGATACAAAGTCCAAACACAGTCCCTTTACATGCAAAAAAAAAGAAGATAAAAGGAAACAGTGCTCCGTGCTCAATATAGTAGTGTCCATTGAAAAAAGGTTCACCACTCATCTACCTCTGTGTTCATATGAACAAACAAGCTGCTTACCAGAACCACTGATCTCTAAGGGATCAAACACACTCTATGTTATATTCCCCAAGGCAGCTACAGCTCACTTCCGACCAACTCCAAACATCTCAGGCAAGTACAAACATTCAGCTCTGATTGGTATATGTATTAAAAGCAAGGAAGAGAATTCATAGTGCAAAACCACATAACACTTTATTGAAGAGAAAAGATGTATTGCACTTACAGACTGAGTAAAATCTTAGGCATGTAAAACATTCACAGTGCATGTCAGCGACTCCGCTCATTTGGCTAGTGCAAGCTGATGTCACCACTAGCTCTGACCGACACGCTTCCTCTAAACAGGCGTCATCTGGGAAGAACGTCGGGTGGAGTTGGTGGTGATGGCAGCGAGCACGAGCCAAAACGAGCAGAGCCAATGCTGCAGGATAAAAGTGGTCAACCATCACTGCTGAGCCATCACCTTGACAAAGTCTGGATGGCGATACCAGAAAGAAAGGGCATTCTGAGTACCGCTGGAAGAATGTGAAATACCTAATAATCCTGCCAGTAGACCTATTGCATAGGCAGCACAATGGCTAAGTGGTTAGCACTTCTGCCTAGCAGCACTAGGGTCACTGGTTCAAATCCCAACAACGGCACTACCTGCCTAAGGTTTGCATGTTCTCCCAGTGTATGTGTGGGTTTCCTCCTACACTCCAAAGAAATGCTGGTATGTTAGTTGGATCCTGGCTCTAGTATGTGTATTTTTTTTTTTTTTAAAGGAATCTGACCGTAATGGCTATATTAGTACCAAAAGCTGCCATTATGGCCCGTGGCTAAAAGCCATTCTTAAGAGTCAATTTCTACGATTAAAAATAAATTGTTCTTTGAGGGAGGCTGATATTCTGAAAACTAGATTCCTTGAGAAGGGCTATCAGCTTGACTCTCTGAATAAAGTAATTGCAGATGTTGATGAGAGAGACAGAAGGGATCTGCTAATACCACGCACTAGAGCAACTGATGAGAATCCTAGGAATTTCTAATCTAAATTTTATTTTTTTACTTCTTTTTCTACCCAGCATTATATGGTCAAAAACATAATGAAGAAATAATAGGATGTACTCTGAAATGATAGGATATTGGGACCTTTATTGCCTGAAACTCCATTAGTCACCTTCAGGGGTATCCCTCCGGTTAGGTTACATATTGCCCCAAATTTGGTTGATCCACCTGAAAGGATGACCTTTTTTTTTTTTTCAACTTAAAGGGTTTTAACCTTGTAAAAGATGTCCAGTTTGTCTTGTCAATTCTCTTAAAGAACAGAAAATATACTTCATTCTGTTCTAATGTTTACATCAAAGTCTTATAACATTGACACTCTTTTGACATGTACAACTAAGAATGTGATCTATATCATCACGTGCCCTTGTGGCTTACACTATGTAGGCTGTACTGTTCCTGCTTTTCAGGTATGAATGTAAAAAAAGGGATTCCCCAAACATCATCTTTCAAAACATTACGATTTGTGCCATGGAAGGAACCCTGCGGGCACTACATTTATGGCGATTGAACAATATCGGGGGGGGGGGGGGGGGAGAACACCAGGAGTGGCATCTCTAGGTTAAAGTGGGTTTTTTGGTTTAAATCATATAGACCACATGGTTGATTGGGACATTAATTCCTTTATTAACAACAGCTAGAGCTTGTAGTCGTATTAGCTAATTGTAATTTGATTTTATTATAAACGTGTTTTGATGTGTAATAGTTTTCTTGCAGCCCACATGGTACTGACTGAATCTGATTTGTGGATGGTTAGTGTGCCTGTGTCATGTGGTTGTGCTAATTTTTTAACACCTATTTTTTTTGTTTACCATAATTTTGGAGCAGATCACCATAGATGGTCATTGTCTGTGGATACACATATTTATTGTTATATGTGTTGCTCCATTATTTTATTGCAATCTTAATTGATTATCATGTAGATTGCATGATTATCATTTATTATTCTTTTACTAGGATTAAATAATTATTATATATCTTTAAAGTTGTATAATCCTTATTATGCTTGCAGTTTTTGTGGGGTGTTAGTCTAGTATTTATAAATGACATTGTTTTGTATTTTATTTATGAAGCGATTGAATTTGAGTTCCACAAGCGGCGCATTTTCTGCTTTGGCGACTCCTATATGTTATATCCGGCCATGTCGTGGAGCGCATGGACATCATGTCAGTTTTTATTATGGTCTGTGGTTTCTTGGGCTATCCGGGTCAGTTGACTGGTTACTTCCGGTTAATCGGACACACATCATTTCTGTTTTTTAGTCATCGTACGGAATACATTTATGCTTTTATGCGTTTTCTGATCTCTTTTATACAGTTCTTTAATTTTTTATATTTGATGATATTATCCTCTTGTTTGCATTTGTTTGGATTAAAATATATATCGTCACATGATTACCAATACTTATCCATTTTCGACTGGTGCTACTATAAAAGAAATGGATGTACGTTACGTGGCCATGCCCCTAATGACGTCAATTATGATAAAACGCGTCAACAGGGGCTTAGCCACATGACGCAGATGCACAGCTTGAGGTCGGCCATGTTATTGGTTTGAAACAAACTACAGTTACTATTTCTTTGGGACTCTGCTTGTTGTTTTAAATTTATTGTGAGTTCCTCGTACATATTTTTATTCTGATTTCAATAAACTGTTAAAAGCGATGCTTGCGCAATGATTGCTTTTATTTTTGTGCACCTATACTTTTGGAGCTTCTTTTCATAAATCTAAGGGATCTGGACTCAGTAATTGTTTGGTTATACAAGCGCAATTGACTGCTGCTAACCCCAGCAGTCATTTGGATCTGGTAAGAGTCAGTGTGCATCTTCATCTTGGTGGTTGATCCATCCTTCTTTCACATATATATGTTCTGCTTCACCGGAGGACTTTGGATTGTTGTCTGAGAGCTGCTATATTTATGATTGATGTGTATGTATGAATGTGAGTTAGGGACCTTAGATTGTAAGCCCCTTGAGGGCAGGGACTGATGTGAATGTACAATATATATGTAAAATGCTGCATAAATTGACAGCACTATATACATACTGTACCTGCAATAAATATAACAGACAATGCTCTTCCTTCTGTAGTCAAACCTTTATTTTATAATAGTACTGTTGATAGCCCTGTCTGTGAATAGCAGTGCTTATCTCTACCTGTCAGCCCTTTTGATTGACAGCACTTTTGTCTATTTAGTCAGAAATTATGTAAAAGTCGTTCTCTGTCCCTTCCACTCTCCCCAGCAGGGTTCAGGGGAAATCCAGTTTCTGCATTTATCATTAAAAATTTGGTAAATTATATTTCTTTGAAGACATTTAACAAGCCAATTTGCCTTGAAAATTGCCTGTGTATCACTCTGAGAGGGAAAAACTAAGAGCTTGAGACGGAATTAAGATTTCCCAGTAACAAATTATTGTCAATGTTAACACAATGAAGCATCTTTGTCTAAGACTATCAAAATATATTTAGGTGTTATATACCTGGAATTAGTCCAGCAATAACTGGAAGCAGACGTCTGCTGTCTGAAAGGCATAGATTCTCACCTGTTAAAAGGACACAGATAGGTTTTTAAGATTTCTGGAAAAAACGATTAGTGTTGCTATTTGTGTTCAGACAAAAGTGATATTCTCAACGAATATTGCACACTCGGTTTGGGAACGCTGGACATACACAATTGTGACAATCCCAGAAAAATTTGACATGCTATTCCATGCTTGAGGTAATTGTAGCCGTATTAGTGCACTTGCGACAGAGACAATTGAGTACTGTCCGTGATACTTTTTTTATTATTATTTATTTTATTTTATGTTAGTGCAAATAAAAAAAGTATCACGGACAGTACTCAATTGTCTCACATGCTATTCCATAATGCCTGGACCTCTGCAGCACCCAACCGGTAGGCAGGGAGAAGCATAGACACAAAGTCCTATGTGGAGAGAAACATGTCTCCCCATATGAACTCCAGACACCATATTTACGGTAATCATCTGGTATATGGCTCCACCTAGGGTCTTTACATGCCAGGCATTTTACAGCCACCAGAATTTTGTAACCCGGTGGTAAGGCTAGTTGGGTGTTGGTGTGATGAAGAAATTGTTAGACAGGACTTTTTGGGGGGTAAGGGGATAATTGTTTTCCGCTGTTGTATGGGACATGCTCTATAACAGGGGTCTCCAAACTATGGCCCTCTAGTTGTGCAGGAACTGCAATTCCCATCATGATGACTAGTTATTTTTGTCAATGTCAGAGTTTTGCCTCATGGGACGTGTAGTTCTGCAACACTTCCTGTACCATTGTGGTCCAAAGTGGGATCTAGGGTAACTAACAATGTCTTTACTGTACTTCCTAAACATAATGACCATTTACTCTTGCAGTAGAATGGGGGAATATTTTTGAATTTGGGCTTTAAACTGGTTCTAAAGTCAAAAAGGTTTTTACCTAACTGCATTCCAGCATAGTGCCCTTCTTCAGTTCTTCTCTCTCCTCTCTCACAAGCATGGCTTAGAGCCGTGGGAGCCATTGGCTCCTATTACTGTCAGTCAACTCCTGTAAGGAGGGAATGGGGATGGGGCTGAGCTGTGATGTGTGTCTATGGTTGCAAAATCGCAGGAATCGGCTTCCTTTGAGAATATACAGAGGTCGAGCGGAGAGTAGAGGCAGGGGACCCCAGAAGAGGAGGTTTAGAGCTGCTCTGTGCAGTACCCTCTCACAGAACAGATAAGTAAAATTTTAACTCTTTTTTAATTTAGTAAGAAAAAAAAAATTACAACTACTTTAAAGGCCCAATATACTGTATTTTGGCAATAATATTTTTTGTGCATGTACTTGTTTTCTCAGTATACAAGTTTCATCTGTTCATTTCCCATGCAGTTACGTTCCATTATCATGATCAGAAAAGGTCAAACAAACAACTTGTTCTAGTGTTTCATACCACACAATTTGGATTACATTACCCACAGAATTCTAAAGGCTTTGTATAACTTTTACCAGGGCCGTCGATAAGGGGGGGGGGGGGGGGGTACTACCGGTCCTCCTGTAAGGGGCTTGGCACACATACCTCAGCTCCCTTCTGTGGTATAACTGGATAGAAAGGTAGTGGCAAGGTTGTTGCAACATCCCAACAGAAATCCAGAAATGATCCACACAGGACAGGGAGGGGGATTGGTGCAGTGGCAGAAATATGCCCCGTGATGCTCTCTGCAGCCGCCTAAAGCCTGTTTCCCCCCTCCCACCAGCTTTCAGCTGCTAGAGACACTAGTAGTGCTACATAGAAATGCAAATGAGTCCACAATAATATTGGTGAAAGCACTGCTATTGCAGCTTGCACTCCCAAACGAGTTCCGTAAATAGTTCAGGTAAATGGATCACAGAATCCCCATGCTCCAGCGATCTATAATATACCTCCACCGCACCACTGTGAAGCCCCTGTGGTAATGCACACTCACCAGAAATGGCTTAAAATGTGCTTTGATCGGACCACTCAAATGCTTGTGTCACTAGGGATGATCTCTGTCCCACTTCTCATCAAGCCAGGATCATCCCTTGTCTCTGATGTTACTCAGCGAATGGTTATGCTTACGCGTTTCGTCATCAAAGGACTTCTACGGAGGACGCCCTCCGTAGAAGTCCTTTGATGACGAAACGCATAAGGGTGTGAGCACACGGTCACCAAGGTAACGTCTGATGTCATGCCACAGAACTCTGCTGGCTAGGTACCGAGCGGCAGAGTTGGAGAGTGGAGTCAGCTGGAGAGTCAGGTTGCCGTTTATTTATATTATGCCCTTTGTCGTACTAAATGTGAGTGGTATATGTAGGGGGCCAGGGGACCATTTTTATTAACAATAAATGTATGCGAGTTAGGCTATGAGTCCTTCCTCCTTTACTCTACTTACATGGTATGCACATGGAATGAGGGTTCTATCTGGCCAAGCATAACCATTTGCTGAGTAAAATCCGTGGACAAGGCAGTATCCTGGCATGGTGAGCAGCGTGACAGAGATCATCCCTGGTGACACAAGCATTTGAGTGGTCCGATCAAAGCGCATTTTAAGCCATTTCTGGTGAGTGTGCATTACCACAGGGGCTTCACAGTGGTGCGTTGGAGGCACATTATAGATCGCTGGAGCAAGGATATTCTGTGATCCATTTACCTGAACTATTTATGGAACTCTTATTAGTTTGGGAGTGCAAGTTGCAATAGCAGTGCTTTCACCAATATTATTGTGGACTCATTTGCATTTATATGTAGCGCTACTAGTGTGATTTTGTTCTTATACTTGCACCTTGAGCAAATTTTGCACCTATGCGATTTATAGTTTTTTTTTTTAATAGCAGCAACTTGGTTTTCCCTTACGGATTTATTATTTTAATATATTTATTTTGTATTGTTTATAGCGCTGGGTGAGTGGGCTTATTTATACTTATTTGCACCTACTCCTTTTTCTGAGAGGAAATTCTTCACTTGAATTAAACCCACGCTTGCACTGGTTACAAGAAATTCATACACAAGAGTTTAAAATTAGAACACAAACTCAATTTATACTCCAATATGTGGATATTTGCATTTTACTTATCTTTTCCGAAATACATCAAGAGACATAGGGCAAATTATTCTCTTCCCATTACAGACAGTACTTCCCTTCCGTTTATATTTGGTGAATGCTGTTTATCTGCTCTAAATTGACTAAATGGACTTGGATTCCAAAGCACTGGATGCATTCATTATTTAATTATATTTTTTCTTTTCTCTGTCACTTATGAGCTTCTCTGTAAATTTCCAGTGATGTCAGTAATAGTCAGGGCTCTGTTAGAATTCATGAGGCCCCACACTGCCTATCTGAAAGCCCCCCCCCCCCCCCCAGAAAATATCAAAACAATATTTTGGGAATGGGGGAGTTGAATGATTTCCCTCTTTTGGGACTAACCAAGAGAAATGTTCACCTGTATGGCTAGCCTTAGTCTGTACAATTGAATCTAAAGTGTGGCAATCCAATAATTCTTGCAGAGAATACAGTGATAAAACCAATTACACTGCAAACGCATTTGGAATAAAATATTTAGAAAACATAATTTGGCATTGATCGTTCTGCTGAGTACTGTGGCATCTGTTGTGCTGCTGATGGGTTGTAGGTTTTTGTAGGTAGTAAAAATCACGGATAATACAACTAGATAGGAGGAATTACATTGTGGAAAATTCAGAATCATGTAGAGCAAAGCTAGAAATCTTTTGCTTGTATGTAGTGAGGGATTCCACACCGCCCACTGATGTAATGGGGAATTTACACTGATGTGAGGGGGATTTACATTGACCACCAGGTAACAGGGGATTTTACACCAATCACCAATATAAAGAGGCATTTCTACACTGGCCACCAATGTATGGGGGGGGGGGGGTTACACTAACAACACATGTAAGGGGATTTCTACACTGACCACCAGTGAAATGGAAAATTTACACTAACCACTGACCACCAATGTAAGGGGAACTTTACAGTGACCACTAATTTAAGGATCGGATTTCTTCATTGATCACTAATTTAGAGGGAGTTTACACTGACAACCAATGTAGGAGGGGATTTCAACACTGACTACCAATGTAAGGGGGGGACCCTACACTGATCCCAAATTAAACTAGAACATTTACCCTGACCTCAGTGCATCAGTGACACTATCCCTCTAGTCTACCAGCCCCCTTTATGCAGATATCATGCCTGCAGGGACACAAAACACACAGGAGGAAGAGGAGGGGGAGGAGGATTGTGGCAGCATGGATGTAGAGGATAGCATACAGCAGTCTTCAAGGGATGGTTTTGATTCCCCAGGAACCACAGTTGTACGTGGTTGGGGAGAGGTTGCTCTTGCTGACAATGTCATCCTTAGTGACCAAAAGGACTCAGATGCTCATGCCTCGTCCAACTTACGTTGCATGGGCTCCTTGATTCTGCAAAGCCTGCGAAAGGACCTGAGGATTTGTGCTATCAAGGAGAGGGATAACCCTTCTTGATCCACGTTACAAGGGTAACTCATCCTGCCTTCCCAGAGTGAACAGAGGATGAAACATCTTGAGGAGGCCTTGAAAAAAATTTGTGTACCCCCTTTCCAGACACTGGCAGGTTAACATTCTCTGGACGTGTTTCTGAGGCATCGTTCAGCCAAAGGAGGAGCAGTGGAGAAGGCGGCCAGCTGACCGATTCCTTTAAACAGTTCTTCAGTCCTCAGCAGCACCCAGGGCTGTTAGGTTTAAGCAACCATCGGCAGCAGCTCCATCATATGGTGCATGGTTATCTAGGCACAAGAGCAGACTTGGCGACCTTTCCAGCAGAGCATCCACTGGGTTACTGGTTCTTGAGGATGGACCACTGGCCAGAACTTGCTCAATATGCAATGGAGCTACTGGCCTGTCCTGCTTCCAGCGTGCTTTCTGAATGGACGTTCAGTGCTGCTGGAGGTTTTGTGATGGACAAAAGAGTGCATCTGTCCACAGACTCTGTTGACCAGATGACTTTTATCAAAATGAATCAGTCCTGGATCAACAACAGCTATCAAGCCCCTGATGCTGATGTAACTGATTGAGTTTGCTAGGGGTCTGCCATCCCTTGAAGACTGCGTATGCTGCCTATCCTATTCCTCAACCTTGATTCTGCTAGCTTCCAACAATGTTTTTGGTTTTGGTCACAACCAACCCCCAAGGCCTAATTTTTCTACACTTGTATGACAGGTGCATACAATTTAAATTTCGTATGTAATTTTTTAACAGCAGGCCCTGTCCCTATGCCCTGTGCCCAGCAAGAGTAAGTTGAGGGGTTACAGTGTTCAGGCACCACCAACACCAAAGGCCCAATTTTTGGAACCTGTATGACTACATGACTACCTGTAAGTTACATGTGATTTAAAATTTGTATGGAATTCTTACCAGCAGGTCCCGTTCCTGCTCCCAGCAAGAGTAACTGTGAGGGGTTGGTTACAGTGTTCAGGCACCATCAACAGCAAAGGCCCAATTTTTGGCACCTTTATGACAAGTACATGTGATTTTAAATTTGTATGTATATTTCTATAAGACATTTTTTCCTTTAGAAATGGCAGTATTGCTGCAGCAGGCTACATGCATCGTACAGATGCACTACTTTACAGGCACATTCAGGGAACCCCCCAGGCACGATGTATGAAGGAATTTTTCATTTTTTTTTTCACTTTAAGCCTCATTAAAATCAGTAAATCACTGCTCCTTAAAAAACAATCGTTTTTAAAAACTTTTTTTGCATTGCTACATATTTCCCAGGTCAGAACCCGGACCTCCATACACTTTTTTGGGGCAATAACTTGCATTTAAGCCTTCAAAATGAGGCCATTTGATTTTTGATGTTCATGTCCCATAGACTTCAATGGAGTTTGTTGGTTCAAACAAAGTTTTCCTCTGTTCACGGTGTTCTGGTGCGAACCGAACCTGGGGGTGTTCGGCTCATTACTATATATATATATATATATATATATATATATATATATATATAAGTTTGTAGACTTTTATAACTTTCACACATACTGTTATATAGCAAAGAACCCTGTGCTGAATAAATACCACCAAAAGAAATATCTGTCAGTCAAAAAAATTGTATTAATTAATTTGGGTATGTAAGCAGGTGCTTGTGGGGTGTCATCAAATGTATTTCTGCTGTTGTAATCATTGCATTGTGTAGCTATGCAGACAGTCTAAGCTGTCCAGGATGGGAAGGGGTTGACTGTGTCTAGACTTTTTAGAGTCCTGCCCCTGCTGCAAGCCACATAAATACCAGGAGAGGGCTCAGAGCTCTCTCTCTTCTGAATGGGATTTACGGTGGAAGGTCTGCTGCACCATGTAGTCCTACTGGAGCATGGTACAACCTTCTGGGTCACCCTGCTGGGATTCTCCCTGGACTAGGACCTACCATCACTGGACTCTAGCTGAATGGACTTTGCTTTTCTAGAAAGTATGAAACTGGGCAGCCTACATTAGTTAGTTAGGGCTGGACCCTGTTTTGTGTGTGCTGTGTTACTGAACTGTGTTGCTGAATCTTCAGTAAAGCTGTTAACTGGTTTAAGCCTAAAGTCTAAAGTTATTCAAAGGGGTACATGGTAGATTATGGTGTATTAAAAGAATGTGCCTGAAACGCACAATGAGGTATGAAGCAAGGCTACTACAAAAAGTAAACTCAGCAAAACAAGTGAAGGACGAATGCAGTCCCAGGCATTGACGAACGTGCACACGAGAAAGGTAACCCCACATGCAGGGCAAGTAGGCCATGCCCACAGGTACAATGTTGCATGAGTAATTGTTATTCAAAGAGTGACAGTGCTGAAAACTGAAAAATGGCCTGGGCAAAAAGAGTGTGAAACATTCTCATCTTGAAAAGGTTGAATAAGAAATAGCCTTAACTCAACATTGCAGTTTAGGTGCCCAAGTTCAGCCTCCCAGCAGGATTTCTTCCGAATTTTATCTGAAGCACTAGACAAACTGAATTCTGCCCACAAAAATGCTTAGTCAGAGACAGTTTCCATCCCATTTTGTCTATTTTGAAGGAAAGAACTAATTTCAAAATAGACCTCCACCCTCAACACCCAATTGTGTTGATGGTTGTACAACATTACTTAAATGTACAATCTATTTCAAACTGAAAATTGCTTACTTATATTTCACCAAAAAGATTGTCATAAGAGTCACAACGGGCAACAAAAACAATCAGGCAAATCACATGCAGGTGACAAACAGTAGCAGACTTTGAATAAACTATTTCTGCCAAAAAGTGTTACACCCCATCTTTAAAAAAAAAAAGGCCTAAATAGAAATTCTAACAAAAAAAAAAAAAAAAAAAAAAAAGATGTGTGTACCTGCTTAGTGTGCAGTAGTATCTTCCTTGTTCTGATTTGTGTAAGCAGTTGATAATTTAATCTTGGAATAAGGCTACATTTAGACATGCTACTCTGGGGGGAAAAAATGTCTGGCAAATGCCCTGCAACCGCATGCAATGCACACCATTGTGGCACATTTGTCAACAAAAATGGGGTTATAACCGGCGATGAAGAGGTGTCATGTCACTTTCTCACTGCCTGTCAGTGGCCTCCAAAGCACGATCCAAACACGGAGCTGGCTTTGGAGGAAAGGGAGATTTAAACCCCCCTTTAAATTTATCCTAGGATATGATGATCAATCACAGAGTTGTATATTGTTTGTATAAAAAGTACTATACACACAGCTTTTAGGTACTGACTATGGAGATGCAACTATTCTTGTTATATACCACAAATGTAATACAAAACCCCCCAACCAGGCTGTCTGCTTTTTGTTCTTCAAAAAGTGCATTAAAGTAACATTGAACCTTCAGTTTTGTTTAATAAAACCAATTAAAATGTTACACGTACTTGCTCTGTGCAATGGCTTTGCACAGAGCAGCCCCAATCCTCCTCTTCTAGGGGCCCCTGCCGGCGCTCCAGGCTCCTCCTCTTCAGCGGGTGCCCACATAGAAAGACACTTTCTGTGGGGGCACTCCTGCGGGCTTGCTCCCAAGCAACCCTGTCTGTGTCTATTGACATAAACTGGACGACTCAGCCTGACACCCTTTCCCTCTTCACAACATTTGATTGACAGCAGCGAGAGCCAATGGCTTCCACTGCTAAAAATCTGCCCAGTGAGGAGGGAGACAGTGGTGAGAACCACTGCTCTTGTGCACATCACTGGATCAGGATTGGGCTCAAGTAAGTAGAATGCAATGCATTAAGGTAAAAAAAAAAATCCTTAAGGCTTTAGAACCACCTAAAAGTGGTTGTAAACCTCAGTTATGAAAACAAAACACATACGTCTGTATTGCTTACTTGTCTCTCTCTAAAGCTTGAAGTGTTGTTTCTCTCTGGTGCTACGTTCCTCTGTTATCAAAATGTCTAACTTCTGACAAGTTTTCCAGACACATGCGATACATTTGTGACAGGAAAGGAGAGCTCAGCACAAACATTGTCTATGTAGAACACAGCTCTGTAACCTTCCTTTGTTCCTATGCTGTGTGTGAAGGGGTTGTGTCTATTTCCTCCAGTCAACTCTCACACATTGTACAAGAGCTCTGACTGCAGCTCTCTGCCCCCTCCTCTGTGATACTGACAGATGAATAAGGATTTTATCTAAATACTGCACTTTTCAATGGATGTTAAGAAGTGAGGACTGCAGATAAACAAGTACAATTTATGTAGGAGGATTTGTTTAATCTCTGTGAATCATCGGATACTACTCACTTCACTGAGTATATGTGAGTGTTTACAACTACTAAACCACAAAAAAACACAGTTTGCAAGTATTTTCTATTGTTATATAGTCTGAAAGATTTTATCCTTTCCCTGGCTTCCCATTTCTTTATTTATTTAGGAAAAACGATATCACTCTCTAATCACCCCAACTATAAAATGCATTGCTAGCAATAAACCTATTCAGAGGTGTAGCTTGAAGCTTGTGGGCCCCATTCAAAAGTTGACCTGGCCCCCCACTACCACCCCCCCCCCCACTTCCAAGATACTCAAAGTGGCTAAAGATTTATCTTCATTTACATATTGATTTAGTAATTCAAAAGATTTTTGAGAAACCATCCACATTTTTAAATACCTCTCCATTTCTTTTAAATACATGTACACCAGAGTTGGCAGAGGCATGAATTAGCTGTTTAATTATTATTTAAAGTGTGGCTAAAGCTAATTGTGCTTTTAAGTAACTATACCATTTACAGTTTACCTTTTAAAAAGTTTGCAGTGCAATAAATTAAAAAAAAAAAAAAAAAGATAAACATACAAAACTTTGAAACCAGTGATATAGCTGGAAGGAAAAAAAATCACAAAACCCAGGCTCCCTAATTCTAGCCACGTAATGTGTTTGAACTCATTAGAGAAAGCAATAATGCACAGGATGGTCAGCGGCAAAAGAAACCAAACCACCAAAGTGCACAATGTTTATACAAAATAAAAGCTGATAGCAGTAACAGCATGCAACAACTGACCCACAGAATTGCCAGTTGTACACCACTAATTGGATAACTATGGTGGATCATTATCCTCACTTTTATCAGGGGTTAGGCAGCCTTCGAGAAGTGGAGATCTGCCTGAACAACATGAAAGAGTTCAAATATTTCTGAGGTTCGGCACCCTCAGTTTTAAAGAAATTACCTTGCAAGGCGTAACTAAATAGTAAGGAAAACCTAGAAAAATATAATAAAACAAATGTTTCTGTAAAACTCTACACTTAAGGCCCGTACACACGTACCGATCGTCGGCATACAAACGTCGGCGGACGAAAGATCTGCCGATTGTACGCGTGTTAGTATGGTGCCTCCGACAGATGTCTGCGCACAATCCGCGGACAAAAGTCTTTCTTGCAAACATGAAAATTTTTGTCTGCGGACACCAGAACGGACGATTGTTCGCCTGTCAGTACAGAATTCGGCCGACAGACCGCAGATTTGCAAGACTGGGCATGCTCAGAAAATTAAAAACACAGGGAAAGTTAACCATTACATGACATCACTTCTGCAGTCAGCTGAAGTCTGCAGACAAAATTCTTGTGCTGTCCTTGTGCTGTCTTTGCACTTTTCAACAGACACCGACATCCCGGGGAGAAAAGACGAACATTTGTATGACGACGATCTGCGTGTGTGTACGGGGCTTTAGATTAAGAGTGGACATTGTCAGTCAGTGGAGCTGTGGACGGTGTGTGTACATTGCTAGTATAGTAGTGGCTGTTGTCAGTCAACAGAGCAGTGGATGGTGTCAGTAGAGCAGTGGATGGTGTCAATAGTTTTTTTTATTTTTATGATTTAATTTTTTACAAATTAATTTTTTATCATGTTTTAAAAAAATTTGCTTATAAGTGGGAATTTGGATTCAACAAGGTCATTTTTTCTTTAAACCTTTTACCAATACAACATAAAAGCACAGTATTAAACAAAGTCACCAAACACTCACGCTTAAATGAGTTTAACTCCCATAACATCATTGAAATTCCTCTAGGAATCTGGCAATATTTTACTAAAAATAATGAAGTAAAAAGAAAGGAATCACCTTTTTTTTTAAGGAAATATTAGCCTCCCAATCTAGTAAAAATAAAAACTCACATATGATCAAATGGGAGAAAGACCTAGATCAAGAGTTTTCCTTGAACCAATGGCAAAATGCTATAAAGATATCCAATAAAGCCACCTCATGTATTGAACACTGGGACAACTTACAAAAAATATTAAACAGATGGTATTCAACCCCATACAAACTATCAAAAATATACCCTTCCACACCTCCTATTTGTTGGATATGTAACAAACAAATTGGTAACCTTTACTACACTCTATGAAGCTTCAAAAACCTACATAGTTTCTAGAAGTCTGTATCCTCTTTCATAGCTACCTTTACAGGAAACCTAAATAAGCTTACCCCTGCTGCGGCCCTATTAGAAATTAATCTTGACAATTATCCCTCAATATATAGAACAATTGTAGTTCATATACAGTATTAATAGTGGCAAGGCTGAATATAACCAGTTTATGGAAATCCAATGATGCACCTAATCTATCAAATGTCATTGCTAGAGAAAATATCCAAGCACAATATGAAATGATGTTAGCCATAAAGGACTATTCTATCTTAACTAAAAAAAAAATGGCAAGCTTGGCTATCCTACCCTAGAGCCTCTAAATACTTAAAAGAACATATCCCCTAACATCTCGCTTAAGTCATAATTGTCGGTGTGATTCATCACCTGACATTACATTATCTGTTCTTTGTAAATTTAGTTAGTTTGATGATCAACCTCTGCTTACAGTTTGAACCCAATAGGGGTAGGCAGGATTTGGTTATCAATAATTATATCAACATTTGTTAATCCTTCCTTTGTTGCAAACAGTTATTACTATGTGTTATTTCTACCACTAAGACCAATCTTTTATGGTTATAATCTATATTACTGAATTTTTGTAACGATGTTCATTATCTATATTAATAAAAGCCCTGTGTCCCTGCGTCCGTCCCTGTGTCCGTGGAAATGCGCTACTGCGCATGTGCACCACGGACAGCCGTTGTGATTGGGACACAGAGAACACTGGGCGGTGCTGGGTGGGGATCCCCGCCCACCTTTCAACATCCGGCGGTGTACTACAGTACACCGACCCTGGCTGGGGGTGGCGTTCCGATCTGTGGAAACTGCCACCCCCCGGAGTGCGGAGACTGCGGCCGGCCCGCGCCTTTAGGAGAGGCCGGGGATCGGGCCTGCACGGGGCGCGGCGCCCAGGATGACGGACACCCGGAGGAGGCGCCGGCAGGACTAAAGAGACGCTGGAAGCCGGGGACTGAACGGAAGAGAAGGTAAGTGCACGGGGGGGGGGGGGGAGAACGCTGGCATCTCTGCACTGATTGGGGGCATCGCTGTGGGCACTCTACAATTGGGGGGCCATCGCCGTGGGCACTCTACAATTGGGGGGCCATCGCCGTGGGCACTCTACAATTGGGGGGCCATCGCCGTGGGCACTCTACAATTGGGGGGCCATCGCCGTGGGCACTCTGCATTGACGTCCCCTCCCCCCCCCCAATTGCTAGGGATTGGGAAATCTGATGGGGTAGGGAAATCTGATAGAGCACCGGGCGAAACTGTTGAAGCGGCGGGTGTACTTGGGCACGCGGCGGGTGTGCGCTCGCGCGGACTTACTGCTAAGCGGCAGCGGGTGTTACAAGTGGTGGCGGTTGAGCGATGTCACGCGAGAGCCGCTCGGTCAGCTCTGCGCATGTCCTCGACGTTGCTAGGGCAACAGGGATGCAGAGCTGACAGAGGCTCTCGCTTAACTGGAACAAGTCTGTTTTTACAAATGTTTGACCACATATGTTCTAGCGCCCGTTAATTTGACGGGCTTACTGTCTAGTAAACAAATAAAAATGTATTGTTAAAAAAGAAAGAATGTGATCTATCTGTCACCTACCCATGATCTACACCATTGGGTAGGTAACGGGTAGATCACATTTGTTCGATTTGGCGGGTTGCCGACCCCTGGTGTAAAGCCTAACGTGACAGGGAGGCCGCACTGGCCCCCAGGAGAATGGGTGGCATCGCTCTTGTGGCCCCTCAATCTTTGCCAGTGAACCTGTTTTACAAGTTCTTCTTATACAGCCTTAGCATACTAAATGCCTGCTGTGCTGAATGCAATAAAAAAGTAAAGGCAAAGCATCCTATTTAAAGTGGTAGTATACCGCTTTTTGTGACTTTTAACTACAGGTAAGCCTATAATAAGGCTTACCTGTAGGTACAATTAATATCTCCTAAACCTGCACGGTTTTGGAGATATTTGAACTGCATGCAGCCACTGACGCGAGCGGCGCATGCGCTCTGAAGGCCTGGGGGGGACCTTCAGAGTTCCTTGGCGGGAAGTGCCGGAAAATGACTCCTCCATGCGCGGGAGTGACGTCATGGAGGCTCCGGCCACTCACAGCGCCGGAGCCACCGAACCCAGAAGAGACGCAGAGGGATCATGTCAGCTCCCACAGCGGTGTCCGGGGGTCCGTGTCGGGGCTTCGTTCTAAGGTAAGTATTTCATAATGAGCTAGTATGCGATGCATACTAGCTCAGTATGCCTTTGTCTTGCAGGGGTTTTTTTTTTTTGGTATGCTACCGCTTTAAAAATATTGCAAATCCTAATGATAAAATTCAGAAATAGGATATTGAACAATTGCATGCTGACAAATAAAAAACCAAAAGAAAAAGTATTTTAGTACATTTTTATAATGTTTGTTTAATGGTAATTAGGGGTATGCATCTTCACTGGTCACACGATTTGATTTGATTAAAATTATCCTATCAATGATTCGATTTGATTTGATTCAATTCCGCAATGCATCATGATGCATCACGATTAATGCCCACATTTTTATCTAAAAATTCAAGCAGTCAGAAGAACCCCATTTTTTTATTGTCATTTGCTCTAAACGCAATATCCTATGTGGGGGGGGGGGGGGGGGGACAGAAAGGCTTCTTTGCCATAAGAGCTGTGACAATGTCGAATAAACTGACTCTCTCACTAATTAGTTCTGGGTTGCCCAGCAGATTGTTTTAATAAAGGCCTGAAATTTGTTTCTGTCCTAAATGCACAAAATATAAGCGACAGTGACAAAGGGATGGTGGTGTAGAGAAATGGGATCAGGCAGAGGGATGGTGGTGGGCAGGAATGGGATTAGGCAGAGGGATGGTGGAAGGGAGGAATGGGATCAGGCAGAGGGATGGGGGTGGGGAGGAATGGGATCAGGCAGAGGGATGGTGGCAGGGGCGGATCCAGAGTCTAGTCTCGGGAGGGGCACTGCTAGAAAATAAGTGTTGCTTACAGAACTGAATGTAGAACTGTGTTGCTGTAGAACGGCTGCACCACACCTCTTCATCCGGGACTCATGCCCCTACAACCTTCCTTCATTGGTTTTGCCACGGTGAGGTGGCGGAGGCAGGGCCATCCTTAATAGTGATTGGACCCTGGGCAAACATTTTTTAGGGCCCCCTCTCCCCCCCCCCTATTTTGAGGCATACAAAATAAATAGCAGGTAGATTTAAAATCAGTTTACTGCAGCAGATCACACAGCGATTTCAATTGGTTATCAAAGATCACAGTCTGCCATTACCGCTCACTCACTGGTTGCTAGAGGTTAAAACACATAATACCTGCTTGCTGATTGGTTGCTAGAGGTTACAGCACAACACTAGTGCTTACTGAGCAATGTAGTAATCCCAAATAATTGAGCAAGTAAAGTGGCACATTAATATACATACTACAGGAGATGATCAGAGACTGCAGACATAGTACAAGAGACTGTCAGAGGCTGTGGACACACTCCAGGAGATGGTCAGAGGCTGTGGACACACTCCAGGAGATGGTCAGAGGCTGTGGACACACTCCAGGAGATGGTCAGAGGCTGTGGACACACTCCAGGAGATGGTCAGAGGCTGTGGACACACTCCAGGAGATGGTCAGAGGCTGTGGACACACTCCAGGAGATGGTCAGAGGCTGTGGACACACTCCAGGAGATGGTCAGAGGCTGTGGACACACTCCAGGAGATGGTCAGAGGCTGTGGACACACTCCAGGAGATGGTCAGAGGCTGTGGACACACTCCAGGAGATGGTCAGAGGCTGTGGACACACTCCAGGAGATGGTCAGAGGCTGTGGACACACTCCAGGAGATGGTCAGAGGCTGTGGACACACTCCAGGAGATGGTCAGAGGCTGTGGACACACTCCAGGAGATGGTCAGAGGCTGTGGACACACTCCAGGAGATGGTCAGAGGCTGTGGACACACTCCAGGAGATGGTCAGAGACTGTGGACACACTCCAGGAGATGGTCAGAGGCTGTGGAAACACTCCAGGAGATGGTCAGAGGCTGTGGAAACACTCCAGGAGATGGTCAGAGACTGTGGACACACTCCAGGAGATGGTCAGAGACTGTGGACACACTCCAGGAGATGGTCAGAGACTGTGGACACACTCCAGGAGATGGTCAGAGACTGTGGACACACTCCAGGAGATGGTCAGAGACTGTGGACACACTCCAGGAGATGGTCAGAGACTGTGGACACACTCCAGGAGATGGTCAGAGACTGTGGACACACTCCAGGAGATGGTCAGAGACTGGACACACTCCAGGAGATGGTCAGAGATGGCGGACATAGTACAGGAGACGGTCAGAGACGGCGGGCATAGTACAGGAGATGGTTAGAGACTGTAAACATAGTACAGGAGATGGTTAGAGACTGTAGACATAGTACAGGAGACGGTTAGAGACTGTAGACATAGTACAGGAGACGGTTAGAGACTGTAGACATAGTACAGGAGACGGTTAGAGATGGGGGACACAGCACAAGAGACTCTCAGAGACCTTTCTTGCTGATTGGTTGCTAGAGGTTACAGCACAACACTAGTGCTTACTGATTGGTTGCTCGAGGTTACAGCACATCATTACTGCTCACTGAGCAATGTAGTAATCCCAAATAATTGAGCAAGTAAAGTGGCACATTAATATACATACTACAGGAGATGATCAGAGACTGCAGACATAGTACAAGAGATGGTCAGAGGCTGCGGACACACTCCAGGAGATGGTCAGAGGCTGCGGACACACTCCAGGAGATGGTCAGAGACTGTGGACACACTCCAGGAGATGGTCAGAGACTGTGGACACACTCCAGGAGATGGTCAGAGATGGCGGACATTGTACAGGAGACGGTCAGAGATGGCGGACATAGTACAGGAGACGGTCAGAGACGGCGGGCATAGTACAGGAGATGGTTAGAGACTGTAGACATAGTACAGGAGACGGTTAGAGACTGTGGACATAGTACAGGAGACGGTCAGAGACTGCATATGTAGTACAGGAGATGGTTAGAGACTGTAGACATAGTACAGGAGACGGTTAGAGACTGTAGACATAGTACAGGAGACGGTTAGAGATGGGAGACACAGCACAGGAGACACTCAGAGATGGGGGACACAGCACAGGAGACTCTCAGAGACCTTTCAGAAATGCACAGATTTGCACTTGAACAGCTCTGGGCTTCAGGACAGCAGTCATGCTGTCTATGGGGGGAAAGACATACCTGGCCATCATGCACTTTTAGAGGTCCGTGGACGGGGCATCCACTCATATCCCTTCTCCTTCTACTCCATCGAGAGTACACAGGCTGAATGGGGTGGGGTCAGAGCATCAGTGGAGCTTCTGGCCCTGCCCCCTCTTTGCTGGCTGAGCAATGCAGAAGTCTGGGGGCAGGGCTTTCGGCTCCTACTACAGTGGCTCATTATCAAGTGCACAGGCTGAAAGGGGCGGAGTCAGGGCGTCAGTGGAGCTCCCGGCCCCGTCCCCTCTCTGTCGGCTGGGTAATACAGCGCTGCTTCCTGTGTCCCCTGTGCGCTCTGCAGTGATATTATCAGGACCCCAAATTGAAGACAGTGCAGGGTAAACATGGGAAGTTCCTTTGGATGTCGGGGGGGGCAATTGCCCCGTTGCCCCCCCCCCCCTGGATCTGCCCCTGGATGGTGGTGAGGGGGGGTGGGATTAGGCAGAGGGGTGGTGGTGGGAGGGATAAGATCAGGCAGAGGGATGATGGTGGAGGAATTAATCAGGCAGAGGGATGTGGGTGGAGGAATTGTATCAGGCAAAGGGATGGTGGTGAAAGAATGAGATCAGGCAGAGGGATGGTGGTGGGAGAAATTAGATCAGGCAGAGGGATGGTGGTGGGTGGATGGGATCAGGCAGAGGAGGGTGGTGGGAAGGATGAGATCAGGCAGAGAGATGGCGGTGGGAGGAATTGGATAAGGCAGAGGGATGGTGGTGGAGAAATGGGATCAGGCAGAGGGATGGTGGTGGGGAGGAATTGGATCAGGCAGAGGGATGGTGGTGGGAGGAGATGAGATCAGGTAGAGGGATGGTGGTGGGCAATGTTCCCTGTAATTTTTTACTGTGCTGAGCAAATAAAAACATTTCTGAGCGCAAACCTTTAGACTCACAGCATTGCCCCCCAATGAACTTGCAGACTTTTAGACCCACAACATTGCCCCCAATCAATGCAGAATGCCCACAGCATTGCCCACAGCATTGCCCCCAATCAATGCAGAGTGCCCACAGCATTGCCCCCAATCAATGCAGAGATGCCAGCGTTCCCCCCGCGAGACCCGTGCACTTACCTCGCGGTCACGGCAGCTTTTCTTCAGTGCCGCGTCCCCGCGTCTCCTCAGTCCTCCCACCTCCTCCTCGGCCAATGGCATGGGGTTTGCCTTTCGGCCAATCAGGAAGCGGGAGGACCCGCTCCCCGATTGGCCAGAAGGAGGATCCGTGTGATAAAAGTGAATTTTCATTCGCTATTGTCACACAATGGGCGGGCTCGGGCGAAGTGCTCTGCTCCCCAGCCGCCGTCGTCTGCGGCTGCGCGGTCTGAATATGTGCTGCGCGGGACCGTCAATTAGACTGCGCATCCGCGCAGCTTAAAGGGAACATTGGTGGTGGGTGGATGGGATCAGGCAGAGAGATGGCAGGGGGAAGAATGGGATAAGGCAAAGGGATGGTGGTGGAGGAATGGGATCAGGCCGAGGGATGGCGGTGGAGGAATGGGATCAGGCAGAGGGATGGTGGTGAAAGGAATGGGACCAGGCAGAGGGATTGTGGTGGGAAGAATGGGATCAGGCAGAGGGATGGTGGTGGGAGGAATAGGATCAGGTGGAGAAATGGTGGTGGGAGGAATAGGATCAGGTAGAGAAATGGTGGTGAGAGGAATGGGATCAGGCATAAGGATGGTGGTGGGGGTGGGATCAGACAGAGGGATGGTGGTGGGGGGAAGGGATCAGGCAGAGGGATGGTGGTGAAATAGATGAGATCAGGCAGAGGGATGGTGGTGGGACGAATGCAATCAGGCAGAGGGATGGGATCAGGAATAGGGATGGTGGTGGAGGGATGAGATCAGGCAGAGGGATAGTGGTGGAGGGATGAGATCAGGCAGAGGGATAGTGGTGGAGGGATGAGATCAGGCAGAGGGATAGTGGTGGAGGGATGAGATCAGGCAGAGGGATGGTGGTGGAGGGATGAGGTCAGGCAGAGGGGTGGTGGTGGAGGGATGAGATCAGGCAGAGGGGTGGTGGTGGGAAGAATGGGATCAGGCAGAGAGATGGTGGTGGGAGGAATAGGATCAGGTAGAGAAATGGTGGTGGGAGGAATGGGATCAGGCAGAAGGATGGTGGTTGGGGTGGAATCAGACAGAGGGGTAGTGGTGGGGGGAAGGGATCAGGCAGAGGGATGGCGGTGGGGAGGAATTGGATCAGGCAGAGGGATGGTGGTGGGAGGAGATGGGATCAGGCAAAGGGATGGTGGTGGGCAATGTTCCCTCTATTTTTTTACTGTGCTGAGCAAATAAAAAAATTTCTGAGCGCAAACCTTTAGACTCACAGCATTGCCCCAAATCAACTCGCAGAATTGGTGGTGGGACGAATGCAATCAGGCAGAGGGATGGGATCAAGCATAGGGATGGTGGTGGAGGGATGGGATCAGGCAGAGGGATAGTGGTGGAGAAATGACATTGGCAATCAATTCGGCTGACTTACAGCATCAATGCAGAATCGAACGTCTGATGGTGGTGGGAGAAATGGGATCAGGCAGAGGGATGATGGTGGGGAGGAATTGGATCAGGCAGAGGGATGGTGGTGGGAGGAGATGGGATCAGGCAGAGGGATGGTGGTGGGTGGATGGGATTAGGCAGAGGGAGGGTGGTGGGAAGGATGAGATCAAGCAGAGATATGGTGGTGGGAGGAATGGGATAAGGCAGAGGGATGGTGGTGGAGGAATGGGATCAGGCAGAGGAATAGTGGTGGGGAGGAATTGGATCAGGCAGAGGGATGGTGGTGGGAGTAGATGGGATCAGGCAGAGGGATGGTGGTGGGTGGATGGGATCAGATAAGAGAGATGGCAGTGGGAGGAATGGGATAAGGCAGAAGGATGGTGGTGGAGGAATGTGATCAGGCAGAGGGATGGTGATGGAGGAATGGGATCAGGCAGAGGGATTGTGGTGAAAGGAATGGGACCAGGCAGAGGGATTGTGGTGGGAATAATGGGATCAGGCAGAGGGATTGTGGTGGGAGGAATAGGATCAGGTAGAGAAATGGTGGTGAGAGGAATGGGATCAGGCAGAAGGATGGTGGTGGGGGTTGGATCAGACAGAGGGATGGTGGTGGGGGGAAGGGATCAGGCAGAGGGATGGTGGTGGGAGAGAGGAGATCAGGCAGAGGGATGGTGGTGGGAGGAATGCAAGCAGGCAGAGGGATGAGATCAGGCATATGGATGGTGGTGGAGGGATGAGATCAGGCAGAGGGATAGTGGTGGAGGGAGGAGATCAGGTGGAGGGATGGTGGTGGAGGGATGAGGTCAGGCAGAAGGGTGGTGGTGAAGGGATGAGATCAGGCAGAGGAGTGGTGGTGGGAGGGATAAAATCAGGCAGAGGGATAGTGGTGGGACGAATGGGATCAGGCAGAGGGATGGTGGTGGAGGGATGAGATCAGGCAGAGGGATAGTGGTGGAGGGATGAGATCAGGCAGAGGGATAGTGGTAGAGGGGTGAGATCAAGCAGAGGGATAGTGGTGGGAGGAGAGGGATCAGGCAGAGGGGTAGTAGTGGAGGGATGAGATCAGGCAGAGGGATAATGGTGGAGGGATTCGATCAGGCAGGGGGATGGTGGTGGAGGGATGAAATTAGGCAGACTGATAGTGGTGGAGGGATGAGATCAGGCAGAGGGATAGTGATGGAGGGAGGAGATCAGGCAGAGGGATAGTGGTGGAGGGAGGAGATCAGGCAGAGGGATAGTGGTGGAGGGATGGGATCAGGCAGAGGGATAGTGGTGGAGAAATGAGATCACACAGAGGGATGGTGGTGGAGGGAGATCGTGCAGAGGGATAGTGGTGGAGGGATGAGATCAGTGACACTGGCACTCACTTGCTTTGAGTGTCAGTCGATTCCCCCTCCTCTATGCTCCATGTGTCTGTGCTTCTCTTCTTTCTTACGGTGCCTCCGGTTGTGCTTCTGCTGACGTGCGGTCTCCTGAGGCTCCACCCCCTTCACTCTACTGCCTGTCAGCTCATCAGCTGACTTTCAGCTCCAGTGTCCATCTGGAAGGGGAGGGGGCTTTGGTCACCAGGCAAGCTCTGCCTCTGTTTCTCTCCAGGAGAAGCAGAGCACTGCACGGAGCACCAGATGACGTCATCGGCAATCAATTCGGCTGACTTACAGCATCGATGCAGAATCACGAACGTCTGAATCGTGATGCATCGATGCTGCAATTATATTCAACACCCCTAATGGTAATATGACAGCTTTTTTACATCTCACTTCATGCTAACTAAGACAGAGGGCAAAACTTGTATGCAACAGAGCATCACTTCTATGTGAAGGCGCCTAGTACCCAATCCTAAAAAGTGTACAAATCCACCTGCAGCCCCTTTAAATGTGAAACAACACATAAAACAAGAAAATACTAATATAAGTAGGCGCTGATTGGTGATAAATGTGTACATAAAGTGAGATGTCCCAATCCCATAAAAATAACCGAGTAAATATGTGAAATTATGTCTAGAATATATCATAAACATGTGATTTAGAACTTCTAAAGTGCATCTTTAGACTTTAGACTTTCTGAAGACGCGAACAGTGAAATGCATTGTGGTCTGAACACCATGCACCCTTCCTGTTAACCAGTGACGTCACTTTCTCTCTGCCGTGGAACGCAGGCTGGCTGTGACCTCAGAGCATGTAGGAGAAGGGCGAGCAATTCTACTGTTAACAGAGGGGGACATGATTCAAAATTTTGGCGGTTCTTACCTGTGCCGGGTGGGGCACCATCTTTTGTAAGCATGTTACCACTACTTTGTTGTATACTTATTCAATAAAACTGAGTTACACTATTTTTGATCCCTGTTCTTTTGCCCCGTTATTTATTTTGATTGGTGGAGAGGAGTTCATCCAACACTTGTACAAACTATGAATGGGGGGATCCTTTTATTGGTGACCTTGGTGATAGAGAGGAGAGGACGTCACCCATATGATTTAAAATCCTGAGATCCTGAAAAGTAATATAGGTCCCAGTGGCCTGCTGCGATTTGGTGAGCATTTAGGTGTGGAGTAGCTCACGAGGTGGATTTTATTTTTATTCTTCAAGCACGGTGCTGGGTCATGATTTAAGGATTAACTTGGACTTTCTATTTCACATTGCTCATTTAAATCACATATGAATTTGCTTGTATGATATAATGTATTGATTATTTGTATGAATTCATTTATTCATGCACTAGAGCACTTTTTAATAGGACATTTGGTGCAATATGATATTAATTATATGCTAATGGGAGCACTCAGCACTTTAAAATAGATGGGATTCTAGAGCATCACTTCTACTGATGTCATCAGCAGGTATGATCTTTCAGTTTGGTGCATACGCTTTACTTGTTTTTGGCATTCATCCGAAATGCAGACTTTTTAGCCATTCAGCAGGAACCATTAAAAACTTTTATCCAGCTACTATATATGACAGCTTCCTTCATCTGTTATCAAGGTTGTTAAGGAAGTGGTGACTGCTGGCACCTACCACATCCTTGCCAACCATTGATGTCATCAGACCCTATTAATTTACTGTAAATCTATGTAAATTTAATGTAAACAAAGAAACTTGAGAAAAAAATGGCATGGGGTTCCCCCCATAATTTATATCAGGTCCTTCAGATCTGGTATACATTTTTAAGGGGAACGCACACAAAAAAATGGAGTGGGGTTCCCCTCAAATTCCATAACAGACCATTTGGCTCTGGTATATATCTTAAGGTTTCTGTAGGGTCTGGTATGGAATTTGAAGTTGACCCCATACCATTTTTTTTTTTTTTGCGTGGGGCCCCACTTAAAATTCATATCGGACCTGAGGGACCCTGTATGAATTTTTGGGGGAACCCCATGCCTTATTTTTGTGGGGTCCCCAATTAACATCTACACCGGACCCTCATCAGGGATAAGATCTGGTATAGATGAAGGGAATCCCTTCATCGAAACTGCCGATTGCTGACAAACAGAATTAAAGCGGCAGAAACTGTCAATTGCTGACAACTTAACCATTTGCCGGCAGTAAAAGTGCTGTGGGCGGGCAGCGTGGGCAGGCTGGATGATAAACATGTACGTCATCCATCCTGTACTGGGTAAGGGGAGCATAGCGTGCCACTCCTGTGACCGCTGTGTACACTGGGTTTTGGATCTTAGTACCCACGACCCAGTAATCATGTGATCTCTATGTGATCATAAAAAAAAAAAAATATATCCTTGATCACCCCTCCAGAGTAGTACAGTGTTACTATGACACTCTGGTCACACACTTTGCCTGGGAACACTGCCACAATCAGGTGACCTGAGCACTCATAGGAGATTTGTTCAAACCACTTCGCACTAATCACTACAGACTTTTTTGATATTTGATTTTTATATGCTGCATGGACTTATTTATATATTATATCACGGTTATTAATTGAGCTTTATATTGCATGGTTTTACACATATATATTTTAGCACAGGGATTCATTGCAATAATTTATATATGGTTTACAATTTTGCACTCTTTCCCTATAATATTGGATTATATATATGGTATAACATACACCTGTGATTTGCACTTTAAAACACATTTCTTTATATATCTCTCAGCATTGGATTTTATTCATGATATAGTTATCGTTATGGTTATAGGCTTAATATCCGCAGCTTGAGGGCTGTGATTTACACATATTTATATTTCACCATATATTTATTTATTTTTCACACATCTGTAAAGATTTTTGTTTTTGCACAACACTATTATGATATTATTTGTCTCTGTGCACTTTTTATGAGAAGTGAAGTGTTTGCGGCATTTTTAAAAATCTGAGGTAGGGAGGTTGCTCGCAGGAAACCTTGTATCATCGTAACAGTGTTACTATGGTGACACTGAACTGCTCTGATGAAAGTATATATAACAATAGTAAAAAATTAAAAAAAAAAAAAAAAAAAAAAAAAAAAAAGGTAATTTGGGGGGTATTTGTACTGTCCTGGCAATTTAGGGGCCCCAAAAAAAATGAGATAGGCCGTCAATAGATCAGAATTGGTAAATGTTTTAAAATATATACCATAGTTTGTAGACACTATAACTTTCAAACAAACCAATTAATATACAGTTGATGGGAAAGTTTTTTTTTGGCAAAGACATGTAGCAGAATATATTTTGGCCTTACTTTTTTAAGAAATTAGATTTTATTGGATATGTTTTTTAAGAGAAATAGAAAATATTGTTTTTTTTACATTGTACAAATGTGCCACTTCACAGGCAGATTAACCACTTTAAAACCAGAAGGATTTGCCCCCTTAATGACCAGGCCCTATTTTGTGATTCGGCACTGCGTTACTTTAATGGACAATTGCGCGGTGGTGCGACGCTCTACCCAAATAACATTTGTGTCCTTTTTTCCCTACAAATAGAGCTTTCTTTTGGTGGTATTTGATCACCTCTACGCTATAAACAAAAATACAAAAATAAGCGAAAATTTTGGAAAAAAAAAAAAAAAAAAAAAAAAAAAAAAAAATCGCAATTAGCGTATTTTGATTGGTTTGCACAAAAGTTATTGCGTCTACTAACTACGGGAAAGATTTGTCATTTTTATTTTTTATTTATTTATTTTTACTAGTAATGGTGGCGCTCTGCAATTTTTTGCGGGACTGCAACATTGCCGCAGACCCCTGACATTTTTGACACTTTTTGGGGTACCAGTGACTACAGTAATCAGTGCTAAAAATATGCACCGTTACTGTAATAATGCCATTGGCAGGGAAGGGGTTAACCCTGTGGGTGATCAAGGGGTTAAATGTGAGCCTAGGGGAGTGATTCTAACTGTGGGGGGCGTGGCTTCTGAAATTACCATAGAGACATGTGATCCTATATAGAAGGATCACATGGGCTCTATGATCATTTCAGGGAGAAGAACGGTCAGCTGTGTTTACAACAGCAGACCATCCTTCTCCCTCAGCGGGGAGCGATCATGGGTGTCAGACAGCAATCAGAGCTGCCTGACCCATGCATTGGCTTCCCCGCTGCCGAGTGGGGGCAGGAGCACGCCGCTGGTGGTGCGCGCTTGCCCCCTAGCTTCCCGTGCGCGACCGACGCAGGTCAGTAAAAAGGCGGCGGGTGTTTGGGAAGTGGTTAACAAAATCCTCCGGGGAATATATATATTTAAAAGAATTTTGCTTTTTTTAATGTTTCACTTTAAAGGATAAGTTTACCCTAAAACTAAAATCCCTGCATCTTTAAATCTCCAGGATCTAACACTAACCTATCTAGCCCTGTAAAGAAGAAATCAATATACATACTGTGATATTTGGGGGTGATAGCTCCAAGGGATCACGTGCACAAGCCAGGTAAACTTAAACAAAACGTGGTTTATTTTCTTCCACAACAGAAATAAAGCTTCCAGCAGCAAACAGTTCAGAAAACAGCTATAACTTAAAAGTCTGCATAACAGGGCCATCCCTCTCGCTCCGCTATCCTTTCAAAGGTAAACAGAAAGGCTTCTACATCATCATTTGGAGTCAGTTTCTGTAAAACATGGCTGGCTCTCCCGGCTATTTGGTTGCCAGGGCCAACAGCTACTTGCTCTCGTCCTTGAGCTAGCTGTTGTACTGCCTCCTTTAAGGCCGCCACCTGCGTTTGTGTAGCCTCCTGCTGGGCTGTAAGATGGGTGACCAGCAAGCAGGTAGTCTCCTGCTGAGCAGCTATAGCCTCCTCATGTCGACAGTTCGCTTCTATGGAGGCTTGCTGCTGGGACACAGTGGCTTGCATTAGCGCCTTGATAACCTCCTCCATGTCTTTTTCTGCACTATGCAAAGACTTCACCCACGACATGCAAATGGGTACACTGTCTCTTTAAGGTCACTTCGCAAATTGGCTTTTTCAGTTTAAATGCACTGCCCGCATCCAAAACACCAGTTGTGATATTTGGGGGTGATAGCTCCAAGGGATCACGTGCACAAGCCAGGTAAACTTAAACAAAACGGGGTTTATTTTCTTCCACAACAGAAATAAAGCTTCCAGCAGCAAACAGTTCAGAAAACAGCTATAACTTAAAAGTCCGCTTAACTCCAGCATAAATGGTAAATGAAAATATGATACCGGCTTTTGGCAGGGGCTTGTACCCCAAGTATGCAGTCCCAAGCAGCCGTCAAGTATCCAGCCACCATGCAGCAAACAAACACTTGTCTTTAGCAGTTCAGTCTCCCAGGTGTATCTCCAGCTTCTTACTCTCCCACACCCACTGACAATACTTCCTGTCTTTAACAGCTGTTCTCTCTGGGAGAGGGCTTAACCCTTGCCTTTCTGAGATCCCATACTTCCCTTAGAGGGACCACAGTCCAAATATTGGTGCAATGTAACATCCATCCAGGACCCAACCTCTATGACCTCCACAATACCTTTTTTTGAAGCCGATCCGACCCTGTCTTAAGTATCGGAAGCTCTGCAGAGGACACAGCCGACAACAGCTCTGAAATGAAAGGGAAGTGACGTCAAGCACAGGGAGTTCCGTTGTCGTCTGTGCCCTCTGCACCCACCTCCACAGCAAAGCCACCTATGACAGCTCAGCGTGGGATCGGGTCAGATCGGTTTCAAAAAAGGTATGTATACTGATTTCTTCTTTACAGGGCAAGATAGGTTAGTGTTAGATCATCAAGGTCTATAGATGCAAGGATTTTAGTGTTAGGGTGGATTTTTCCTATGAATATTATTAAAGTCACTTCTCTGTGCCAAACAGGATTTAAAAAAATTATTTGCATTGGTACATTTTCCCCAGAGCAATGCCCAGCCCCCCATGCCATTTGTTTGATGATCCCTTGCCTATAAGCCTAGATATGGACCATACCACTTTTTTAACATTCTGCTCCCTTTGACTACAATAGGGTCAGGATTCAGCATTTAAACTTCCGTAATGTTCACTGATCCTGCCTTGAACAAAATTCAGGTATGTTCAGCCCATCCCTAGTCATTAGGCAGTCCCTAACCAGTGCTGAAACTGATAATACTGCAAGTTCATACAGTTTTTGTCATTCAATGGAGGGCGAGCACTGGCCAGGCATTCATGTAAGTGTGACCATAAGGTGAGTACCTGGATAGAGAACTGGCTCCAGGGGAGAGTACAGAGGGTGGTTATTAATGGGGAGTACTCGGATTGGGCGGGTGTGGAAAGTGGGGTCCCCCAAGGTTCTGTCCTGGGACCAATCCTGTTTAATTTATTCATAAATGATCTGGAGGAGGGGATATCCAGTACAATCTCAGTATTTGCGGATGATACTAAATTAGGCATGCCAATATCTTCTATGCAGGATGTGGAAACCTTGCAAGCGGACCTGAACAAAATAACGGGGTGGGCAACTACATGGCAGATGAGATTTAATGTTGAAAAATGTAAAGTAATGCACTTGGGGGTCAGAAACCAGAAAGCAAGCTACTCACTAGGGGGGGAACCTCTGGGTGAGTCTAGAATGGAAAAGGACCTGGGGGTACTGGTAGACAACAGGCTTGGCAGTGGCATGCAATGCCAAGCCGCTGCAAGCAAAGCCAACAGAATACTGGGTTGTATAAAAAACGGGATTCACTCCAGAAATAAAGAGATTATTCTCCCGCTCTACAAGACTCTGGTCCGGCCACATCTGGAGTGTGCTGTCCAGTTCTGGGCACCGGTCCTCAGAAAGGATGTGCTGGAACTGGAGAAAGTCCAGAGAAGGGCAACAAAAATAATTAGGGGAATGGAGGACATCAGCTATGAGGAAAGACTACAAGCACCGAACCTATTCTCTCTGGAGAAGAGACGATTGAGGGGGGATATGATATCAATGTACAAATACTGTACTGGTGACCCGAGCATATGGAACAAACTATTCAGAGAAAGGAGATACAATAAGACACGTGGCCACTCACTAAAACCTGAGGAAAGGCGGTTTAACCTTAACCACTTTAGCCCCAGCCCTATTTCGGACACTTTTTGTTCACAAGTTAAAACCAGTATTTTTTCCTAGAAAACTACTTAGAACCCCCAAACATTATATATATTTTTTTAGCAAAGACTCTGGAGAATAAAATGTCGGTCATTGCAAAATTTTTTGTCACGCGGTATTTGCGCAGCGGTCTTTAAAACGCCATTTTTTTGGAAAAAATTTGAAAAATCACATTTCACTGCATTTAAAAAATACTAAACAGTAAAGTTAGCCCATTTTTTTTGTATATTGTGAAAGATGATGTCACGCCGAGTAAATAGATACCAAACATGTTAGGGTTTAAAATTGCGCCCCCCCGTGGGATGGCGACAAACTACGGTCAATAGAGATCTCAATCTGCGACGCTTTAAATTTATTTAACGGTTACCAGTTTAGAGTTAGAGTGTAGCTCTTTTTTTTTAATTATTGCCCACGCTCTGGCGATCGCGGCGATACCTCACATGTGTGGTTTGAACAGCGATTTCATTTGCGGCTCGACTTGCGTATACGTTTTTTTTTGTGCGCGAGCTAACGGTGACGGGGACGGCTAAATTTTTTTTTTTTTTTTTTTTCCTATTTATTTTTTCTTTTTTTTAAACTTTATTACAGGTTTTAAAAAAAAAAAAAAATCTGATCACTTTTATTGCTGTCACAAGCAATGTAAACATCCCTGGTGACAGCAATATGTCGTGACAGGTACACTTTATGGAGGGATCGAGGGTCTAAAAGACCCTAGACCCCTCCACTACACTTCCCTGTATGCAAAACGCCGAAAACGGCATTTTTGCATACAGCCGTTTTTCAAATCTGCCGCCTTTTGCAGCACAGTAACCCGGACGTGACGTCATGGACGCCGCCTCCGGGTTACGTCATCGGAGACCCGATCGATGCCGTTTCCGGCATTCATCGGGACTCCATCCAGCCGGCGGACGTGCCGGCTGGGTGCTCGGGGCTCCCGGTGGGACGGTAGCCCCGAGCAAAGCCGCGGAAGGCGGCGGGAGGGGGGGGACGTCCCCTCCCGCCCCCCCGGGTAACGATCGAGCGGCTCCCGAGCCGCATCGATCGTTACCGACGGAAAGCCGACCGTCGGCTTCAAACAACGGTACCGGGATGATGCCTCTAGCTAGAGGCATCATCCCGGTATAACCACTCAAAGTCAGCCGACGTAGAGGTTACGTGACTGGTAGTAAAGTGGTTAAAGTGCGTAAGGGGTTCTTCACTGTAAGAGCGGTAAGGATGTGGAATTCTCTTCCACAAGCAGTCGTATCAGCAGGGAGCATTGATAGTTTCAAAAAACTATTAGATGGACACCTTAAAGACCACAACATACAGGGGTATACAATGTACGGTTAAAAGCAAACACACACATACATCATAGGTTGAACTGGATGGACTGATGTCTTTTTTCAACCTCACTAACTATGTAACTATGTAACATTGATACTGCCAGGGCCAGATTAACATAGGGGCTATTGGAGCTGCAGCTCCAGGCCCCCAACTTAATATAGGCCCAGTAGGGGCAGACTGACTATTCAGCTCAGGGCCAGTAGGGGGCCACATGAGAGGCTCCCGGCACTTCCTCCTGCAGCAGGGGAAATATGACAGGTGGGGGTTTATCAGTCCGGTAGTGGGGGTAATTACAAGCACCAATGTCCCTCTTTGACTCTCCATGAAAGCTGCTTATCCTCCTCTCTCTCCCGGGGGTTTCAGCTGCTTTCTTTGTGAGCCATAGAGGGAGATCAGTGCTTATACTTGCTCCCCCCCTGCACCATTCACCCCAGACTGTCCATCAGATTCCCCCTCCTCTCTGGGTACTGATCCTTAATGATCACTGACTGTTCATTCATACCTGAATCCCTGAACCCCCAAAATCCTCAGCACCAGGCCCACGGTGTTCTTAATCCTGCCTTGGATACTGCTGTATTGCAAGTTCAGAGTTAAGTATTGTCATGCTCCTAAAGGAAGTGTCACAGCCACAATATAAAGGATTATATATATGTTTTTCTTTAATTGCTGTAAAAAGACAGAAAACAACAAGATATGTTGGTTTTCAAATAAAGAGGAGCTATATATTCAATTATTTGTTTTTTTTTAAAGCGATTAAATACAACTTTAAGTCAGAGTATTAGCACAGAGCTCAGTGGGGATGGTTAATTAGAGGGGGTTGGCACAAATACAACGTGAGTCAGGCTCTTGGCTCAGGTTCTGGATTGCATATTAGCTCCAAAGAGATACAATGCAATGTTAATTGGTTATATTTACTAATTTCACACCTCATAAAACATTGTCTGCTTATCCATTAAAGCGTTCTTTTAACAGTTTAACTTAATTGTAGCTTGTAGGTAAATACATTTCCAGTTATATTCCATGAGCTTCTTCCCAAAAGTACCTGGCTGAAGCAGATGGATAAAGCACCACCTTGTGGAGATTCTGAGGAGTGACTCTTAGAAGAAGATACTATAAATAGGCAAGCATGAAACATTTGAAAGTCACTATTTCACATCTGTCCTCCTGATGGATAATACAAACAATGAGAAAATCGGACTAAAATTTGTCCTTTTTTTTTTTGCTTGCTAGTCTCATATCAAAAACAAATAGCTTTCTAAAGATACCAAAGTTCTCGTATGACACAATACAACTTCCTGTGTGCATAACCACAAAATAGCTTGTAATCGGAAGTGATTTAATGTATGTGTGACCCCTCTTCTACCTACGCCTTCAGAGCATTCGTAGTTTCGTGAAGTTTTAACGTCCACAAACATTGTTTTGGTCCTTGTTCATTCTGCCAAAATTGATTTCTCTATATTAGAAATGCAAGACTTGAGCATTCCAGTAGCTTTTCTTGTTATTTTGGATATTCAAAATGTCCTGGAAAAAAAAAAAAAAAAGAAAGAAGAACGCGTGAAGAACATCGTGTAAGAAATGGCTCCCTTACTGTGGAAAGTACTCACACACGTCTCTGCTGCGAGAACTCCAAGAAAACAATCCGGATGATTTTAGAAATTATTTGAGAATGAGCGATTTGAGGAACTGCTATCACACCGCATATCCAAAAACAGGACACTGCAAAGCGTGAAGCCATTAGTCTAGAGCAAATGCTGATTGCCACACTACGTTATGTGGCGACAGGCTGAAGCCTGCAGGACTTGAAATTCACAACGGGCATTTTCACACAGGCTCTTCGAAAGATCATTCCAGGGACATGCAAGGCTCTCATCCAGACACTAAAGGATGAATATATCAAGGTACATTTTACTTTTTTTTTATTTTATTAAAGACACACTTTTTAATAATGTTTGTGTGCTACTAATGGTTGAAGCATTGTAAAAGTAAATCTTTTTTCAGAGAGTTTGGGTCCACAGCAAAACTATTGACTATCTTTTTCTTTTCAGTTTCCAAACAACCCAGTGAAGTGGATGGAGGTTGGCAAAAACTTTTATGAGCTATGGAACTTGCCAAATTGTGGTAGAACCATTGATGGGACGCACGTTAGGTTTGCTCCGCCCTCCAAGCCTGGATCATACTTTGATTCTTCTTACTCTTACTCTTCTTCTTTCTATGTTCGCTGGGGTTCTCAAAGTACACTTCCTGCTGCACCCAACTCTTTGTTGGTGATTGTGTTGCTGGCGTCGGTTCGATTGCACATTCACACTGCAGTGTGTCTCATAAGACAGGGGCAGAGCTACAAATGCATTCCCAGTGAACAAAAGATGGAACGATCTTAGTGCTGCTGAATCTTCCACACCGATCCGGAGTGCAAAACCTTCACAAGCAGGAATTTTCAACATCCACAAAAGATAATTCTTGAAGGTAAAATTTAGTTCAATGCTAACTTTAGTTAGATATTGTTACACGTTCTGTTGAAATCAGCAGCCATAGTAATTTTTGCTTTGTGATGGTGTGCTCCGCAGACTTGCAGGCCTTGCAGGGAAGAACTATGGGAAAAGTTTGATGTGATATCAGGGTGTACTAATAACCATAGACGTGCGCACAGGGTGTGCCGGGTGTGCCTGGGCACACCCTAATCACCTAGGGCACATTAGCATTATCGCTCTGTTTGCCAGTGAGGAGATGGGAAAGATCTCCCTCGGACCTGCTCTGCCATAAGAGAAGTGCCACACACTTCTATTTCACTTTGCCAGCAGGGAGAGTAATGTACCGGGGCCATATACATGTAGGCAAACACATGCATGTGTATTTAAACTTTGGGGTGCACACCCTAATGCAATAGGCTGCGCACACCTATGCTAATAACATATTTCAATTTATAAAGAAATTAGCCATGTGGGACATTGTTATTAAAATTGCATTTTCTTTTCCAGGAATCATAATGGAGTTTACCTGTCCTGATTTTCTGCCTCAGTTTATTGAGATGTAATCTGATGATTACTCAGATAGTAATAAGAGGCATAATGCCCTGTGCAAGAGGCACTGATGGAACTGTGCAAAGCTGTGTGCCCTAATCAGACCCTTGATTATGTTCAACATAGAATTACCAACTCAAGGAATGTTTTCAAGAAGGAGCTCAACAAAATGTGGGCATCTCAGAAGCCTGTGGTACTTTTAAAGTTTAAAGTGTTATTAAAGTCTTGTTTTTTTAAAAATAAGAAACATGTTATACTTACCTGCTCTGTACAGGGGTTCTGCACAGCCCAGCCCAGATCATCCTCTTCTCGGGTTCTTTGCTGGCGCTCCTGGCCCCTCCCTCCTGCCGTGTGCCCCCACAGCAAGCAGCTTGCTATGGGGGCACCTGAGCCTAACCACTGCCCTGTGTCCATTCAGACATGGAGCCATGACTCAGCCCCTCTCTGTCTTCATTGGCTCACTGACTTTGACAGCTGAGGGAGCCAACGGTGCCCACTGCTGTGTCTCAGCCAATCAGGAGGGAGAGTCCCAGACAGCCGAGGCTCTTGTGCAACTTTGCTGGATCAGAAGGGCTCAGGTAAGTATAAGAGGGGCTGCTGCACACAGAGGGTTTTTTGTATTAATGCATAGAATGCATTAAGATAGATAAACCTTCTGCCTTTATAACCACTTTAAGATTCCTCACTGAACAAGTGGATGCAAGAACTTCACTATACACACTTCCATCCACATTGGCTGCTTCACCAGAGTCCATGTCTCCTGATCAGTCAGGTTCAATCGATATGATTGATTTGTTTATGAGCTACTTAAATTCTAACTATCTGAATTTAGAATTCATACATCATTTTCATCCAGCCCAAATTGCCTTTTTGGACGTTGTTTTGACAGGTAACAAGGAGGACGGCACAGTAAATAACAAAACGTTCAGAAAAGAACTGTGCGGGCATTACCCATAGGAGAGTTCACCAGGGCTAAAAGAAATTGTTTCCAGGACAAAGATTACCTACAAAAATGCAGGATTATATCAGATAGATTAAAAGAACGTAATTATAAAGGAGAGTTGATAAATAGAGGTAATCGATTAGCCAATGAGAAAGAATGTAATATGTTAATTAACCTGATAGAAGATAGAAAAAGTTTTTCTCGCAGAATCAGAAAAGGCATACATTTTGTATACAGATAACGCACTATACAACATTTTACAGCAAGGTTGTCATTTTTCCAGTAGGAGAGCTCCCACTTTAGGAACTATGTTATCACCTTCACTTTTTTGTTCCCACAATCCTCGAACATCTCATTCTTGGTTGATAACTGTGGGATCATATCTATGTGGCTTTCTCACATGTAAACAATGTGCAACACAAAAAAAAGTAAAAACGTTGTCTCCTTTTCTACAGGAAAGTCTTATTCACTTAGTATTGTATAAACTGCAATTCTAAAATGGTAATTTATATAATAGAATGTAGTGTTTGTAAATTACAGTACGTTGGATGCATCATTTGGAATTTAAGGGTAAGAATATCTAAACATTTCAATGATGCATCAAACATCAATGCCAAAAATATTTCTAGTGTGTCTTAACATTACAAAGAAATCCATGGAGGTAACCTTTTTCCTTTTTTGGTTTAGAACAGGTTGGAAGACCAGTTAGAGGAGGTGATATACACTGCACTTTACTACAGCATGAGGTGTGGTGGATACACAAGCTAAATACTAGAGCACCTAGTGGTATGAACAATAGGATGGACATAAACCTTTTTTTGAAATAATTGTGAAGTTTATTAAGGGTTAATGTTTATTTTCCTATGGGACACCGCCCTTGATTTTTGACTGACTTGAACACACCACATCTCCCCTGGTGCAGTGGCGTAGCGTGGGGGGGTGCTGTGGGGGGGCCACTGGCACCGGGTGCAACATTTAGGGGGGGCGTATCCCTTGCCCGCCATCCACAGGATCATAGTGCCTGGCCGCCCGCCTGCATTCCTCCTCTTGGCTCCATGACAAGCGGCAGACCGCTGAAAGTGTCACATGCAGGGTTGGTCGTGGGTGAAGATGCTCGGTACATGTGCAGCACCACTTCCGGTTCCGGAGTCTCCCCCTGCTGTCCAGGCTAACACCTGTCCGGCCGCCGACACACTGTCTCTCCCCTCCGCTCTGAATCGCCTCCTCGAGTAGCCAGTGTTTGGACACAAGGTAAGTGATGTGCTCCCTGCCCCCCGGGGGCCCATGGAAGTGGACATGGGAGGGGGGAAGGTGGGTCAGTGTAGGGGGGTCAGTATAGGTGTCAGTGTATGGGGGGGTCAGTGTAGGGGGGTCAGTGTAGGTGTCAGTGTATGGGGGGTCAGTGTAGGGGGGTTCAGTGTATGTGGAAATGTCGGGGGGTCAGTATAGGTATCAGTGTAGGGGGGGTCAGTGAATGTGGAAATGTGAGGGGGGGTCAGTGTATGTGGAAATGTAGGGGTCAGTGTATGGGGGGGGGTCAGTGTAGGAAGGTCCATGTAGGGGGGGGTCAGTGTATGTGGGAATGTAGGGGGGCCAGTGTGGGGGGGGTCAGTATAGGCGTCAGTGTATGGGGGGGTCAGTGTAGCTGTCAGTGTATGGGGGTGTCATTGAAGCTGTCAGTGTATGGGGGGGTCAGTGTAGGGGGTGTCAGTGTAGGGGTCAGTTTAGGGGGGGTCAGTTTATGTGGAAGTGTATGGGGGGTCCGTGTAGGGGGTGTTAGTGTAGGGGTCAGTGTAGGTGTCAGTGTATGGGAGGTCAGTGTAGGGGGGGTCAGTGTATGTGGAAATGTAGGGGGGGTCAGTGTATGTGTTAGTGAAGGGGGTTAGTGTAGGTGTCACTGTATGGGGGTGTCAGTGTAGGTGTCAGTGTATGGGGGAGTCAGTGTAGAGGGGTTAGAGTAGGGGGGGTCAGTATAGGTGTCAGTGTATGGGGGGTCAGTGTATGTGGAATTGTAGGGGGGGTCAGTGTATGGGGGTTCAGTGTAGGAGGGTCAGTATAGGTGTCAGTGTAGGGGGTGTCAGTGTAGGGGGGTCAGTGTATGTGAAAATGCAGAGGGGGGTCAGTGTATGGGGGGGATCAGTGTAGGTGTCAGTGTAGGGGGTCAGTGTATGTGGGAATGTAGGGGGGTCAATGTAGGGGGGGTCAGTGTGGGGGGGTCAGTATAGGTGTCAGTGTATGGGGGGGGGTCAGTGTAGCTATCAGTGTATGGGGGTCTCAGTGTAGCTGTCAGTGTATGGGGGTCAGTGTATGTGGAAATGTATGGGGGGTCAGTCTATGGGGGGTCAGTGTATGGGGGGGTTAGTGAAGGGGGTGTTAGTGTAGGGGTCAGTGTAGGGAGGTTAGTGTAGAGGGGGTCAGTGTATGTGGAAATGTAGGGGGGGGGGTCAGTGTATGGGGGGGGCCAGTGTAGGTGTTAGTGAAGGGGGGTTAGTGTAGGTGTCAGTGTAGGGGGGTCAGTGTATGGGGAGGTCAATGTAAGGGGGTCAGTATAGGTGTCAGTGTAGGGGTCAGTGTAGAGGGGAGTCAGTGTAGGGGGGTCAGTATAGGTGTTAGTGTATGGGGATCAGTGTCAGTGTAGGGGGGTAAGTTTAGGGGGGTCAGTGTATGTGGGAATGTAGAGGGGATCAGCGTAGGGGGGTCAGTGTAGGTGTCAGTGTAGGGGGGGTCAGTGTAGGTGTCAGTGTATGGGGAGGTCAGTGTAGGGGCGAGTCAGGGTAGTTGTCAGTGAAGGTGTCAGTGTAGGGGGGTCAGTGTGTGAGATTAGTGTAGGTTTCAGTGTAGTGGTCAGTGTAGGAGGTTCAGTGAAGGTGTCAGTGTAGCGGGGTCAGTGAAGGTGTCAGTGTAGGGGGGTCAGTGAAGGTGTCAGTGTTAGGGGTGTAAGTGTAGGGGGTTCAGTGAAGGTGTCAGGTAGGTCAGTGTAGGAATCAGGAATGTCAGTGTAGGGTTCAGTGTAGGGGTCAGTATAGTAATTAGGTAGGTCAGTGTAGTGATCAGGTCTGTTAGTGCAGGAATCAGGTAGGTCAGTGTAGTGATCAGGTTGGTCAGTGTACTTGTCAGGTAGGTTAGTGTAGGAATCAGGTAGGTCTCTGTAGAGGTCAAATAGGTCTCTGTAGGTGTCAGTATAGTGATCAGGTAGGTCAGTGCAGGAAACAGGTAGGTCAGTGTAGTGGGCAGTGTATTGGTCAGGTAGGTCTGTGTAGTGGTCAGGTAGGTCAGTGTAGGTGTCAATATAGAAATGAAGTAGGTCAGTGTAGTGATCAGGTTGGTAAGTGTAGGAATAAGGTAGGTCTGTGTAGTGGTCAGGGAGGTCAGTGTAGGTGTCCGTATAGTAATTAGGTAGCTCAGTGTAGGGATCAGGTAGGTCAAAGTAGGTGTCTGTGTAGTGGTCAGGTAGGTCAGTGTAGGTGTCAGTATAGTAATCAGGTAGGTCAGTGTAGGAATAAGGTAGGTCTGTGTAGTGGTCAGGTAGGTCAGTGTAGGTGTCAGTATAGTAAATCAGGTAGGTCTGTGTAGTGGTCAAGTAGGTCTGTGTAGGTGTCAGTATAGTAATCAGGTAGGTCAGTGTAGGAATAAGGTAGGTCTCTGTAGTGGTCAGCAAGGTCAGTGTAGTGGTCTGTGTAATGGTCTAGTAGGTTTATGCAGGGGACGCAAATTACTTACCTTGCCCCGGGTGATGACATCCCACGCTACGCCACTGGCCTGGTGTTATGTATTGATGTTAATTGCAATTAAGTATGTACCGCCTCCAGTTTTAGGAGCAGTTTTCACATTAGTTTGATTTTATTATACATGTACATGCCAGTGGCGTAGCGTGGGTTGTCAGCACCCGGGGCAAGGCAAGTAATTTGCGCCCCCTAACCCGCGGGATTTTAGCACTCGAGTCTCTTCCACTAGCTTGGTTAAAGAAACCCTTACCCCCTAAGCACGTGTATTGTTTGTTATGAAAATACTGATGTAATTAAAGTAAAATGCATCTAAATACAAGTTTGAATGACCAGCGTGCCTCCTTTCAATGCAGAATGACCAGCGTGCCCCCTTTCAATGCAGAGAGCCCAGCGTGCCCCCATTCAATGCAGAGAGACCAGCGTGCCCCCTTTCAATGCAGAATGACCAGTGTGCCCCCTTTCAATGCAGAGAGACCAGCGTGCCCCCTTTCAATGCAGAATGACCAGCGTGCCCCCTTTCAATGCAGAGAGACCAGCGTGCCCCCTTTCAATGCAGATTGACCAGCGTGCCCCCTTTCAATGCAGAGAGACCAGCGTGCCCCCTTTCAATGCAGAATGACCAGCGTGCACCCATTCAATGCAGAATGACCAGCGTGCCCCCTATCAATGCAGAATGACCAGTGTGCCCCCTTTCAATGCAGAATGACCAGTGTGCCCCCTTTCAATGCAGACAGACCAGCGTGCCCCCTTCAATGCACAGAGACTTACCTGCAGCGGCGGCTTCTCCTCAGTTCCCCGCCTCTCCTGACTCTCCTCGAGTCATCCCACCTCCTCCTCGGCCAATGGCATGCGTTCGCCTTTCAGCCAATCAGGAAGCGGGTCTCGGACCAGCTTCCTGATTGGCCAGGAGGAGGATCCGTGTGACAATAGTGAATTTTCATTCGCTGTTGTCACACAATGGGTGGGCTCGGGGCGCACTGCTCTGCGCCATCGGGTCCACCATTTTTTGAAGCCTATTAGAGCCTCTGGCTTTAATCAGGTGATTTAAAAAAAAAACCCACTTCGTGACAGCGCCAGGCGGCTGATTCACTCGCTGTTAAACTGACTGAGCAGTGAGGAGAGGCGGCATAGGCGGGGCTTGGCTTGCAACGCCACCCCACCCTACACCAATGGACAGGTGAGGCACAGTCCAGCCCCGCCCCGATCTGCCATTTTCAGCCATAGGGCGGCCGCGCTGGACATCTCCCAGCCTAAAGATGGAGGAACCAAGGTTTAGAAAATGTCATTGATGTCATTGATGTCATGTTACCTTTTCTATTCCAGTCACAGGATCCAGGAAACAATGAGGACATTGTGATATCTAGTGCCAGTGTTGCTGTTAGAAATCATGGAGCCTAGCTGACAGGGCCCCCAGCCCCTTTGAAAATATCAAAATAAATGTTACTATGCTATGCTTTGCAGCTATGGCAGAAATGATACTCATATCGATCAAGACCTATTTAATTGAATAAATCTGCTCTGTAGGACATAGATTTATCAGTCCCTTTCTTGGCAGACTCAGCTGAACTGGACAGTGAATGAATAGGTGCTCCTGGTCATTCTCAAGCTGAAGCATAGTAAACACAGTTTACTATGCTTCAGTGATAAATGGACATGGGAGCGATCAGTACTAACCGCTCTCTCTGTTCATTCAGGAAAAAAAGTGTCCGGATAAATATGACATATTTACCACCCCCTTCTCCTGCTTTCTATCCTGAAACATCCCCTGTGTCCCTTGGAGCAGCCAATGGGAGAGGAGGAAAGCTGGCAATGCTGCGGGAGGGGGGGCCCAACAGTAGGGAGAACGGGGCGCAGATCCTAGAACTGATCCCCCTACAGTGCAGAAGCCGGCAGCACTTCAGGGGGCTCCAGAAGAGTCACAAGTGTCAGCAATAGGGCAGTAAAGCAAACCCTCCTGCTCAACAGGTGCCTGGGCCCCCGCTTTGAACGGATGGGGCCCAGGCCCAGGCCCAGTACAGAAGGGCCAGCTGTACTGCCTTATCAGTGGTCCTGTCTAGTCCTGTGCCACCAGTGCACAGAGGCAAAAAAAAAAAACTACAAAGGAAGGCGGACGATTTAGATGACTTTAGAATTCTGGCTGCCAACAAGCTTAGAAAAATGACTAATGCACAAAAAGAGCTGGCAGAGGGTTTGCTATTGGAGGTGCTACACAAATAGGTCAGGGGAGAACTGACAAGGAAAACATATTTGGCAGAAGAACATCCTGAACCCTCGCAACCACTGCAGCTTTCTTTACAGCCCCAGCCATCACAAAATCAGTCTGCACAGTGGCATTACCCACCAGTGGAACGCCAAAGTTCTCCATGGGCCTAGAATTTCCATTACACTCACCTTTACATTTTTGTTTCATAGGGAAATGTCACGTTGCACTGTGTGCTTTTTTGGAGTTTCTTTCTGTCAATCCCTTTTCACTTCCCGTATGGTTCTTTTGATGTTTTGCACTTATACAGAATATGCATTTATTTCCAGTTCTATATGTTTTGCTTTTTTGGGTGTAGTATGTGCTAGTTTAATATTTGATTGCACGTATTGGAATTATTCTTGGATGTCTAGTAAAATATGTGTTCTATTTAATAAAAAACCTTGTTTACCTGTTCCACTAGAGTGATTTTTCTTGCAAAGATATCTTCCCTTGCACATGTGTTTTCTAGAAAGTTGTACATTCCATTCACAAGACATCTTTGGCTGGGTGAAATCTCATTACACAGTGCTTGTGCTTGCTGTCTCACATTTATGTATTCAGGGCTATTAAGGTGTGACTGCCCTAATGTGTAGTTCTCATCACACCACACATACCATACACATACATTACTGTACAATACACATAAATATACAATACAATACACATAAATTGCTCATTTCTATGCTATAAGGATTAAATAGGAAAGAAAAAAAAAAGATGTCTTGATCACTTAACAAATGTTTTGATGTATGGTATGTGACAAACAAAAAAGTCCACATCTCAATCCCCATGTTTACAAAGTGGCTTCCAGTGAATTGTGTTATTTTGTTTTATAATATAACATTTGCAACAAATCCAGGGCCTTCGTAGTGTTATCCCTGGCCTCCCTTGTAGGCACAAATCCCACCTGGTCGTCGTGGATCAACTGTGGGAGCAGGGGGGCCAGGCGAGAGGCCAAAATCTTGGTAAACAGTTTCAGATCCACATTGAGGAGGGAGATGGGTCTATAGCTCTGGCAGAGAAGGGGATCTTTGCCCTCTTTAGCTATCACGGTAATATGCGCGCGAAGCGAGTCTACCGGAAACCCCGCTCCCACACCCGGCGCGTTGTAGGCAGCAATAAAGTGCGGGGACAGAATAGGCTCAAAACATTTATAATAAGACAAAGAATATCCGTCTGGGCCAGGGGCTTTGCCCCTCTGAGAACCAGCCAAGGCGCTCGAAAGCTCGTCGGGGTGAAGCGGCTCCTCTAGACGCTCCACGGCCTCCAGCGGGAGGCAGGGGAGACCGGAAGCACTGATATACTCATGAATCCTCGTGCGAAGGACTTCCCTCGTGGGCTCAGTTGTGTCAGAGGACAAGTTGTATAGGGAAGCATAATATCGGCGAAAGGCTTCCGCTATGCGATCTGTTGCCTGAACCTTCTGGTTCGGAGATGAAAGTATTTCGGGGATGAATGTCTGCGCTCTCTGCTGTCACAGGGCACGCGCCAATATCTTGCCACATTTATCCCCGTGTTCATAAAAGACCCATCTGCACTTAGCCAACGAGGCTTTGGCTCTACAAAGGGTCAGGGAACGTAGCTGTTCACGAAGGACCGTCAGCTCTTGGAGGACCGACTGGGCCAAAGATCTTTTATGGGTGGCCTCCAGGGACTCCAAACGCGTAAGAAGATCGTACATCTGGCGGGTTCTTTCTCGCTTGCGTTGAGATCCTATCTTGATCAACACTCCTCTCATATAGCTCTTATGAGCTTCCCAGACCATCAAAGGGGGGCTCTCTGGGAGAGCGTTGGAGGAAAAGAACCGTCCCAGCTCGACCTGAAGCTCCCCCAGCACCTTGGGGTCCTGGAGGAGACTGTCATTTAGCCTCCACTGCCACTGCCGAGGCTCCGGCGAGCGGAGGTCCAGCTCAAGAACCACCGGGGCATGATCAGAGACAGTGATAGGGCCGATGGAGGAGGAGACGACCCTCCCCAACAAGGCCTGTGGGATCAAGAAGTAGTCGATACGCGTGTAGGAGTCGTGTGGAGAAGAGTAGAAGGTATAGTCCCGAGACGTCGGGTGGAGGATCCGCCAGACGTCCACAAGGTGGAAGGCATGAAAGCTTTTCTTAAGACGTTTGAGAGCAGCATACGAGATGTGGGAGGCGCCTCTGGACGCATCCAGGACCGGATCCATAACAGAATTAAGATCCCCTCCCAGGAGAACTTGGCCCTCCATAAAGTCAGGCAGGCAGTTTTTAACCACTTAAGCCCCGGAGGATTTGGCTGCTAAACGACCAGGGGGTATTTTGCGATTCGGCACTGCGTGAATTTAATGGACAATTGCGCGGTCGTGCGACGCTGTACCTAAACGAATTTGACGTCCTTTTTTTCCCACAAACAGAGCTTTCTTTTGGTGGTATTTGATCACCTGTGCGCTTTTTACTTTTTGCGCTATAAACAAAAAAAGAGCGTAAATTTTGCAAAAATAACAATATTTTTCACATTTTTTTATATGAAATTCCCCCCAAAAAAATGTAAAAATCAAAATTTTTTAACATTTTTGGCCATTTTGTTTTATTCTACATATGTTTGGTAAAAAAAATTGCAAAAAGCGTATTTTTATTGGTTTGCGCAAAAGTTATCGCGTTTACTAACAAAGGGAAAGATTTTTGTCATTTTTTTTTAACGCGTAATGGCGGCGATCTGCGATTTTTTTTGCGGTACTGCGACATTGTGGCAGACAGATCGGACCCTTGACTGACATTTTTGAAACTTTTGGGGTTACCAGTGACATTTCTACAGAAATCAGTGCTATACATATGCACTGTTACTGTAAAAATACACTGGTAGTGAAGGGGTTAACTTTATTTGAGAGGGAGGGGCTGTGTGTGTCCCTAGGGGCGTGATTCTTACTGTGACTGGCTGTGGCTTGAGGTGTAAGGACACTGATCAACGGTTCTACATAGTAGATCCGTGTGATCAGTGTTTTTACACCGAGGAGAATGACAGGCAGCTTGTTTACACAAGCCGCCTGACTTTCTCCCTCTCCCCCGACGATCGCCGAGTGACCGGCGGACATCGGGTCCGCCGGTCACACGCGCGGGGGGGGTCCGTGACCGCGCGGGAGTGGGAGCGCGCCTCCGCGGCTGCACGCTCGCTCCCCAGACCCTCCCTGGCTAGTGACGTTAATTAACATCACTCTGCCTGGCCGGGGCTGACCGCCGCAGTAAATTTACTTGCGGCGGTCAGCAAGCGGTTAACCTTAAGGTTAAAAAATACCTGTGTGCAGCTTCCCCCCACCCCCCAGCTCCCCTTATACAGTACTTACCTGAATCTGATGCTGATCCAGTGCTTTGCACAAGAACAGCATCCCTGCCCTCTCTCCTTACCAGCTCAGAGGCAGCAGTGGGAGCCATTGGCTGCACTGTGTGTAATAATAAAAACACACAGAGTGTAGTTCAGGAGCGAGCCTGCACGAGTGCCCCATAGCAAGCAGATTGTTATGGGGCACTCACCAGGGGGGAGGAGTCACAAGCGCTTGCGGGGGACCCAAGAGGAGGAGGGTCAGGGCTCCTCTGTGGGTCTCTCTGGCTTTTTTGCACGTATCCCTCTGTGGAACAATTGTTCCTATGGGGAGGTCGCTAGGTTGGGTTCTTTCCCTGGGTGGATCCGAGCTGGGGTGAAATATTTTTCCCAGGTGTGTGGCCCTAATATTAAGCCCTGGCCTCGATTTCAGGTTGATTTCCCACAATTGGGTAATTGCCGCTATCAATATATGAGCTTGTCACATGCACTCCAGAGTCAGAGCCGTCATACCCCTCTGCGATTGATTGACTCTCCATTCTTAGAGTGCATTTTTAGGGACAGTGAGAAACGGGGTATAATCTCTAGAATATACGTTACATTGTTGTCCTCCTTGCAGGACCCTTCCCTACTTCCCTGTAGGGCGAAGTGGGAGAGGGATCTTGGCCCCATTGATGGGGACCGCTGGGAGCAGATACTTGACGCCGGCCCCTTGGTCTCTGTCTCCGCTAGCCATAAACTGTCCCATTTGTTTGTGCTGCACCGCACCTATAGGACCCCGGCACAACTCTATGCGTGGGGTAGGAGATCCTCTCCTCTCTGTCCCAAATGTAATTTGCATACAGGTGACTTTATTCACATGCTTTGGAGATGCCCCAAGCTAGTGAGATACTGGCAATTTGTAGTGTCCACTATTAATCGTGTATACCAAGTTCAAATTCAGTTGGATCCGCTGGTGTGCTTGTTGGGCGGCCTGGATGAAACGCTGTACCCCCCACATGTTCTTGTGGCTCTCCTTCGACTTCTCTACTTAGCTAAAAAACTGATTGCTAGAGTGTGGATATCTTCCAGGCCTCCCGCGGGTGCCCAATGGATCCAATCTGTCAACTCTATTCTGATACGTGAAAAACACACTTATTATCACAGGAAAGCTCCTCTTAAGTTTGAGAAAATCTGGGGCCCCTGGCTGGCTTCCACGGAGGTGGCTCCTCCTCAACTTGTTCTTAATCACTTGCTTATGTAGATATTTACATGTTTTGTGGCAGCTGCTCTGTTAATGACAACGAGTGTTTAGTTGTTTTTCCTGTTTTTGTTTCCCCTCCCCTCTTTCCTTTGTTCTGTTTTTTTTTTTAGGGATGTGCATGGAATGACGATGATGTTTCTATGTTTTTACTAAGCACATTTTGCACTGATTAACATTGCATCTTGGAATCCTCACTGATTGTGTCTACTACTTGTGTATTGCTTGTACAATGTTTTATTGTCTTGTGCCATTCCTAATAAAGTTATTTTTCTGATTACCTTTGCAATCTCTTTAAGAGAACAGTTATTTATAGGCAAAAGCTGAAGAGACCTGATTTTGCGCAGACAGGCTGCCCTGCCGCATTATAGATGCGGCAGGCTGTCTGGAAGGGGTTAAAATGGCTGCTGGCTTAAAATGCTCATTACCAGACTCTCCTATGATGACTGCCAATTACTAGTTGTAGTTGCCTTCCCATAATGGCATCTTGCTCTACTGGAACTGTATTCTGGCGTCACTGAGGTGCCAGATGATGAGATGTCTCTTTCTGATGATGTATCTCTATGATGTATCTAGGATCCCTTTCTGTCTACCTGACTTGTCATATATTCAGTTGTGAACAATACACTCATAAACATTTTACTAAGCCTAGCCCAGAAGGTGGAATCTTCCTTTACATCGGTGGACATGTTTAATCATTTTAATACAGGCCACTTTCACCCCCTTCGTGCCCAGACCAATTTTCAGCTTTCAGTGCTCTCACACTTTAAATGACAATTACTCAACCACGTAACACTGTATGTAAAAAATAAAAGGTGCGCTAACCTGTGAATAATGTGGCAGCACTAGAGATGAAAAGAATAAATGTAATAAAGAAATAGTGCGCTCAACAAGAACCTATTACATAAATGTAAAAAGGATAATAAACAAATAAATATTGTAACGGTATGCGAGGTGAGGTAGTAGATAATTGCTATATTTCATCTCGCATGGGTTCTGTAGTGAGAGACTGAACCAGAGATTGTGGGTTAACTGATTCCATGTCTAGGTGGACTTTAAATGAACAGGAAGAGAGCACAGGAATACTCTGACCTGAGACTCAGAAGGGAATCCGAGAGAGGAGCTCTGTTTGGACTTTAAAAGAAAAGGTTTGCTTTACCATGTGTTTTTGTGGGTGATGGGGACCAGCCCCACACTGTATAGTGAGAAAAACTGCTGTTTAGTTTAGCGCCGGACGGCAAGGATTTTACTGTTTTTTTGTTTTTCCATATTTGCAAACCTCTGCTAAAGAAAGCTGGCAACCCACTAGACTTTAAAGAAATTACCTGCATGCTGGCCTTACTTTCCTGGAAAAGGTGATCCCTGTGAGCTAATCTCCCACATGTGGTGGACTCAGCGGGCACTTTCTAAAGATGGGGAAATGTTAAAGGCCCTGCTACAGGCCAATGCAGCTCTGCGGGAAACCAACCGCCAAATCACAGAGGCCGCTACAGCACAACAGGAGGCTGCTGCAGCACAACAGCAGGAGATGAACCGGCAGTTTGCAGAGGCTCTGCTGGAGCTGAAAAGGGTTTGAATCGATGGTGCCAGCGGAGCCAAAATTGGTACGTGCCTCGTACCACCTGCAGAAGATGACACCGGCCGATGATGTCGAAGCATACCTGGCGACTTTTGAGAGGGTCGCTGTCCGTGAAGGTTGGCCAAACGAACAGTGGGCGGGTCTGTTGGCCCCATTTCTGACAGGAGAACTGCAAAAAGTGTATTTTGACCTGGACCCAGATAAGGCCCAGGACTATGAGACTCTGAATACGGAGATACTCGCATGCTTTGGTCTTACCATGGCAGTCCGGGCCCAGCGCGTGCATCAGTGGACCTACTCCAGCGACAAGCCCCCATTCTCAAATGTTTGATCTGGTCCACCTCACCAAAAAGTGGTTGCAGCCAGAGACCTTGACGGGCCCCCAGATCGTGGAGCGTGTGATAATGGACCAGTACCTGCGTGCGCTCCCTGCTGTTCTGAAGAAGTGGGTTGGACAGGGGGGCCCCAAAACTGCAGCCCAATTGGTGGACCTAGTGGAGAGGTACAATGCTACTGAGGACTTGCTGAACCTGTCTATACCCCACTTCAGTGTATCTAGGGGTGCAAGATCGCCCAGCAGGTCTGGTAAGACTGTTCCAGGGTCCAAGTGCATGGGGAAACTAGATAAGACTGTTGTTACAGCTAATGAGACTGTGAGTCCTAGACCTGGAGACTGGCCAAAGAAGCCAGGAAGGTCTTTGGGACCGCTAAGAGGACTGGAGGTAGAGCACATTCAGTTCCTATAAAAATGATGAACCTATGCAATGCGATTTTGCTTATAAGAAAAGACGCATATCTCTGTTTGCACAGGTCGCATATACTGCATCATGTCAGAGTCGCATTGAAAAACAAATGTGTGTTATTGCAGTGGATGGAAAGTTGCTCACAGCCCTGCTAGACTCTGGAAGTGTGGTGACCCTAGTCAGAAGTGATTGTGTAAATCCCACAAAACTACACCCCAGTACTATCGGGGTCATTTGCATCCATGGGGACACTCGGGACTACCAGACAGTGGTGGTTGAGGTTGATACCCTTTGGGGCAGTGTGACCCAATCGGTGGGGGTGGTGCCTTCACTGCTTCACGAAGCTTTAGTGGGGAGGGATTTCCCCCATTTTTGGAGGTTGTGGGAGATCAAGGGGAGGGTGGTGGATAGAGTTCCCCCTGCTCCGGAAGTACAGGAACTCTCCCCAGACCCTTTTTGCCAAAGGGAAGGAAAGACTGTTGGGAAATAGAGGGAGCTGGTGATCCTCTTCCTTTCCCTGTCATGGCTGGGGAGCCGGAGGACCTGGAAGCTAGCTCCCAGCCAGAGGGTAATGAACAGGAGGACATTTATGGCCCTGACAATGAGAGTAGCCAGAATGTGGTACCCGACTTAGAGGTCAGGAGAGAGGATTTCTGTACCGAGCAACTGCGAGATGTCACCCTCCTTAGAGCCAGAGAAAATGCTAAGATGGTGGATGGGGAACCAGTAGATCTTCACTGGGGGGTGTCTTTTCCCTACATGGCCATTAAAAACAATTTACTGTATCAGGTGGTAAAACGTGGAGAGGATGAGGTTGAACAGCTACTAGTTCCCAAACCCTTCCGCAAGGTGGTCCTAGACCTGGCCCATGGTCATGTAATGGGGGGGACATCTCGGTTTTGAAAAGACCAGGGAGAGAATCACCTAGAGATTTTTCTGGCCCGGGTTGCATGCAGATGTCAGGGAGTATTGTGAATCGTGCCCTGAGTGCTAAATGTCGGCACCATCACCCCATTTTCGCAGTCTCCCTTGTCCCTCTACCAATCATCAAGGTTCCTTTTGAGAGGATTGGCATGGGCCTGGTGGGGCCGGTAGTGAAGTCTGCCCGGGGTCACCAGCATATTCTGGTAATCCTCGACTATGCAACCCGCTATCCTGAGGCTATACCCTTGCGTAACACCTCTGCTAAGGCCATTGCCAAGGAGTTAGTCCAGGTGTTTAGTCGATTGGGAATCCCAAAAGAGATTTTAACCGATCAGGGCACCCCATTTATGTCCAGGGTTACCAAGGAACTGTGTAGATTATATAAAATCTCCCATCTCCGTACCTCTGTCTACCACCCCCAAACAGATGGTTTGGTCGAAAGATTTAATAAAACCTTGAAAAGTATGCTAAAAAAAGGTGGTTGACAAAGATGGGAGAAATTGGGATTTTTTTCTCCCATATCTTTGGTTTGCCATAAGAGAGGTTCCGCAAGCATCCACAGATTATTTTCCCTTTGAGCTCTTGTATGGTAGACAACCCAGGGGGCTGCTGGATGTTGCCAAAGAAACATGGGAGGGTGAGGCCACCCCATATAGAAGCGTCATGGGAGGGTGTGGCCACCCCATACAGTGGGTACGGAAAGTATTCAGACCCCCTTAAATTTTTCACTCTTTGTTATATTGCAGCCATTTGCTAAAATCATTAAGGTTCATTCTTCTTCCTCATGAAAGCATGAATGTACACATAGCACCCCATACTGACAGAAAAACACAAAATTGTTGACATTGTTGCAGATTTATTAAAAAAGAAAAACTGAAATATCACATGGTCCTAAGTATTCAGACTTTGCTCAGTATTTAGTAGAAGCCCCCTTTTGATCTAATACAGCCAGGAGTCTTTTTGGGAAAGATGCAACAAGTCTTTCACACCTGGATTTGGGGATCATCTGCCATTCCTCCTTGCAGATCCTCTCCAGTTCTGTCAGGTTGGATGATAAACGTTGGTGGACAGCCATTTTTAGGTCTCTCCAGAGATGCTCAATTGGGTTTAAGTCAGGGCTCTGGCTGGGCCATTCAAGAACAGTCACGGAGTTGTTGTGAAGCCACTCCTTCGTTATTTTAGCTGTGTGCTTAGGTGTAATTTTCTTGTTGGAAGGTAAACCTTCGGCCCAGTCTGAGGTCCAGAGCACTCTGGAGAAGGTTTTTGTCCAGGATATCCCTGTACTTGGCCGCATTCATCTTTCCCTCGATTGCAACCAGTCGTCCTGTCCCTGCAGCTGAAAAACACCCCCACAGCATGATGCTGCTACCACCAGGCTTTACTGTTGGGAGTGTATTGGACAGGTGATGAGCAGTGCCTGGTTTTCTCCACACATACCGCTTAGAATTAAGGCCAAAAAGTTCTATTTTGGTCTCATCAGACCAGAGAATCTTATTTCTCACCATCTTGGAGTCCTTTAGGTGTTTTTTTAGCAAACTCCATGCGGGCTTTCATGTGTCTTACACTGAGGAGAGGCTTCCGTCGGGCCACTCTGCCATAAAGCCCCGACTGGTGGAGGGCTGCAGTGATGGTTGACTTTCTACAACTTTCTCCCATCTCCTGACTCTCCTGGGTTCTTCTTTACCTCTCTCACCAAGGCTCTTCTCCCCCGATAGCTCAGTTTGGCCGGACGGCCAGCTCTAGGAAGGGTTCTGGTCGTCCCAAACATCTTCCATTTGAGGATTATGGAGGCCACTGTGCTCTTAGGAACCTTAAGTGCAGCAGAAATCTTTTTGTAACCTTGGCCAGATCTGTGCCTTGCCACAATTCTGTCTCTGAGCTCTTCAGGCAGTTCCTTTGACCTCATGATTCTCATTTGCTCTGACATGCATTGTGATCTGGAAGGTCTTATATAGACAGGTGTGTGGCTTTCCTAATCAAGTCCAATCAGTATAATCAAACACAGCTGGACTCAAATGAAGGTGTAGAACCATCTCAAGGATGATCAGAAGAAATGGAAAGCACCTGAGTTAAATATATGAGTGTCACAGCAAAGGGTCTGAATACTTAGGACCATGTGATATTTCAGTTTTTCTTTTTTAATAAATCTGCAACAATGTCAACAATTCTGTGTTTTTCTGTCAGTATGGGGTGCTATGTGTACATTCATGAGGAAGAAGAATGAACCTAAATGATTTTAGCAAATGGCTGCAATATAACAAAGAGTGAAAAATTTAAGGGGGTCTGAATACTTTCCGTACCCACTGTATATAAGCGTCATAGAGCATGTCTCCCTGATGCAAGATAGAATCGATTCTGTCCTGCCACTGGTGCGAGAACATATGGAGCGAGCTCAGCGTCCTAGCCAAGTGGCAGGGTCCCTTTGAAGTTATTGAAAGGGTAGGAGAGGTCAACTATAAAGTCTACCAACCAGGGAAAAGGAAACCACAACAAATTTATCATGTGAATGTGGGAAGGACAGAGAGACTTTATTAGCAGCATCTACAGCCCCAGCCGACCGGGTACCGATAACACCTGACATCCCCATAACAGATTCCCTGTCTGTGGCACAACAAAATGATGTTAGGGGGTTTGTGTACAAAAATAGAGACTTTTTCTCCCCCTTACCTGGACTGACTAATGTGATCCAGCATGATTTAGTGACGGGACCAGGGGTTCGCGTAAATTTAAAGCCATATAGAATCCCAGAGGCCAGGCGAGAGGCAGTCGCAAAGGAAATCAAAAATATGTTTGAGTTGGACATGATAGAAGAGTCCCACAGTGAGTGGTCGAGCCCCATAGTACTGGTCCCAAATCCTGATGGCACCATCAGGTTTTGTAAAGATTTTAGGAAACTCAACAGTGTATCCAAGTTCGATGCATACCCGATGCCTCAGGTCGACGAACTTGGGGACAGGTTGGGACAGGCCCACTACATAACAACCCTAGATCTAACAAAATTCTATTGACAAATACCCCTAACTGAATCGGTCAAGGAGAAGACTGCCTTTTCCACTCCTGAGGGATTGTTTCAATACAAGCGGATGCCTTTCGGTCTGCATGGGGCCCCTGCGTCCTTCCAGCGAATGATGGACAAAACTTTGAGACCACATCACTCGTATGCAGCTGCCTATTTGGACAATGTGGTCATCCACAGCCCAGATTGGGACTCGCACCTGCCCTGAGTACAAGCAGTGGTAGATTCCCTTAGGGAAGCAGGTCTCACGGCCAACCCAAGAAAATGTGCCATAGGCCTGGAGGAGGCCAAATACCTGTGGTATGTTATTGGTCGGGGACTGCTCAAGCCTCAGACCAATAAGATTGAGGTAATTCAAAGGTGGCCCCAACCGATAAACAAAAAACAAGTTTGGGCCTTCCTAGGCATTACGGGGTATTACCGACGGTTTATACCAAACTTTGCCACCATTTCTGCCCCTCTGACCGACCTAACGAAGGGTAGAGGGTCGGTCATGGTCAAGTGGAATCCTGAAGCAGAGGAGGTGTTTCAGAAGTTAAAGCAGGCCCTTTGTGTGCTGGTGACCCCGGACTTCAAAAAAGGAGTTTGTGGTACAGACTGACGCCTCCGAGGTGGGCCTAGGTGCTGTACTATCCCAGAACATTGGTGGGGAGGAGCACCTGGTTGTATACCAGAGCGGAAAACTAAACAAGCATGAAAAAATCTATGCTATTGTCAAGAAGGAGTGCCTCGCTATTAAATGGGCTTTGGACTCCCTGAAGTATTACTTGTTGGGCAGCTTGTTTAGGTTGGTCACTGACCATGCTCTCCTAAAGTGGATGTGTGATAACAGGGAGAAAAATGGCCATGTGACAAGATGGTTCCTGGCTCTACAGCCCTTTAAATTTACAGTAGAGCATAGGCCGGGCAACCTCCAAAACAATGCGGATGCCCTCTCCCGCATGCGCTGTATGCTTGGGTCAATTGCTCAATCACAGGCGCTTGCGCAGAGGGGGAGGATATGTGACGGTATGCGAGGTGAGGTAGTAGATAATCGCTATATTTCACCTCGCTTACGTTCTGTAGTGAGAGACTGAACTGGAATCCGGCCCGGGTTTTTCCAGCCTCTGTGACAGGCTATGTCCTGGTCCAGAGATTGTGGGTCACCTGAGTCCATGCTCAGGTGGACTTTAAATGAACAGGAAGAGAGCACAGGAATGCTCTGGCCTGAGAGTTAGAAGGGAATCTGAGAGAGGAGCTCTGTTTGGACTTTAAAAGAAAAGGTTTGCTTTACCATGTGTTTTTGTGGGTGATGGGGACCAGCCCCACACTGTATAGTGAGAAAAACTGCTGTTTAGTTTAGCGCCGGACGGCAAGGATTTTACTGTTTTTTGGTTTTTCCATATTTGCAAACCTCTGCTAAAGAAAGCTGGCAACCCACTAGACTTTAAAGAAATTACCTGCATGCTGGCCTTACTTTCCTGGAAAAGGTGATCCCTGTGAGCTAATCTCCCACAATATATATAGATATATAAAACTATATATATAGTGCAACAAAGTAGCAACGGTGGTACAAAGTGACAATGGAAATATAATAATAGTGTAACACCAGCAAATGGACAACTGTAAGAAAACAGTGCAAATGAGTTACTGAAACATAAAAACTTGTTTGTGAATATTGTGACAATGCACACAAAAGAGTCTCTGCTTTTGGTGAGATGATATTTTATGGTGACATCTTCCGATCTTGCGATCCTGTGACTACAAACCAACACCACGTGATCCAAAGTGCTTAGGGGATGAAGTGGCCCCTTACCGGAATCACTTAGGATAATAGGTGAAGTGAAGTGTCTGGTGTCACCCAGTGGTATATGGGATTCTTACCAGATAATCTAGGAGGGCAGACTTGGGACCCAAAATTTGGTGTACAGCTTCCTATATGAGATGGTTCACGAAATCGGCTCCGGCTCAAAGAATGTATAGTGCGCTTCCTCCCGCAATGGAATGGGGGCTCACTTGTACAACCAGTGGTGCCCATTAAATATGCAACTCCCCACTATATGTCTATGGGAAAGGAGGGGGAGGGATGACCTCTATTAGTAGTAAAGTACGTGCCCCGTCCAGTTAGAAGGTCGGCTTTGTACCCGGTAATGTTCTCTGTCCTCATTTTCCTTCATCACACCGGCAAGGTGGAAAGGGGGGGTTAACACTTTATGGGGACAGGTTCTCTTTATTTGTGTAGTGCAGAGTAAACTGACAGAACATAGATCGGTAACTCACTGCCTCTGGCTCTTCTCTCCTCACACTGGAAATGGTGTGTGAGGAGAGAAGAGCTGGTAACAGCCAGTCACCGCTCTGTGTTTACATTTGTGATTGGCTGTAAATGGATCACGGCCAATCACGATCACATTGTATTGGCTGTTCACCACTGTTGGTGACGAGCTGTTTTCCTGGGAACATGCCGCTATCGACATGACTGCGCAGTGTGTTACCGATCGCACGCATGCACAGTCTACACAGGGGCAGAGTCAAGTGATCGGCTGTGAATGGATCACAGCCGATCACGTGGTAAACAGCCATGCTAATTGTCTTAAGTCTCAAGGACACACTGCCACCGACAGTGCAGGGCTGCGCGCACACAATCGCGCACATGCCCTGCTTGAATGGGCCACCATCATATGACGTCGGCCCAGAACGAGAGCCACACCGCTCTGCCGTCATTTGATGGTGGGGGGATGGCAAGTGGTTAAACATTAAATCTGTAAATTGGTTATGCATCCTTTGGCTATTAATTGTCCCTCTCAGATAAGGCATGACTATTCTAAATGCAACTGATAATATAATATGTTATATTATATATTTATATTATTATATTATATAGGATCAATTAATTTTTAACTATAACAAGTGTGACCATGTGATATCATCTAAAATATATAGAGATCTGTTAGCTGCCAAATGTATGAGCATTACCTTTCTAGTGTAGCAATTAGAGTTGGACGAACAGTTCGGCCCGAGCATGAGTTCAGGCCCAACATTGGCTGTTCGCTCATTCGACAAACACCCGACTTGTCGGGGCATTTGACCGTTTGTTCAGGCCGCTGAATGACCACAATGCACAGCACCACCACACCACAGTGCATTGAAAGCCCTGATTGGCTGAAGTAATTAAAGCTTTGCCCAATCAGGGCACAAAGCACTGTCAGAGCCAGGATTAAAGAAAGTAATTATGACTGTGCCCAATCATGGCTCATTGTTCTTAGTCCCACCCAACACTATAAAACTATTCTTTCAATAGCAGCCATTTGTAGTGTGATATTGGCATGGAGAGAAATAGAACAGGGCTCTGTTCAGTGCTACTAGTAAGTTAGTGTGTTATAGTGTATTATTGTGATCCTGTTGTCAGTGTAGAATATGAATTTAGCGTGAATCTATTGATAGTGCAGCTTGAGTGTAGTGTGACCATTCATTTTACTTTAGTGTCAGTGTAGTGTGCAGTGTGAGTGTAGTGCGACCGTTCAATTTTACTTAGTGTCAGTTTATTTTGTCAGGGCAGGTTTCCTGCAGTATATTTCAGTGCGTCACTGCACGCTTAACACAGTATATTTCAGTGCATTATTGCACATTTACCACAGTATAATGCAGTGTGTTAGTGCACGTTTAACACAGTATATTTCAGTGCATTAGTGCATGTTTAACACAGTATATTTCAGTGTGTAGGTGCATGTCTACAACAGTATATTGCATTGCGCTAGTGCACGTTTAACGCAGTATATTTCAGTGTGTAGGTGCAGGTTTACAACAGTATATTGCATTGCGCTAGTGCACGTTTAACGCAGTATATTTCAATGAGTTGGTGCACGTTTACTGCAGTATATTGCAGTGGGTTACTGCACATTTAATGCAGTTTATTTCAGTGTGTTGATGCACGTTTACCACAGTATATTGCAGTGTGTTAGTGCATGTTTAACGCAGTACATTTTAGTGCATTGGTGCACGTTTACTGCAGTATATTGCAGTGCATTAGTGCACATTTAACACAGTATATATCAGTGCGTAGTTGCACATTTAATGAAGTATATTTCAGTGCGTTAGTGCACGCTTAATGCATTATATTTCAGTGCAGTATATTTCAGTGTGTTAGTGCATGGTTATATTGCAGTGAGTCAGTGCAGGTTTACTGCAGTATATTGTAGTGTGTCAGTGTAGTGAGTACTCAAGGCAAAGTGCACCAAACACCACTTTTTATTGATTAACCACTAGATTTTCCTGCTTAATGACCAAGATCAACTTGTACTAGAGTAATAGGAAGAGAAGATCTTGGTCTCATCTGTCTATAGGATGTTGTTCCAGAACTGTGAAGGCTTTTTCAGATGTTGTTTGGCAAACTCTAATCTGGCCTTCCTGTTTTTGAGGCTCACCAATTGTTTACATCTTGTGGTGAACCATCTGTATTCACTCTGGTGAAGTCTTCTCTTGATTGTGGACTTTGACACACATACACCTACCTCCTGGAGAGTATTCTTGATCTGGCCAACTATTGTGAAGGGTGCTTTCTTCACCAGGGAAAGAATTCTTCGGTCATCCACCACAGTTGTTTTCCGTGGTCTTCCGGGTCTTTTGGTGAATGTGACCCAGTGGGGGTGACAAGCAAATAATGTTATGCATGGTGAACATATACACAATAATAATAATACAAACAATTAAACAAACGGACGTCCAATGGGGGGATGGCACTGTCAGGGTGATCCCGCTGGCTGATAGCCAAGTGTGGAGGTTATGTTACAAATAGTATGTAGGGAGATCAAGGGGAAGGTGATGACAGTGTCAACCCTGCATGCATGAACTGTGTATGCCAGTACTGGCTACAGTGCACAGGTTCCTCCTATGTAGTAGTAGGTAAGCAAGGGAGGAATGGGAAACCGAGGATGGACAGTGCAAAGGAGAGTATCCTGGCCAGGATTGTCACAAGGATATGAGCCAAAGGCACCCGGAAGTTAATGGGCGGATCCCTGCAGCAGCACGAGGGAACACAGTAACCGGCGGCTCCACAGACAGCAGCAATCTGTCTCCCCTCCACTGTACCTCACTGCCTGATCCAAAGGCCGACACAGACTCCAACAGGACAACACTAGGACCGTGACCAGGACAAACAGAACCTACAGGACCACTGGAATCACTCACCCACAAGAGAGCCAGGACAAGAGCTAAAATCAGCGCACACATCAGTGGAGCAGTGGAGACTCATCCATCCCTTTGGTCCCCAGGGACACATTCAGCTCTACCGGATGCTGCGGTTTCCCCGCTATATTTAAGGTCTGAACGCAATGAATTCCTTCTGAGCCGTGAGGCTGGGACATTTTTTTTTCCTTGTCCTCTTTTTGGCACACTATTTGTCTGCTGTTGGCCTTGGCCCGGTCCAGTACCTACCATAGTCTGGAGACATGATGCCCTTTGTCAATTTATGACCTGGGTTGGGTTATCCTTCCGGCTGTTTGTTATACCAGGACCTCTGTTGTTGCGAATGGACATATGTTTTAAGCTTTAATCATTGAACCATGAAATAGGTCACTACTACCACAGGTCCCTGAAGAAGCCCACTATGTTGGCGAAACATGTAGGACCCTGGTGACCCTCAACACTGTATCTTTGGTTCATATTTATCCAAAATTGATTTTGTATCATGTATATATTGTCATGATGTAACTTTTGCATCATTGATTTTTAAAGTTGATGCTATTTTTTACCAAAATTGTTTTGTCTATTATCTCTCCTGCTACCTTATGTCAATGCCTACAAAGTCCCATTTCTCTGTGGGTTCATGTCTACACAACCCCCCCCCCCCCCCCCCCCCTCACAGTTGTGATATTGTGGGTGGATGCAGACATTCCCACAACCCATTTTTTCTAGGAATGGTCATACTTAGTAGTGGGCTACTGAACCTTAAAACAACAGAGTATAAACAGATAACTTTAGACACGAGCCACTACCCTGGGAATTAGAGGCGACTCTAAAAAGTAGGGTTTACCTTCAATAAGGCTTCCAGCCAAAGAGATGCTAAACCTGGGTGGTTTAATAGAAAAAGGGAGGGCAAGATGGAATGAAATAGATGATCTGAAGAGAGGAAAAAGAAAAACACAGAAGGGAGCTTAAATACACATTGAAAATGCACACAGAAACATGTATTAATGCCTAAAAAGCATGCCAAAAAGTGAATATCACACATACAAAACCTACATTCATACCGCAAAAAAACAACAATAGCCTCTCTTTCCCAATTGCCAAATATAAAAACACATAAAACCAATGTATTGCACCAGAGGGAATTTATAAAACAATAAAACCAGTTTAGTAGTAGTGGCAGTAGCATCTAGATCATGCCAAATTTGAATTATATTTAAAATAGTAATTAGAATTATAGTCGTAATAAATCCTAATGAATATTCAGTGAAAACTACCCACTAACTAATTTTTTTAGACAAATTGCTAATATGCTTCTAATGAAGAGCATAGAGATAATAAAAAAATAGAAATAATCATAAGTCAAGTCATTAATATTGAAAGATACAAGAGACCAATTAAACGATTCATAAACAAATATACATTTTCAAAGCAGATGGTGTGTTCTAAAATACAGTTTGGCTACAAAAACTAAGGAGCGAGAATGTTGGCTAAATCTTAACTGCCTTGATAAATGAGGCCTCAAAATGATATTCATGAGATTTTATTAAAATAATCATATCTATGATACCTATGATGAGATCTCCCAACTTGAGGTAGCACCACCCCTGCAGGAGCCGCTGGCATAGTTGGGTCCTCTGCTCTTGTCTCAACCCTATTCGAGGCCTTAACCTTACAGACACCATAAGCTATACCTTGCCAACCAATGTAGAAAAATATCTTCTCTAAACTTTAAGGCAGGGGTGGGGAACCTTTTTTCTACCAAGGGCCATTTGGATTTTTGCAACATCATTCGGGGGCCGTACAAAATGTATGCATAAATGTAATAGGCATTGCTTTGCGGCAAAAAACGCTGTAAAAAATTGCGTGACTTTGAGGTCACAAAAGTGTGAAAGGGGCCTTCAGCAATCAAGGTATAGTGTGCCCCCTTTATATCTTTATACATCCCATAATACGTTTCTCTTAAGGCAGACAGACAGAACAATGGGAGGTCATTAGCACTTGACAATGAAACAGGGCAATCCACATTCCCTCCCAATACACAAACAAAAGGAAAACCTTTCTGACATTGAAAGATATGTAATATACACAGCATTTAGGAATTACAGATTTCATGGCAAATGGGAATATTTCTATATGGAGATATTGCTGACAAATATGAAGCAATCCAAACTATTACTTATCTGTCTTTAAATTCCAGTGACGGTGAATATTGTCACATATCTTCCCCCCAAAGACGAACCAGGTACAAGACCTCCAATCGGTCTGTGCCTGAGTTAGTCGGGTAACAAGTCCCAAAGAGTTCATCCATCATGGCAGCTTCCTTGACAAAGTTCCACATAGTTTGTAAGTTTGTCTTGGCAAGGCGCATGGAGCTCTCATAGCCGATCAGTCTGTGAAAGTCTGGTTTGGGCAGGCCAGACTGGGCTTCTTGGGCACCTTGTGTCCCTAAGAGACACAGGGTGATTTAGACATAAGAGCAGCCTAGTGGGCTGAGAGAGGAACTTTCCAATCTCTCTAAGGTAGGCTGTGTTCCACAGGCCCTCCCAATGTCTGCACCCACCCAGTACCCCAAACAAATTGTCGTGAAAACAGTGTTACTCACCCAGCCAACCTCTGCCTCTCTCGCAGAACATACCCACTGCTGGGGATAAGTGTGGACTGGCCCTTCTCCTGGGAGTCCTTTCAGCCACTGGAGAGAAGACAGGGTGGTGGGGCTCACTTCGTCAGGCTGTTGGGGATCTGGGCTGACTGTCCAGCATCCCTGGGGTGTACAAATGAGGACTGTAGCTTTTGCAGGTGCTGGGCAGAGGTTGGTAGCACTCTGCCCTGTTGCCAGCTCTTCTGCTGGGTTGGGGTTGGCGAATACTACCCCCAGAACGTGGTTGGGGGTCTGCTGTAGAGAGGAGGGATCGCTTACCTCCTCCCCCTGGTATTCCTGCGGGGTAGGTTGGGGATCTGGACCGGCCATCCAGCATCCCTGTAGGTCTGGTGCAGAGACCGCGGTCCCATCTGCACCATTGGGGTCAGGGCTGTTGTCTCCCTGTGGTTGGGGAGAAGGATAAGTTGTCTCCTCTCGCTGGAAGGTACACTGCTGCTGGGAAGGAAGGACAACACCTTCGGCTCCCTGTAACTCCTGCTGTAGCTGGGGACCTGGGTCGGCTGCCCAGCCTCCCTGTAGGGCCGGTAGAGAGACATCGGTCCCATCTCCACCTGCCATCGATGGGTCTTCACAGTACCACCAGTCTGTAATGTCTCTCCAACTGAAGGGTTGTGGGTCTGGATCTGCCACCCAGGACTCCGGCTCTGCTTGCAGGGTATATTGGGGTGGAATGGAGCAGAGCAGGCATTGGTAGTCCTGCTCCAGTTCCCACTCCATTCTGACCAGATGAATCAGGTCTGACCCCAAGTCATCCGCTTTGGGGAGACCCAGTAGGGCTTCCCTGGTGTCCTGGATTTCCCAGCGCTGAAACTCTGCTGGACTTCCAAAGTCCCTCTCCTCAAAAGCCTCCCACAGCAAGCCCGGGCCACTATAGTCCTCACCTTCCGGCATATTGTCATCAGCCATCCAAGTGGTTATTTGGTTCCTCGGACCAGTATATGGGACTTTGAGGCAATAAAGAAGAAGCATTTAAGCGTTTTATGCGATTTTCACGTTTATCATAAAAACACATTGATTACAACATATGTAATTCATAAAGTATTTAGTGCTGGGTGGGTAAGAGGCCCATCCGTGATAGTGCACGAAAAGTAGAGGTGTGACACTGTGAATAATGGTGACATTTAGAAACACAGTTTCCTGCCATCCATGGGTGTTGGATGTTGCAGAGAGCGTCTCAGTTCCAACGCGTTTCGGCTGCCTTGCGGCTATGCCTTTTTCAAGGTATCACCATATCTATAACGATATTAGTCTTTATTAGTGTCATAATGTTTAAAGCAAATTCTTAATTTGTATAATCTGTGTTCAATAATTGCTTACATTTAGTTTTTTGTACAGTTTCTCGATCGGTATGTATGGAGGTGCCCCTCTTTTTCTCCAGGGTAGCCACAAGATCCCCAAAAAGAGAAGGAGTAACGGTGGTATATATTCTGAAAAAAAAACAAGTTTTGTTTGATTGACATTTGAATAGGATAGGTAGGTATTGGCCACTTATCAATTCTCAGGGATACTCACATGGTCCAGGAGTCTCTGGTTCCCGCACAGTGAGTGCCCTTGATGGTACTGGCTGTCCCTAGAAATATATATTTTCTATATTTTCTATATATTCGGGAAATTTTCTTAAATTTAAAATTAAAATATGTCTGGTAATGTATTACCTCGGCTGCTTCTTTGTTCTGTGATGCAGGAGGGTCTGTATGTCAAAAAAACGTTTGGCAAAAATCAGTGATATGTTCCATGTAAGTTGTACCATTTCATACTTATAAGTTAAATGGTGCAGGATTACCTTCGTCCAGCAGGGGGAGTGTTCGTCCAGTTGGAGATGAAGTAAAGGGAGGCTTGTCCACCGTCGTCCAGGAGGTGCTTCTTCTCCAAGGATTCGGAGATGAATGACACACTCCAGGGATCCCCGGCGTCTTATATATAGGCCGCGCATGCGCATTGCTGTGCAGCGTGGTCCTATCTGTCAGGGCGGAAGGACTTCACCCGTGCGTACTGCGCATGTGCCTAGGCTCTTGTGCAAGCAGCGGCGGGGAGTCCGTTCGCTCCTGGCAACTAAGGACGCCGCCGACACGGAAGGGAGGGGCCAACCAGGACGCCGTTGGTTATTGGTGGACAGGCCAGCCAAAATGCCATCAGGCATAGGTGGAAAGGACTGGTGACCCGATCAACGCCCCGCCTATCATTGCGGGGCTTTCCGTGCCGGAGGCTACGATTGGGTATTTCGGGGGGGCATGTCCAAAGCCGATCGGAGTCTGTTAACATTACATGTATATACATCAATATCTTCAAAAGTGTATATGGATGCTAAACTTTTCCATTGTGGTTTTAACAGTAACGGTACAATCATATTTTTGGAGAACAAAATAAGATGTAGAATAAGAGAGACGATCCTTAGGGGATATGGAGGGCTGGGGATTGTATGGGTGCCTGACGTCTATGTATCTCTGGATGGGGTGTCCTAGAGAATATAGGGGTATATGTGTCATGGGAGGAAGCCTTAGGCTTGGAGCGGGGGGACATGGAGAGATTGTATGGGTAGGGAAGATTGTATTATTACAAAAATAATAATAAAATATTAAAAAAATTAAAAATTCAAATTAGTGAAGGGAACTGTTCCTTGATGCAGGCTTAGATGTTGCCGATTATTGCTTATTTAATTTATTATATTAGTCAGTTTTGCCTGACACGAATCCTTCAAGGAAGGGTTTAAAGCTCTCTGCCTCATTGAGGCCAGGAGGTGTGGTAGCTCTGAGGCGTCTGATCCACCGCATCTCTCTTTGCAGGAGGGTTTTATTCCAATCACCCCCCCCTCCCCGGGATATGGAGTCTATCCAAGGCCATGAATCTTACATTAGGCATTTTAGATTGACGTTTGTCTCTCACGTGCCTGCCAAGTGGGAGGTAGAAGTTGAGGTCATCAGCCATCCAGTGGTCATGCCGGGTGGCGTACGACTTTAGTGCCCGGTAAGCTTCATCCAGCCACAACTCCTTCCAAATCAGGTTCCACTGCTCTGTCACCCACTCATCCAGGGGTTGCTCTCCTAGGAAAGGTAACCGCAGGGCAACGTATACCTGGAACCGATGTTCTTCGCTGGGAAGGTTCTCTCTCCGCCTCCACTGCGCATTCTCTGAGGTCTCATACCACATTTCCTTTTGAGTGAAATCTCTCAAGTCCAGTATGGCTTCCTCTGATACAGGCCCATCCTGTTGGACCAAGTGTTGCTGCAACCTCCAGATAAACTCCTCCTCATATTGGGAAGCTGCACGGGTGTTAGCTTGCTCCATAACGTTACCGGTGTCTCCGAGCTGCTTCTCCTCACACTAGGACGCTATCCTACCGCTTGCCACCAATGTAACGGAACAGGGCACCCCTGACCGGGTACATCCGTTGACAGATGCTCCTAGTGCTTCCCGAGGGGCTCCAAGCACTCCACCAGACACCGTAACCACTTCAGACTCCACGAACCACCGCAGCTTGGTTAGGGTCTTGGCATCTCCTACCCACCCTGGACCTACGACGAGGCTCCAGGTTCCTGTGGGTGAACCTCTCTTTCCCCAGAGAGTGCAGCAGAACAAGCTCTTATACAAGCTCTTACAAGAGCTTAGGGATTATCCAAGGGAGTATGGAGGACATAGAAATCCCTTGTAGCAGATTCCCCCAATGAGAGACAGGACTCTAGATTGAGGGTGAACTAACTCTATTGAACAGACTTATATACAGTTTTCACCCACAAGGTACCACCCAGGTGGACCTTGTTGAAGACTGTACTCAACATTCACCATCCAATCGGAACATAGTTTTACACTCTCATACAGTGTACACAAAAATATACAATGTGTAACAATCCCCCCTCCCCCTTAGCATCCAATCCACATATCTTTATACATCCCATAATACGTTTCTCTTAAGGCAGACAGACAGAACAATGGGAGGTCATTAGCACTTAACAATGAGACAGGGCAATCCACATTCCCTCCCAATACACAAACAAAAGGAAAACCTTTCTGACATTGAAAGATATGTAATATACACAGCATTTAGGAATTACAGATTTCATGGCAAATGGGAATAAATCTTAATATTTCTATATGGAGATATTGCTGACAAATATGAAGCAATCCAAACTATTACTTATCTGTCTTTATATTCCAGTGACGGTGAATACTGTCACAGTGGTTGACAATTCTGGATGGAGGCTAAGTCACTTGGGAGCTCCTGGGAATGAGGGGCTAAGCTTAGGCCTGTGGTAGAACTTAAGGTCATACAGTGCATTCGTAAAGTATTTATAACACTAAATGTGGCGCTGAACCCTAAAACATATTCCATGAATGGGGAAACAGTCCATGCAGATGTATCTTCACTTTAAAAGAGGCAAATCCAGAGTAGAACCACCACCAGAAGAGCACTCAAAACACCACCACTCCTTACCAGATGTTGTTGACCCCCACAACAGAGATCTATTGCACGTGTATACAGGATCAGAGATTTCCAACTCAAGTATCCGGTTCACAAGCTCAGAGATAGTGTGTGTTAATAGAAAAAAAAGAGAGAACATCACATAGCGCAGACTGTTTCCAAAAGTTTATTCCCACTAAAATAGGCCACTTACAGAGTCCAGAAGTTTTCCTCGCTTTCAAATCAAGAATCTCCCCTCTGATTCTGAGGCATTCCTGTTGGTAAGCACTCGGTCTGTGGCCGTTCTGTCTCCTCCTAGCTGCGGCACGCGTCGCCTAGCACGCCACCCAAAGGCGACGCGTGCCGTCCCTGACTAAGGCCCTTCTACCTGGATCGCTCAGTTTTGCCGGGCAGCCCGCTCTAGGAAAAGTCCTGGTCGTTCCAAACATCTTCCATTTACAGATAATGGAGGCTGCTGTGCTCATTGAGACCTTTCACTTCTGCAGACATTTTTCTGTGCCCTTCCCCAGATCTGTGCCTCATTGGACTTCATGGCTTGGTTTGTGCTCTGATATGCACTGTTAACTATGGGACCTCATAAAGACAGATGTGTGCATTTCCAAATCATGTGCAGTCAACTGAATTTACCACAGGTTGACTCCAATCAAGTTGCAGAAACATCTCAAGGATGATCAGTGGAAACAGGCTGCACCTGAGCTCAGTTTTGAGTGTCATGGCAAAGGCTCTGAATACTTATGTATATAGGATTTGTTTTCTATTTTTAATAAATGTGCAAAGATTTAAAAAAAAAGTCTTTCACGTTGTCCTTATGGGGTATTGTTTGTAGAATTTTGGGAAAAATATTGAATTTAATCCATTTTGGAATAGGGCTATAACATAAAAAAATGTGGAAAAAGTAAAGCACTGTGAATACTTTCCAGATACACTGTATTCAGATCTGCCCTCGGGATCAAGTAACCTGAATACAGTCCTTAGATTTACTCTTCTGCTGAATACGTTGGGGCCCTTAGAGATATTGGCACACGTAAAAAGGAAATGTCTATGGTGTAAGCAGATATAGTCCTGCACCCAGTGGGATAGGCTGGAGGATAGTAGAAATCTTTTGTACACTATTGCAATAAGTTAGATAATGAAGCATAAAGGAGAGGCCAGTTTGGGTCCTAGTCCAGCAGAACAGCAGAGTGTTAGGGCAATTGTGTGTACTGAATATGAAGCACAAATTTCTTGAAAGAAAATAAGTATAAACAATGTCAGTATCAAGAAGGACTGTGGGTCCAAGACCCTCTCACCACTCTCTCTTACAGTCTCCTCAGCAACCAGCTGAGACAATAGAGGGGCTCATCTTTAATGTCCTTCTACTGTCTGGGAGGAAGAAGGATACAGGCTCTAGTGGTAGGACACCTCCCTTGTTCCTGCAGCAGGCCTGGGCAGCAGCAGTCTGCATTGTTAGCATTGCAGTACAGGCGGAATGCCACAGCAGCAATTTGACAGTTCAGGTTATCACCGTAGCAGCTAGCAGTGCAGAACTCCATCCAGCTCAGACCAGCAGTCTGTGAAGAGGCTCTGGCAACTCCCAGTGAAATATCGGCCTGCCGTCTATTTCCAGTAGTGAACCCGCAAATATCACTTCTCACTCATAAGTAGCTCCCTCTCTGGTTGGCATCAATCTCCAACTCCCCCTGCTCTCTTCCTGGGCTTTCACATTTTTACCCCCCTTCTCCCCTTGGTTTGCTCCTCCTGCTCCCAGGTACTACTGGTTCTAGTAGTTCTTTTACTCAGCAATCGTAATGGATCAGCTTACTGTCGAAGCGACATTTCCCAGCGTTCTGCAATCTAAGTTGAAAGTCAATAAAAAATGTATCCACTATTGCCATCTTGTGGAAGAAAAGGAGACCTGAATAATTCAGTAATAGTAGTTTTGGTTACATTGGGTACGTGTGCAACAACAATTGTCCATGTTATCTATTTCAAACTATAAAAAATTTAAGAGGAGTAAGAACACTTAAAAACATCACGCTTTAGCAGGAAAGTGAGAATCTAAGATAAGCAGCAACTGGAACCATGTTAAAACCATGGAAAGAATGAACAGCCTCACATCAATACTTAAAATTTAAACCAAAAAAGATTCCTCTTTCCTTTATATTTCCTTTATATTTCTTTCTATTTCTGCTTTGTTCCTTCCCCTCCTGTTTTCCTTTCCTTCCTCCATACTTCACTTACCTCTATTTGTTACCTTCCCCTCTCTTCCCTACCCTTCTCCCTCTCTTTTTTTCCCCACTCCCACTCCTTCTCCTCTTTTTCCCCCAACCTTCTACCCCACCCTATCACATTTCCTCCCTATCACATCTGAGAAGCCCATGTGGGTGTATACACAGTGCTAAATGACAGCCAACTCCAATGCTCCTTCTCCAGGCCCACTAACCAGCTAAATACAATGGGGGCAGGATATTACATCTTGATTGATGGAGGCTTCACCCTCCTCTTATTCTAAGACACAGGTTGGAGCAGCATGACCCAGTCTGTGACTGGTAGAAATCGACCCACTCCATGTTATTGCCCAAAATTAATAAATATTTTATTTCAAATATATAATTGTATGATTATTTAAAACTGTTTATTGATATTAATTATTTATTTTTACTTTTTATTACAACTACAAAGGCGTACGACCAGCAGCAGAGGATTAGAGGCTCCTCCTGCTTATGTTTCCTTGCAGATAGGCTGGGAAAGAGCTAGGTCACATGACAGCTCTATATCGTTTAGAAAAAAAGTTCTTGGATTTTTTTATTAAAATATTTACAGTGCCATCATCCATATGCAGATGAAGAAAGAATAATGTCAATTAAACAGTAACTCCATATGAATATAGAAAAGATAGCCTCCATAGTGCAGTAAGTTAGACTGATATTTATTGAAGAAAATATTCACTTACATATGAGATAAAGCATTCAATCGTGGATACAGGTAATACAGGAAGTCCGGGTTCGCTGATGAATTCCACGGACAGGAACCAGAAGTGACGCAGTGACGCTAGACTCTGCCCTACGTGTTTCGTCACATTGATGTCATTTTCTATATTTATGTGGAGTTACTATCATTAGGTGGAGGCGAGGGGAGAGGAGTCGCCCTTGAAAGCAATATATATATTAAGCCGAATACCCCTGAAAAGGGCCTGCTATCTGGTGAGTGTAACCCCATAGGAGGACACCAGTGAGAGCACTGGGAGCCATCGCACTATGGGGTGATTCTTGGAATTATTGGTTTTATTGCAGCCATCCCCTATTGAAGCACCTTAATAGACAGCAACATCTCGGAATGGTAGACTTCAATAGGACACTTAGCACAACTGTATGAACTGTATACCTTTGGGAATTATATATACTCTATGAAAGAGAATAACCCTTAACAAGGGGTTTTCTGTATAGTCCATTTTATATATTTCACTTTATTTATAATTTGTTATTTACACAATATTCATTTGCACTTATTTGGCACACAGTCACTTTTCAATATTGTACTTGCACTTTACAGTGTGGAAAGTACCATTATTGGATTTACATGAGTTATATGTATAAACACATTGTATAGGTACTGTAAAATTTTAAGCATTATTTGCACATGCACCATTTGCACAACTTTTTATAATTTTTTATTTATTTACGTAAATGAATTTACAATTTGCACAGGGCCTCATTTTTAGTTAGAAGACCATACACTATTTTGTGACATTTGCACATATTTATTATATTCAAGCACCGCCAACACCCACTTTCATTTAGTGCACAGTAAGGCTCTGTTCACACATAGGCGCAGAAATCGCACAAAGCAAATTGCGTGACCCCCAACAAAAAAAGGAAGAGGAGAGGAGGAAGTAGAATTGTAAGTAACACTAAAGGTGCGATTGGATAAGTAGGAAGATAAACAGTGAAGAGTGCAGTTGCAGAGACCAAAGGCGTGGAGTTTTTTGAGGAGGAGGGGGTGGTCAACCGTATCAAAGGCAGCAGAAAGATCCAGGAGTAGGAGTACAGAATAGTGTACACTGGTTTTGGCCATTAGTAGATTGTTTTTTCAGTTTTAGGAGAGCAGTTTCAGTGGAGTGTTGAGGCCGAAACCCAGACTGAAGGGGATCACGGAAGCTATTCTCGGCAAGGTGGTTGCACAGTTGGTTGTAGACCAGACATTCAAGGAGTTCGGATAAAAAGAGGAGCAGGGAGATGGGGCATAGGTTGTTAAGATCGGTTGGGGCCAGTAAGGGCTTTTTAAGTATGGGGCTGACTAGTGCATGTTTTAGAGAGTTGGGGAAGATGCCAAAAGAGAGGGAGAGATTGAAGATGTGGGTTAGAGAGTGTAGAATAGGGCCAGAGGGTGAAGGTAGCATTTGCCAGGGAACAGGATCCAGAGGGCAGATGGATAAGTGGACATTAGCTAGTAGTTTAGCAACCTCATCTATAGTGGTGGGGTTGAATGAGGGAAGTAGTGCACCTGTGGGCATGAAGCATAAAGCATGGAAGGTATCTGAACAGCAATGATTTCCTCACAAATTGTATCAATCTTCTGTTTAAAGTGGTTGGCAATCTCCTGTGCCTCCATGAAAATGACGATTCGGGCGTGGAAACAGGGCCTGCTGATGGAGATGTACCCAGGCACCGCAATCTCCCCCAGCGCTCCCCTATGGATCAACCAATCCCTGCCCCATTTATTTCAACTACCTGACCCTGCAGTCTGGAGTAAAAACATTGTCCAAAAAATCTCAGATCTTACGTCAGATTTATCCCTCCCCTCCTTTAAACATTTAGTCACCAACAATAATATTCTGCCCTCTCACTACTTCCGCTATCTGCAGTTGTCCCACGCCTTTGGAGCCCAATTCCCAGTGGGTGTCTCACAGTTGGTGTAGCCAGACCTGGAGCGCGTTCTGCGCCATGATTCCGCACGAGCTGTCTCGGTGCTTCATGCCCATCTCCTCCGAGTCTCTTCTCCGAAATTCTCTGGCCTCCACACTCGTTGGGCCTTGGATTTCCCGGATTTGGACTCGGTGGACTAGCTGCACATTTGGGATTTTCCCTTGGGGGGACCGTTTGGTTCAATATAAAATTGCCCACAGGGCTTACCTTACCCCCTACCGCTTGCATAAGATTCATGCTTCACACTCCCCAGAATATTGGCACTGCGGATGAGCCCCGGGCGATTTCATCCATATCTTCTGGACGTGTCCAGAGCTCTCCGCTTACTGGTCCCAGATTTTCTCAGTGGCCTCCACCATTCTGCAAATCTCGATGCACCTGTTTGTTGTTTGTTGTTTTATATCAATAAAAAAGATTTTCAAAAAAAAAAAGTGGTTGGCAATCTCCTGGGCAGTGAGTGAGTCAGTTGGAGAAGATAGTGGAGGACACAGTAGAGAATTAAAGGTAGCGCAGAGTTGCCGGGGGTGGGATGACAAGTTGTTAATGAGAATAATAAAATAGGTCTGCTTGGCGGTGTGGAGACTGGAACTGTATTTTTGGAGGGCAGATTTATGTTGGTTGAAACCTTTCTGAGACCTAGTCTTACGCCACAGGCGCTCAAGAGCATGGCTATGCTTTTTCAGACTTCTAGTGTTATGTGTTTGCCAAGGTTGAAGGGGTCAGGGCCTGATTCGATGTGTAGTGAGGGGGGCCAGTGTGTCCAGGGAGGCCAAAGGTGAAGCGTTGTAGACAGTAGTGGCTGGGTTGGTGCAGGACAGGGGTGCGATTTTGTCATAGAGGTGGTCGGTAGCAGAGAAGAGAAGGGTTGAGATGGCGTAGGTTTCTGCGGGTAACTGTAAGGTAGCTGGAGGGAGAGGAGGTGGAGGAGAGGGAGAGAGTGAAACTAATAAGGTAGTCATCAGAGAGAGGGAAAGGGTTGTTTGAAAGGTTGTGCGGAGTGCATAGGTGGGAGGAAACAAGGTCAAGGGTATTGCCTTCAGAGTGAGTAGAAGCATGGTAAATAGGAAGTGCCGTTGATTGGCTTTCCTCAGTTCACGCCTGACAGGCGTGAGTAGAGGAGAGCCGATCGGTGGCTCTCCTGACAGGGGGGAGGGGGTCTGTGCTGGTAATCAGAGCATTGATTACCAGTGCAGACCCTTGGGGGATGCCACTAGAGCCACCAGGGACTGCCCACCCATGGCCACCAGAGATGCCCACCCATGGACACCAGGGATGCCCACCCATGGCCACCATGAATGCCAATCAGTGCTAAGGGAGCCTGTTAGTGCCCTCCTCATCAGTGCTGCCCATCATTGACATCTATCAGTGCCACCCACCAGTGCCCATCATTGCTGCCTATCAGTGCCCATCAGTGCCACCTATTAGTGCCCATCAGTGCCGCCTATCAGTGCCCATCAATGCTGCATATCAGTGCTACCTATTAGTGCCACATATCAGTGCCCATCAGTGCTGCATATTAGTGTCTCATCATCAGTGCCACCCCATCAGTGCCTCCTCATCAGTGTCTGCCAGTGCGGCCTCATCAGTGCTCATCAGTGCAGGAAAAAACATATTTATTTACAAAATTTTATAACATAAACAAAAAAAAGTTGTTGTTTTTTTCAAACTTTTTGGTCTTTTTTTATTTGTTTAGCAAAAAAGAAAAAAACCTTGCAGTGATCAAATACCACCAAAAGAAAACTCTATTTGTGGGAAAAAAAATTACATAAATTTGGTTTAGGTACAGTGTTGCATGACCACGCAATTGTCATTCAAAACAGCGCTAAAAGCTGAAAATTGGCCTGGGCAGGAAGGTGTAACTGCCCTGTATGGAAGTGGTTAAGTACATCAGTACATCAGGATTGAACGATTTTCAGATAACGGAAAATTGATATCAAATACTTACCGTAATTTTCCTTTCCTGATGGACTCCATGGCAGCATACGTTTGGGTAGGCTCCGCCTCCTCTCCTACGTCATAGGACCCCATTCCCATAAATCTTTTCTCCCTTTCAGCATCAGTGTTCTGTAACTAGCCTACTTAGGAATTGGGAGGGGACTCCTGCTGCCATGGAGTCCATCAGGAAAGGAAAATTACGGTAAGTATTTGATATCAATTTTCCGTTTTCCCTGACAGACTCCATGGCAGCATACGTTCGGGAAATAACTCGCTATACACTCCCAGGTGGGAAGATGCTGAACAAAGAAAAAACTTTAATTGGCACTGTCAACTGACAAAACTTGAACGCCAAAGTTAACTGAAGATAAAGCAGCAGGTTCAACACAGTAATGTGTAAGGAAGGTATTCACAGATGACCAAGCGGCTGCTTTGCAGATCACATCAGGCGCAACGTGTTTTGAAACTGCCCAGGATGTAGCAATGCTTCTGGTAGAATGAGCCGTAATCGCCTCTGGAGGAGCCAAGCCTTTTGCTCTATATGCCCATTGTATAGCCTGGACAATCCATGCAGCCACCGCTCTTGAAGATGCACGTGTTCCTTTCTTATTCCCATGGAGAAGAACAAACAGGAAATCCGATTGACGGAAGGAGGATGTGGCCTCTAAGTATTGACTCAAAGTGTCTCCCACATCTAAAGGATGGACTAAGGATTCTTCATTTGTTCTGAAGGTGGGCAGAACTATCTCAGAATTTTCGTGGAAGACAGATGTTACTTTAGGGTTTGACCCCAGCATAGGGATTAGGACCACCCTGTCCTGAAAGAAGGTCAGAAAAGGCTCCTTGCAGCCCAAATTGTGTATCTCCGAGACCCTCTTGGCAGAGGTGATAGCCACCAGAAATACCGTCTTCAGCGTAAGCTCCCTGATGGACATGGAAGCAACCTCTTTCAAAGCAAAGAAGTCCAGGACCAACGGGAGATCCCATTTCGGGAATCTAGGTTTTCTCTGAGGCCTGAGCCTGACTGCGCCCTTAAAAAACTGTTGGATCAGTTGATGTCTTGCCCACTGAATTCCGGTGAAAGCTGAGATGGCAGAAACTTGCACCCGGAGAGAAGAAACCGAGAGGGACAGATCTAAACCAGACTGCAGGAAACTCAAAATTTGTTGAATGGTAGGCGCCCCTGCTGGACCCAAACCCTGGGCTTGATGACTCAGAAACCTTGCCCAGATCCTCTCATACACTCTGTTGGTGCTAGCCCTTCTCGAGCTCATAAGAGTGGGAATCACTTCTTCTGGACATCCGAGGGCCTCCAGCCTCTCCCTCTCAAGAACCAGTCCTTGAGGTGTAGACGCGCAGGGCATGGATGTAGAGTAGGCCCCTGCGATAGAAGGTCTGGCCTGAGAGGCAGAGGGATCGGATCCCTGAAGCTGAGAAGGGACAGCAGAGGAAACCAAGGCCTGTTGGGCCAGAAGGGAACTATCGCTATGACCTCTACTTCCTCCATCTTCAGTCTCCGAAGGAATTGGAGTACTATTGGCACCGGTGGAAAGGCATAGGCAACTTGGAAGTTCCATCTGTCCGTGAGGGCATCCACTCCGAAGGCTCGAGGATCCCTGAACCTCGTATAATACTTCCGAAGTTTTTTGTTGTGTGGACTCGCAAAAAGATCCACCTCCGGTGAGACTCCCAGAGACAGAACCCAATTGAACACCTCCTGATGGAGGGACCACTCAATGTTGTCCAACTGGAATCTGGACAGGAAGTCTGCTTCCGTATTCAATACCCCCGGGACAAAGACCGCTGAAAGGTTGGCCAGGTGTTGCTGGGCCCAAGACATAATTGGATCTGTCTCCTGGAGTAGAGACATGCTGCGGGTTCCACCTTGCCTCTTGACGTATGCCACTGCCGTGGTGTTGTCCATCCTGAGTAACACTGAGGCCCCTTGAGTCAGATGGTGAAAAGCCTGGAGGGCTTTGAAGGCGGCTCGTAGCTCTAGGATGTTGGACACCACTCCGTGACTGGCGAAATTCCACCTGCCTTGTGCCACTTCTGACCGGCAATGAGCTCCCCAGCCGGTACTGCTGGCGTCGGAGGTTATCGTCACCCACGAAATTGGAGCAATTGAGTGGCAGTTGGTTAGATTTGCACGGCGTAGCCACCAAGGAAGACACCCTTTCATGAATGGTGTTAGATAAATAATCTGTGACAGGTTCTCTGTCGTCCACTGGTGGAGAAACCCCTTCTGAAAGGGTCTCAGCCTCCACAGAGCCCACTTCACCATGGGCGAGGTAGCCACTAGAGTCCCTACCACCTTTAGACACTGACGAGCAGTGAGATGGGAGGCAGCGAGAGCGAGAGCCACCCTGCTCTGGACTACTGGAATTTTCTCTTCTGGTAGAGATATGGTGCAATTCAACGTGTTGAACAGTGCTCCGAGAAATACCAGGGACTGCGTGGGCACCAGATGGCTCTTCTCCAAATTGAGAATCCACCCGAACTCTTGAAGAGTACGAATCACCCGCTCCAGATGTATCAGTAACTGGGCCCTGTCCTGGGACAGAAGAAGGAGATCGTCCAGGTAATGATGTAATCTGATACCTCTGGTTCTGATGAGAGCCACGATTGCCAATAACGTCTTGAAAAAGGTGCGAGGCGAAGTCGAGAGCCCAAAGGGAAGACATGTAAATTGCATGTGGACATGATTGACAGCAAATGGGAGGAACTGATGATAATCTTTTGCCACAGGAACGTGGAAGTACGCATCTTTTAGGTCTATTGATGCCAACCAATCTCCTGGGAGAACCGAAAGCTGTATTGTAATTAGGGACTCCATCTTGAATCTCTCTCGAGGGATAGATTTGTTGAGATAAGTGAGATCTATTACCGGGCGCCATGTGCCGTTCTTTTTCTGGACGAGGAAGAGAGGCGAATATACTCCTTGACCCCTTTCCTCTTCGGGAACTAGTACGACAGCTCGTTGATCCAGTAGGGTTCCACATAACTGAGAAGAACCTTCTTCTTTTCTGCTGCAGGAGGAAGGGAAGTTGCAATGAACCTGGGTTTGGGAACGTTGTTGAACGCCCAAGAGTGCCCTTGGGACACAACATTTAGAACCCAGGGATCCTGGATCGAGGCCGCCCAGATGTCCCGAAATTGGAGCAACCTGGCCCCTACCGGAACAGACTGGACGGGTCCAACCTCAAAAGGATTTGGTGGCCTCCCGGTCACCGGACGAAGGGCCCTTGGGGCCTTTCTGAAAGGAGGTCTGTCTTGACTTCCAGCTTCTCCCATAGGATTTTCCTGGTCTGTAGCTGCGCGCTTCCCTAGAGCGATTAGCGTTTTGCCTCCTTGGGAAAGAGCGCTTCTGAGTGCTTGGGCGTTTGTCCTGGGGAAGGAACCCAGATTTTCCGCCCGTGGCCCGGGTTATGGCTGCATCTAGTTTATTCCCAAAGAGGGAAGAACCCTCAAAGGGAATCCTACACCAAGCCTGTTTAGAGGCAGCATCAGCAACCCACGGCCGAAGCCAAAGGGCACGTTTGGCCGTAACGGAGGCCAGCATAACCCGGGCCAAGAGGCGAATGGTGTCCAAGGAAGCCTCCCCCAAGAAGCCCGCAACCATCTTCAGTTCCTGGATAGGCCAGACGCATCACTGCGGCATCCACACTAGGAGACGACTCCAAATATTTCACCTTTTCCTGTTTAAAAGGATAGAGCTTCGCTACTTTAGTGGTCATGGAATTTTTCCTTTCCACTTTGCTCCATTCTTCAGACATTATATCTCCCAGTTCCTCTAGAAATGGGAAATTCAATCGCTCTTTGCATAACTGCTTGAAATATTTCTTCTGCTTAGGAGAGGAGACAGCAGGATCCACCCAATCAAGGGCCTCTCTCACCGCTTAAACTAACGGAGACACTAGGGCAAACTCAAATCCAGTACAGGAGTCATCCGAATCGGAATCGGACTCTGACGGAAGAACAGACGGATGGCTGGGTTGGGAAGACTCAAACGGATCCTGAACCGACAAATCTCTGTCAGGAGAGCGTGACGGACCTGCAGAAGTGCTTGGCTTATGCAACTCAGCCAGAGAGTCCTTTAAAGCTCTGCGCACCACCTCCTCAATATGTTGGTCCGTTTTTTCCCTTTCACCCGTAGCTTGGGTATAACAGGGTTTGCACAAGGAGGAACCATCTGGTATCATGGTACGGCAACCCCAGCATTTTTTCCCCTGCGGGCGTTCTGAGCTGCCATGGTGCGAGGAAGACTGGCCCTCACGTCCCCTGCCGTGGGAAGAGCTGCGCTTAAATTTAGATGAGGAGCGCCGGTGTTGCGTATTTGAATGACTGTCTTCGCTGCGTGTGCGGGGCTGTTGATCAGACCTAAGAGAGCTGAGACAGACATATACAGCAAGCCATAAGAAAGATGTAAGAGAAACAGGGCATAAAACTGTCAAAACCAGCACATACCTAGAAAGAGCAGGCTGGCCACTAGGGGGCGGCGATGAGTCCATAGCTCGAGTAATCTCAATGGTGCACTAGATAGGGATAAGTATCCTAATAGGAAGAGGACATAACCATCAGTCCCATTACCCCAAAAAACAAGACCCCCAAGTGAAGGAATCTTCTTACCTTAACCACAGGACCGGAGTCTGGGGGAGGCTACCGAAATGCCGACCTCCAGCTCCGGTCTAATCTTGGGTTTAAATAGACCGCCGGACCACGACGTGCCGTATTGCGCAACCGCGCGTGACGTCAGACCGCGCTACTGCGCATGAGCGACGATTCCAATACTCGGAGCGTACTGCACATGCCCAGAAGTGCCGGACAACCCAGAAGTAGCGGAAAAAGACCGTGGCGGCGGCCATTAAGCAACATAAGTAAGTTCTAAGCCGCAAAAACTGACAAAACTTAAGCAATAACCGATAAAAAACACCCTAGACACGAGCACTATAAAAGAAAGATAAGTAAGACAATGAGGAAAAAGAAATGGTCCCATATAAGGGCTTACCACCCTCCGATAGCATAACCGAGTCCAGGAGACGCAACACCGGCTTGTGCCTTCAGGCAATAAAGGGCCACCCGCAGCAGCAGGGCTCTCTCGGCCAAACCACATAGCTCCAGCTAAGGGTCTCTTCCATTGCCCCCTCCATACCCCGCTAAGAGCCAGGGCTTATCGGAGACTCCAAAACTCAGTCTGCCACCGATATACAGGACCAGATAGTAGGAACATCAGACATATGTATGAGGAGGATGAAAAAGGAAGACTGATGCTGAAAGGGAGCAAAGATTTATGGGAGTGGGGTCCTATGAGGTAGGAGAGGAGGCGGAGCCTACCCGAACGTATGCTGCCATGGAGTCTGTCAGGAAACTGTATTTTCAGATACATAGCTTGTGGACTCTGATTTTCCTACAGAGACAAAATAATATACACTGATTTGGGTTATTTTCACCAAAGAAATGTAGTAGAATACTTTTGGCCTAAGTTTATGAAAGACAATTATTTATTTGCAAGATTTTATAACAGAAACGAAGAACACCACATTTTTTTTTTCAAGTTTTCGGTATATTTTTATTTATTTAGCAAAAATTTAAAAAACAGTGGTAATTAAATACCACCAAAAGAAAACTCTAGTTGTGTGAACAAAATTATAAAAATGTAGTTTGGGTACAGTGTTGCATGACTGCCCAATCATCATTTAAAGTGCAATAGCGCTGAAAATTAGCCTGGGCAGAAAGGGGGTAAATTCTCTCCCCTAGGCTTTTTTTTAGCCTAGGGGAGAGAATTTAACTTACCTGATCCTCTGCAACCCTGGCATACTACACGCTCTGGTGACTGTCCTTCAGCGTTATCACATCCAGTGGAAGGCTATGGACCCTGCACTGGTCTCAATGATGTCAAAAGAAGATGCTGTGCTGTGGATAATTTGTTCTTTCCTGGAGTTGGGAATTAAATCAAAATTAATTTTGAGTTTGGAAACATGCAATTATAGCTATTCACGACAGTTAGCATAGCAGTATGATCTCATGCTGTCAACGGAAACATCAACACCAGACAGAACCCCACCCTCCCAAAAAAAAAAAACACACACACACTCAAAAAGAACATACAGATTTCATGCAGATAACCCCTGATAGAAATTGGTCTCAGTAGCCCATTATTGTGTGTGGCCACATATCCACTAAGTCAATGTGCTGCTTGTAATGAGATAATGATAATTGCCCAAAGGGAAATATTGCTTATAATAATAATATTAACAATGATCATCTAATAGCTATTACTATTCTGCTAGCAGAACTACAGCTGTTATCTCTTTCTTGCTGGGTTTGTGTCCTCTGCCGATGCTATTTTGCAAATTGCTCACTAGATGTCAATGTAACTTCACAAAATATAGTATTTAAATTTGGTTTATGAATATTGGATGTTGACAGTCAGCTTTACATGCAATTTATGGCAGTCTATACAAGATAAGTAGCTAAATATTGTATATCTACAGTCTGTAAGTGGTAGAATGCACCCCACACAGTACTCATCCGGCATTAAAGTACATCTAAAGCCATTACTTTTTTTTCCTTTTTAGTTTCAGTAGAAAAGTAAGGGGTTAGCAAGTTTGTCACAGTTTTATTGCTGTCTTAGTCTCTGCTCAGGGTCTCACCCTTTGGGGAATTGAGCAATGAAATCCTAGTCAGTGTTGCGGTAGTTACTCAAAAATGTAACTAGTTACTAGTTACTAGTTACTTCTGTAAATTGTATTGAGATTACTTTACTAGTTACTGCATTTGAAAAGTAACTTCACTACTTATTACTTTACTTTCCTCTTTCTTAATTGACCGTGTAGAAGAAGATACATGACACTCTTTCTGCATAGAGTTTATTGTATAAACACAGGCTTTGGGAAACATGAGAACAAAACCTGAAAAAAACAGAATAAAACATAAAGTGCAACAAAAAGTCATAAACTTCATCCCTCTCTATTCTTCGAAATAACGATTGTATCGCACGGCTTGGGTAACGCAGGAAAGCACGTTCCTATAGTCTAGTAAAGTAGTGTAGTTACCTCCTATAGCCTAGTAAAGTAGTGTAGTTACCAATATTAGTATTGTAACTAGTTACTTTACTTAGTTACCAAAAAAAGTAATGTAGTTACTGTAATTAGTTACTTTGTAACTAGTTACCCCCAACACTGATCCTAGTACCTTTCCAAATTCATTCCTGCAAGTTTGAATGCTGCCCATGGGTCGGTTCCTGTGCTATGGGCCTCTGAGACTACCTTCTCTTTCCAATTACACAAGTGTTAAAAATGTAGTGGTCTGGTGCGCTAAACAAATTATATTATTTCAAACAACGTGTATGATCACAAATATATGTGATACTAATGTTGTAACAATCATACAAAATATGTAAATGAACAAATCCCACAAAATCATCAGCTTCAAATGTGAGAAACCCTTAACAAGAGTGTGAAATTCAGCAAATTAAAGTCCACGGTGCAATGTCCATGCTTCAAAACATAAATAAAAATTCCATGTGACAACTCCAGTGGTAAGTAAATCCAAAAATAAGGCCCCTTTCACACAGGCGGACCGTTCAGATCCGCCTGATCGTTTTTTTGGCGGATCTGAACGGTCCCCCCATGCATTCCTATGGGGCATCGGATGTCAGCGGAGACATGTCCGCTGAAATCCGACCTGATCCGATCTGTCAAATCTGGACGGATGGAAACCCTATTTTCCATCCGTCCAGCGGATCGGATCGGATCGGATGAGAACGGACCAACGGTCCGTTCCCATCCGATTTCCCCCATAGAGATTTATGGGAAACTGACAGCTGTGTCTCCGCACCCAGCACGGAGACACAGCTGTCATCCTCCAGCTTAGCTGGGGAATCGGCAGATCGATCCCCCGCTGAGAAAAGCAGAGTCCGTTTGACGGACTACAAGTGTGAAAGAGCCCTAAAGGTCCATTAAGTGACACACATTAAATTCCCATCACCTTCAGGATTGGCTTCTTACCAGCAGATAGAGATTTTTTGGCAGAATGTAATTACATCTTGAAGTTACAGCACCTGATACCATGGAGGAAAAGGCTACACACCTATACACCCCTGGTGCTGGAGACAGATTAAGTGGCCTCTTACCAGATAATGGATGTATTCCAGCATGTATATACCCCTGTTACAAGGTCTTCCCCACCACAGTTATAAGGGATGCCAGGATCTCTCCCTGATGTTTCTTGTGGCCTATCTCTACTTCTCAACCTCCCCCGCAGATATATTCATGCAGATGTTAGGATGGAAGAAAATAGCCGATAGTGCATTATCCCACAAACTTTTATTGGTAAAAACAGAGTTGCACTTACATTTGACAGCAAGAAACCGGCTTGTATCACTCAAGTGCTTGCGGCCGCCTGCAGTGCGGACCACGGCTGTTAGTTGTGACGGTGCGGCGCCTCCTCTATGATGCGTTTCCCCCGACAGGGCATCGACCGAGATAGGAGGGTGGACCAGGGAGAGATCCCGGCATCCCTTATAACTGTGGTGGGGAAGACCCTGTAACAGGGGTATATACTGTACATGTTGGAATACATCCATTATCTGGTAAGAAGCCACTTTTATCTGTCTCCAGCACCAGAGGTGTATAGGTGTGTAGCCTTTTCCTCCACGGTATCAGGTGCTGTCACTGCAAGGTGTAATTACATTCTGCCAAAAAATCTCTATCTGCTGGTAAGAAGCCATTCCTGAAGGTGGTGGGAATTTAATGTGTGTTACTTAACACCCTATTGGACCTTTATTTTTGGATTTACTTACCACAGGAGTCGTCACAAGAAATTTTTATTTAAGTTTTGAAGCATGGACATTGCACTGTGGGCTTTAATTTGCTGAATTTCACACCCTTGTTAAGGATTTCTCACATTTGAAGTTGATGATTTTGTGGGATTTGTTTATTCACATATTTTGTATGATTGTTGCAACATTAGTATCACATATTTGTGATCATACACATGTTGTTTGAAATAATATAATTTGTTTAGCGCACCAGACCACTACATTTTTAACACTATTTTCCAAATCAGGTATTTGGACCTTTGGTAGCAGCTTCATGTTTATCAGCGCACCCTTTTATATTTTTCAAAATTACACAAGTTTCCCCATGCATAAGTGCATGCATATATTGAATTCGACAAAGTGAAAGAATCTGACAAAGTGAAAACACATTAATAAAAATATTATTCATTAATAAAATAAATTATGTATTTGTTTAGATAGCTGTGACTTTTAGTACAGTATATTAATAGTGTGACAACTCAACTTCTCTTGCAGAGAATACAGTGATAAAGGCCAAGTACACGGTAAACTAACGTGTCATAAGATATTTAGAAAGTATCAGTCTAAGTTAGTGAGTCTAACCAGTACAAACTCTTGTTCAGTATAGATTTCCTCCTATCTCACCAGTACAAAACCCTCCTATCCCTCCAGCACAGATCCTTTTCCTACCCACCAGTACAGCACCCCCAGAAGTACAGACCCACTCCCCCTCCAGTTGAGTCCAACTCCCTCCTCACCAGTCCACTCCCTCTCTTGTACAAATCCCCTCCCTGCACACCAGTACAGATGCCCCCTCCAGACCTCGTCCTCCATTACAGACCCCTTTCCCTTCCCACCAGTACAGATGCCCCTTTCAGTACAGACCCCACCCCCCTTCAGTACTGCAGTACAGAACAGACCCCTCCCTTCCCACCAGTACAAACCCCTAGTACATACTCCCCCTTCAGTATAGACCCCCACTGCAGTACAGACCCCTTCTCTCCCCACCAGGAAAGATCTCCCCTCCAGTACATACCCCTTCCAGTATGTCCTACCCCTAGTACAGATGGCCTCTCCCTAATAAAGCCCACCTCCTTACCTATTATTACAGCCCCCCTCCAGTACAGAGTCTCTCCCTCCCTCCCAAACAGTCGAGACCCTGCTCCAGTATAGCTCCCCATCAGTATAGACCCCTATTTCAACACAGACCTCCTCCCTTCCCTCTCAATAAAGACTCCAGATCCGACCTCCAGTACAGGCCTCTTCTCTCCCCACCACTACAAACACCATCCAGTACAGACCCCCTTCCTCCTAAACAGTGCAGATCCCCTTTCTTACCACCAGTACAGGTACCTCCTTGAGTAAAGCCACCTTCCCTCTGCACCAGTACAGATCCCCCACCCAATACAGACCTCTTCTCTCCTCACCAGTACCAAACCTTTCCAGTACAGACCCCCATTGCTCCCCATCAGTGCAGACCTCCTTTCTTACCACCAGTACAGGTACCCCCTCAAGTAAAGTTACCCTACCCTTCACATCTGTACACATTGCTCCTCCAATACAGGCCTCCAGTACAGATCCCCATCCTCCCCGCCAGTACAGACCTCTTTTCTTACTATCAGTACAGATGCCTCCTTAAGTAAAGCTTCCTTCCCTCTGCACCAGTACAGATCCCCCATCCAGTACAGACCCCCTTCTCTCCCCCACCAGTACAGACCCCCTCCAGTACAGACCCTCAAACTCTCCACCAGGGCAGACACCCTCCAATACAGACCCCCTCCCTCCCCATCAGTACAGACCCCTTCTCTTGCTATCGGTACAGATACCCCCTCCAGTACAGACCCCCTACTTACCCACCAAAACAGACCCCTCTGCAATACAGACTCCTTCCCTCATCACCAGTATAGAGCCTCCCTATTAGTACAGACCACCCTTTAGTATATACTTCCTTCTCCTGACCATAACAGATCCCCACCCAGCACAAATCCCCTCCCTTCCCATCAAATCAGACCAAATTTTAAATAAAACCCTCTTCCCTCTGAAACAGTACAGACCCCCTTCCTCCCTGCCGGTACAAACTCTCCCTCCAGTAAAGATCTCCTCCCTCCCTACCTCCCTCCCTCCCTCCAGTAAAGATCGACTCCCTCGCTACCCACCAGTACAGACCCCCCATTCAATATAGACATCCCCCCTCCTGTACAGACCTCCTCCCTTCCCTCCCAGTGCAAGCTCCCTCTCCCCTCATCAGTACAGTTCCCCTCCTCCTGTATAGACACTCTCATTACCCACCAGTACAGACAATCTTTCTTCTCATCAATACAGAACCCACCCTTCACCAGTACAGACCTCATCCCTCCAGTACAGACCCCTCCCTTCCCTCAGATCTTCCCTCATTACAGTACCAATCTCCCTTCATTACAGATCGCACCCTTCCCACCAGTACAGACCTCACCTCCAGTATGTACCTCCTCCCTCCCCACCAATACAGACCCACGCTCCAGTACAGAGCCCACATCCAGCCCATATTCTCTCCCTCCACATCAGTACAGACTTCCTTCCAGTACAGAACCCTCCTCCCTACCAGCACAAATTCCAGGCTCTGGAGGTTGGTACTAAGGACATTAGAACCATAGGCTTCTGCTGCCATCAGTCAAACTGATGGAATGAGGAAGAAGAATGGAGAGGAAGGGGAGAGGCTTGCTGGGCACTATCTATGGACGCACACAGCTCAGCAAAGGGCACAGATGGGAACATGCATGGATAGGTGTCTCCTTAGCGCTAAGCTAGCTAAGGAAGACAACCGCAAACAAGTGGGGAAAGCAGCAGCTTGGGGACCAGTGAGAGCAGACAATTTTTTTAGAAAGGGAAGTATCTTAAAAGGTAAATATGGAAATTCTAAGACTTTTACAAGTGCCAGAGCAAAAATGGTTGGCACACAGAATATTCACAAAAAGTATAATTTCTTCTTTAAGAAAACAAGTTCAAGACAGATAATTCCACAATGGTTCCTTTCCTCCTGTAAATTACTTTATAAATTAAAATTTTGTTAATTGATGCAGAGCAATACACATTTGCTGACATCTGGTTATAATTATCTTAAACACGAAGCAGCATCAGCAGTTTAAATGGATAATCAGGAAACGTGTAATGAAATCATCAGAAAAACCCAAATGTGACTTACAATACTGTGCTAAGGTTTGTGATTTAAACTGGCATATGGCAAATGATTACATTCAATAATAATTCATTAATAGCCAATTTATTCCTGGCAGGGATCAAAATTTTCACTAATCTTCCCAGTGGGCAACCCTGTTCCCCTCTGGCCTACTCTTTTGAACCTTTTATACATCTGTGCATGAATTTACACTGTTTCTTTTGGAAAGCAGGTTGCAACTAAAGATGCAAATCAAACATAATTAAAATTCATCATTGCTGATCAAATTGGCTGTGACATCTATTGATTAAATGAATCCCATCAGTCTGTATTTTAAAACATATTCTTGTGTTATTTTGTTTAGGCTGGGTTCACACTGGTGCGAACACAGATATCGCATGTGATTCACACCGCATTGCTGTGCAGATCACATGCAATGTCTGTGCAATGCAAATTAACATTGCATTCAGACCAAAATGGTACAGGGCCCTTTTTTTTTTTTGGTCCGCACTGGAATCAGATGGCATGGGTGTTCACACCATGCCATCCGATTTCTGTAGCATTTCACAGTTTTTACGGTGATCTGCAAACCAGTCTGGGCGTGTTATTAACTTTACATTGACACCGGTAGTGGTTTGCAGATATCATTGTGAACAGCCTGCGATTGAGGTGTGATGCAGGGGTACCTGCACAGGGATCACAGGGTTTACCGCATCCACAAGTGTGAACCCAGACTTAAAGTGGTTCTAAAGGCTCAAGGTTTTTTACCTTTATGCATTCTATTCATGAAAGTAACAAAAATTCTGTGTGCAGCAGCCCCCCTCATCCCCCCCCCTTAATACTTACCTGAGCCCCATCTTGATCCAGTGATGTGCATGAGAGTCTTGGCTCTCCAGGGACTCTCCCTCCTCACTGGCTGAGACAGCAGGGGAAGCCATTGGGGCTGCTCTGTGCAAAGCTATTGCACAGAGAAGGTAAGTAGGAGAATGTTTGTTATTTAAAAAAAAAAAATCTTGCCTTTTATATCACTTTAATTTTTTTAAAGTGTTACTAAACCCACGACAGTAAAATCAGACTGTATAAGCAGTAAAGCATGCTTGTTTTACTCACTGTGGAACCTAAGGGGTTAATCCTCTGCATTGTGTAAAAAGGCTGTTTGATCCTGTCTTCTCTGATCCTCCCCTTCTTCCACTGACTCCAAAACAGGTCTGGATAAGACAGAGTTACTGGAGTCTGGCTGCACATGCTCATTTTGATGTCTATTGCTAGAGAGTTTTTTTTTTTTTTTTTTCTTGGGATCGGACCAATCAGCACTGTCCAGACAGAGGATCAGGTATCCTACATCCCGATAGGGCAGCCAGTGCAGTATGAAAACTCCTCCTACAAGCTTTAACCAGGAACTGATTGAAGTCACAAGACTGCTAATGAGAAAGGGTATTTAATAGTTCATATTTATTAAATATGTTCTGTGTACTGCGGGAGACCAGATATAATGAATACAGGCTCCTGGGTTTAGTAACATTTTAAAAACTATATGACTACTTTTTGTACCTAAATCCTTTTTACATATATTTTTTAAGAATAAATTATGCTTGCATTTGGTCACAGTTTTTGTAAATACCCCGCTGAAGCTTTATTATAAGTTTAGCAAAAATATGCTTTTTTTTGTTATTTTACACATAAAATTCTTTAATCGGTAAGTACTACTGCATCCATTTACAACAAAATATATTGGGAGACATTTATCTTTTCTGTCACTTAATTGTGTATGTGTTTTGAGTGAAAATCAACCACATCTTCATAAAAATCTGTCTTATCTCCAGCACTAATTCTGTTGCAGACCTGTGCAAATCGGTCTCACTTGGACGTCAGAAAGTGCTTGTACAAATAAACTACTGTAATTTGTCTTTAAATTAAGTGCTAATTTGTGTATTATCTAATCACCACTAGGGGGATTGGTGAAAAATGGGCCAAGGGGGGACTTATACGGTATTGTACTCATAATATATAGCAACACATCATTTATATAAAATTAATTTTTATTACAAAATAAATAACATTGAATTTAGACACAGACATTCAACATACAAAAATAACATATATTGGATAACAGTGACAATTCATATTTGATATATAGATTTTCTTATGTTTGAGTGGGGCCACTCGTGCTACCACCCGTATCCTTGCCGGACATGTTTCGCTAAGCTTCCTGAGGGGCAGACTCAGGAAGCTTAGTTGGGACCGATCGCCAGACACTGACCAATGATTTTTGGTCAGTGTCTGGCGATCGGTCCCAACCAATGGCAATCTGTCCCCTGTCTGTGTAATGTAAACACAGGCAGGGGAAGTGATGTCACTGTCCCTCCTGAAGTCCTTTCGGTTCCAGGAGAAGACAGAGACACAGCAAAAACATGAGTTCCACCAAACAGCACACTGACACACCTCACATAGGCACATTTAACCCCTTCATCACCTCTGATCACCCCCTGATCACCCCCAAGTCCCCTCACAGTGAATACTATATACAGTGGTATACAGATATTTTACTGATCACTGTATAAGTGCCACTTGTGAGCGTAGTTTGCGCTTGCGCTAGGCCCAAATAGGGTTAGGGCACCCGCCACCTATCCCCTAATAAAGTTTTAACCCCTTGATCACCCACAGTTAACCCCTTTACACCCTATTACTCTGTGCACTAAATACAGTATATTGGTAAATACTGATCACTGTATTTAGTGTCACTAGTGACCCTAATTTGCGCTTGCGCTAAGCCCAGATAGGGTTAGGGCACCCGCCACCTATCCCCTAAAAAACTTTTAACCCCTTGATCTTCCCCAGTTAACCCCTTCACTCTCTATAACACAGTGCACTAATATATACAGTAAATCAGATAACTACTGATCACTGTATTTAGTGTCACTTGTGACCCTAATTTGCGCTTGCGCTAGGCCCGAATAGGTTTAGGCCACCCGCCATCTATCCTCTATAAAGGTTTAACCCCTTGATCTCCCCCAGTTTAAACCCTTCACTTCCCTGTCACAGTGTTCACTATATACAGTGATTACCGATCACTGTATTAGCGTCACGGGTGACACAACTTAGGCTAGCTAGTTAGCGTCAGGGTCCCACTACACCACCGTTACTTAGCGTCAGTTAGAGTCAAGTACACTAACACACATACACACACACACACACACACCTCCATTACCAGTATAGTGTTTGAACAGATCAATATCTGATCTGATCAGAACTATACTAGCGTCCCCATAATTTAGTGTTCCCCAAACGCAGTGTTTGCACAATCAGCACTGATTCTTGCTAGCACTTGCGTTTAGCCCCCTTGCCCAGACCACCTTACCCAGGCAAGTGTAGTAATCAATAGATTACTGACACTTCCAAAAAACACAAATCACACAAAACCGCTGCGTTAGCAGAGTCAGGCCTGATCTCTGTTAGCACTAGCAGTTTTTTTTGTAGCGACCAAATAGTCCTCGACAACCAGGTGCTTTTATTACCTAGTAGTCGCATCACTGTACCGGTAAATTTAGTTACTAAAATGACAAAACGTGTGTACAGTGATGAAGCTATATATAGTATAATGACCATGTCAAGTGAGAGCGATGGGGAAGCCTCACTGGTAGAATCAGGGTCAATATACGAACCAGATGACAGCAGCGGCTCCCTGACAGACAGCTCCGACAGAGGGGTCCCTGCTAGGGTCAGGCGTACCCGACCCCATTCTGGAGTTGCTGACTTGCAAGAACCGGGGGTTTCTCGTATGCAGCAGAGTGCCAGTACTAGTGCCGCTCACACTTCTCGTGAACTGGCAAGCACGAGCGGCCTAGTACATCCTGGACCTTCAACCAGCGCTGCAGTATCACCTGGTGACGTGGCGAGTCACCTGAGTGCAGTTGAAGCTGGTGCAGTGGCTAGCACGAGTCGTGGCCCGCAGCCACCGCGTACTCGAAGACAGGCCCGTAGAGCCCATAGTGTCCTCCCTGAAGCGCTGGCATATCCTAATTGGCAGCCCACAGATTCCACAGCGCCAGTACTTCCCCCATTCACCGCCCAACCCGGAATCCAAGTGGAAACAGCTGGTTTTAATCCCATAAACTTTTTTGAGCTGTTTTTCACTGAAGATCTTTTCAGATCTATTGTGGACCAATCAAATTTGTACGCTCAACAATTCATCGCCGCCAACCCAAATTCACCCCTTGCCAGACCATTCGCCTGGAATCCTATTACGATTCAGGAGTTTAAAACCTTTCTGGGCCTTTCCTTCAACACGGGCATTACAAGAAAGAATGAAATGCGGTTATATTGGTCCACTGACCCAATTCATCAAATGCACGTGTTCTCTGCTGCTATGTCCAGGATTCGATACGAACAAATATTTCGGTTCACGCATTTCAACGACAATGAACTCTGTCGTCCTCGGGGAGACCCTGAATATGATCGGCTCCACAAAATTCGGCCCCTCATAGACCACTTCAATCAGCGGTTCGCAGCCATGTTTACCCCCCAACAAGATGTCTGCATTGACGAGTCCCTGATTAAGTTTACTGGTCGCCTTGCTATCAAACAGTACCTCCCCACCAAGCGTGCCAGATATGGGGTCAAGTTGTATAAGCTTTGTGACAGGGCCACAGGCTATACAGTTAATTTCCGTGTCTATGAGAGAAAAGATAGCACTGTGGAGCCCCCCGACTGCCCAGGCTACATAGGGAGCAGCAGCAAGATAGTTTGGGACTTGGTGTCACCCTTATTCGGAAAGGGGTACCACTTGTACCTGGACAATTTCTATTCAAGTCTGCCACTTTTTAAACACCTCTTTCAATTGCAAATTGGCGCTTGTGGCACCGTGCGATCTAATCGCCGGGGCTTCCCCCAACGGCTAGTGAATGCCCCACTGAGCTCGGGGGAGAGAGCCTGCTTGAGGTGCGAGGAATTGCTTGCAGTGAAGTGGAGGGACAAAAGAAAAGTTTACGTGCTGTCCTCCATTCACCCAGACACGGCAGTCCAAATTACTACGGTCTCCGGTGTTGTTGTTGAGAAGCCCCTCTGTGTCCACGACTATAACCGTAAAATGGGAGGGGTGGACTTCAACGACCAGATGTTGGGACCGTACTTAATTGCCCCTAAGGCCGGACGCTGGTACAAAAAAGTGTCTGTATACCTATTTCAGTTGGCTGTTTACAACGCTTTTGTCTTATACAAAGCGTCTGCCGGAACATTATCCTTCTTTCAATTCCAAGAAGAGATAATCAGAGCCCTCCTGTATCCAGCTGGTGCTCCTGCCCAACTTCCCCAACCAGATGCAGTGAGCCGGCTGCATGAGAGGCATTTTCCGCAATTCCTTCCGAGTACCCCTAAACAAAGATACCCCCAAAAAAGATGCCGTGTCTGCAGCAAGCGCGGATTTAGGCGTGACACCCGGAATTATTGTCCCGACTGTCCTGACCGACCTGATCTTTGCCACGGTGACTGTTTCCGTCGCTACCACACACTACTGGATTATTAGCGTAGAGTACAGCACGGCACAGTTTAGGGCACATTTACACAGGGTCTCAAAAGATGTTCGATGGCTATCGTCATTTTGAGAGACCCGAACCTGGAACCTTATGTTCTTCTACACTTCCTACTGTACTTTTAATGTCCTTTGTTTGTTTTTTCATTCTTTTGTGACCTGTTTCTCTTGCAGGTACTCGACGCATTGATTTTATATATTCTGACACAAACAGTGTTTGCGCTCAGCATATATGGATACCTTTGCTGATAGCAGCTGTGGTGATTTTCTGATTTCAGCACTGCAGTTAAAATCCTATTTTGGTATACGTGGATAGTGTCGTGTATACCCATCATTAAATTCAGTGGGTGGTTGTTTGGGCGGTTAATGATGAGTAATACTACGCATTATTCCTGTGCTGATTTCTGATAGGTTCTCTTTTTTTTCATTCAGCCCACAGGCTGCATGAAAAAAAAAAACCTATATGCCAAACAAGGACCAGTAATGTACTGGTACGTTGCTGGACTTTGAGTGGTTATACCAGGATGATGCCTGCAGATTTAGGCATCATCTTGGTATCATTTTTTACAGCCAGCAGTCGGCTTACATGTAAAAGCAATCCTAGCAGGTAATTGGCCGCTAGACTGCTTTTACATACAGTGGGAGGGGACTCCCCCCCCCCCCACCGCCTCCTTCCGCAGCCTTCCGTGGTTTTTCTCGGGCTCTCCTGTCCCACCGGTTAACCCGAGAGTTCAGCTGGTGGTTCAATTATCTAACCATAGAGCTGATTGGAGACAAGAATGGCTCCAATCATCTCTATGGCCTAAGATATCGGAAGCTACGAGCAATTCATGACTTCTGTTTCGCCAGAAATAAACAGCGCCATTGGGAAATTGGGAAAGTATTTTATCACACCAATTTTGGTGTGGTCAGATGCGTTAAGGTCAGAGGAAAGATCTAGAGTCTAAAAGACCCCAATTTTTTTTTAAAAGAGTACCTGTCACTACAGATTGCTATCATAGGGGAAATTTAAATTCACCGTGATAACAATAAAAATGATAAAAAAAAAAAAATGAAAGAAAAGGTGTCAAAATAACATAGAAAAGCAAATAAAAAAAAAAATCAAGCCCCCCTGTCCCTCTGTGCTTGCGCGCAAATGCGCACACAAGCGTTGGTCTAGTGTCATATGTAAACTGCAATTGCACCATGCATGTGAGGTATCGCCACGAACGCCAGGTCGAGGGCAGTAATTCTTGCAGTAGACCTCCTCTGTAAGTCCAAAGTGGTAACCTGTAAAGACTTTTAAAGGCTTTTAAAACCGTACGTAGTTTGTTGCCGCGGCACGAGCGTGCGCAATTTTTAAAGCATGTCATGTTAGGTGTCTATGAATTTGGCATAAGATCATCTTTTAAATTTTACCAAACAATTTGGAATTATATAGTGTATTTCTGCATTAAATATAAAAAAAATGTTTTTTTTTTATGCAAAAATTGCGTTTGGAAAATGTGTGCGCAAATACCGTGTGACAAAAAAAATTGCAACATCCACCATTTTGTTCTGTAGGGCCTCTGCTTTAAAAAAATATATAATGTTTGGGGGTTCAAAGTAATTTTCTTGTAAAAAAAAAAAAATTTTCATGTAAACAAAGTCACAGAAAAGGCTTGGTTTTCAAGTGGTTAGAAGAGTGGGTGATGTGTTGCTAAAATTGAGCATAAAATGTCATGACTGTTCAAACACCCCCCAAATGACCCCTTTTTGGAAAGTAGACACCCAAAGCTATTTGCTGAGAGGCATATTGAGTCCATGGAGTATTTTACATTTTGCCCTAAGTTTCAGGAAAATGACCATTTGTTTTTTTTTGTTTTTTTTTTTACACAAAGTTGTCAGTAAATGATATAATGCTCACATGGGAGAAGCAGCAGAATGTATTTTGGGGTGTCATTTCACATATACCCATGGCATGTGTGAGAAATATATCATTTAGTGACAACTTTGTGTAAAAAAATAAAAATAATAATAATATATTTCCCGGAACTTGTGGCAAAATATAAAATATTCCATGGACTCACCATGCTTCTCAGCCAATAGCTTGGAGTGTCTACTTTGCAAAATGGGGTCATTTGTGGGGGTTTTGTGCTATCTTGAAATTTCAGGGCCTCCGAAACTGTGATGGGTAGTGAGGAGTAAAATCAAAAATTTACGCCATTAGAAAACCTAAAGATGGGGATTGATTATCGGGGTCCCGTACACAGCTAGGCTCCCAAAAAGTCTCACACATGGGGTATCCCCATACTCAGGAGAAGCGGCAGAATGTATTTTGGGGTGTCATTCCACATATACCGATGTCATGTGTGAGAAATTTATCTTTTAGTGACAACTTTGTGTTAAAAAAAAAAAAATTTAATTTTCCCAAAACTTGTGGCAAAATATAAAATATTCCATGGACTCACCATGCCTCTCAGCAAACAGCTTGGGGTGTCTACTTTCCAAAATGGGGTCATTTGTGGCGGTTTTGTGGTATCTTGACATTTCAGGGCCTCCTAAACCGTTATAGGTAGTGAGAAAATGCAATGAAAAATGTACGCCCTTTGAAATTCTGATGGTTGTGATTGGTTTCGAGGTCCCGTACACAGCTAGGCTCCCAAAAAGTCTCACACATGGGGTATCCCTGTACTCAGGAGAAGCAGCAGAATATATTTTGGGGTGTAATTACACATATACCCATGGCATGTGTGAGCAATATATCATTTCAATGACAACTTTGTGTAAAAAAAAAAAAAAATTTTTTTTAGTTATTTTTCAAACACCTGTGACAAAAAAATGAAATATTCAATGAGCTCAACATGCCTGTCAGAACATTCCTTAGGATGTCTACTTTCCAAAAAATGGTAATTTGGTGGGGTCTTGTACTGCCCTGCCATTTTAGCACTTCATGAAATGAGCTAGGCAGTCAGAAATTAAAGCTGCGTAAAATTTCAGTATTTACACCATAGTTGGTAGACGCTATAACTTTTGCGCAAACCAATAAAAATACGCTCATTGAATTTTTTTTTTGTCAAAGACATGTAGCTAAATATATTTTGGCCAAAAAAAATGACATAAATTGAGTATATTGGATATTTTTTAAAAGACAAAGTTGAAAATGTAATTTTTTTGAAAAATTTTCGCTCTTTTTTTATTAATATCGCAAAAAATAAAAATCACACAGGTGATCAAATACCACCAAAAGAAAGCTCTGTTTGTGGGAAAAACAGGACGTAAATTTCGTTTGGGTACCACATTGCATGACCGCACCATTGTCAGTTAAAGTCACACAGTGCCGAAGCACAAAAAGTGGCCCAGACGTAAGACAGCAAAATGCTCTAGTGGTAAAGTGGTTAAGGGGGTCTGAATACTTTCCGTACCCACTGTATCACTCTGCCAGGGAAGGAAACAGACAGCAACAGGCAGCCAGACAGAGCAGGAGTAGAATGCACTGGGCATGCGCCCGAAAATGAAAAAAAAGTTCCTCCACTCCCACCAACATAAATAAACAGAGAAAGGCTCAGAAGATAATAATAGTACAAGTACACCCCTATAAGCTAGTAGGAGGGGGTGTACTTTAGAAAGACTTTTTTTTTCTGCACTGATCATCTGCAAAGCTGCCCGGGACCCCCTGCTGAGCCGAGGATTCCGGGCCCGGTACCAAAGGGCTGGTTGTACTGACCTATCAGCAGCCCTGTTTACACGCACATGATCTTTAATGGACCTTGCTTTGTGCACTGGTGCGGAGTCATGCATCCCCAAACTGTTCCCACAATATTGGGAGCATGAAATTGACCAAAATGTTTTGATATGCTGACACCTTAAGAATTCCCTTCAACTAAAGGGGCCAAGCCCAAACCCTGAAAAACAACCCCACACCATAATCTCCTCCTCCAACAAAGGATTTGGACCAGTGCACAAAGCAAGGTCCATTAAGACATGGATGAGTGAGTATAGGGTGGAGGTATTTCACTGGCCTGCACAGAATTCTTACCTCAACCTGATAGAACACCTTTGGGATGAATTAAAGCAGAGACTGCAAGCCAGGCCTTCTCCTCTAACATCAGTGCCTGACCTCACAAATGCCCTTCTGGAAGAACGGTCAAACATTCCCATAGTCACACTCCTAAACCTTGTGGACAGCCTTCCCAGAAGAGTTGAAGCTGTTATAGCTGTAAAGGGTGGGGCAACTCAATATTGAACCCTACGGACTAAGACTGGGATGACATTAAAGGCCCGTACACACGTACCGATTGTCGGCCGAAAAGATTCGGCCGACGACCGATCGGCCGATTGTAGGATTGTTAGTATGATGCTTCCGACAGCGCACTTTCGGCCGAACAGAATCTGTTGTGCAAGCATTAAAATTTTTGTATGCCGACACCAGAACGGCCGATTGTTCGCCAGTCGGTACAGAATTCGGCCGACAGACAGCAGATTTGCAAGACCGGGCATGCTCAGAAAAGAAAAAACACACGGAAAGTTAACCATCACATGACATCACTTCTGCAGTCAGCTGTTGTTGGCCGACAAAATTCGTGTGCAGTCTTTTGCACTTTTCAGCAGACACGACAGCCCGGGGACAAAAGACGGCCGATCGGTCGGCCGACGATCGGTACGTGTGTACGGGGCTAGGGTTGCCACCTCATCCCTTTAAACCAGGACACACATTAATTACACAGGTTCTGTGGCTAATTAGGGTGGTAATTAAACTCATTTAATGCCTTATTTGCATTATATGAGCCTCAGAACCTGTGTAATTAATATGTGTCCTGGTTTAAAGGGATGAGGTGGCAACCTTATACGGGGCTTAACGTTCACATGCGTGTAAAGGCAGGTGTCCCAATACTTTTGACAGAATAGTGTAATATAGGAATCTCCTATAATATTTAGGGGTTTATTTACTGAAGCTGGAGAGTGCAAAATCAGGTACACTGTATAGAAACCAATCAGCTTCAAGGTATTATTGCAAAAGCTTAATTGAACAAGCTGAGGGGAGAAGCTGATTGGCTACCATGCACAGCTGCACCAGTTTTAGTAAATCTCCCCCTCAGTGCCATCCAGTGGCCAAATGCTGTATACATAAATACCCTTTGCACAATACTGGATCAGTGAATACATGTTTGTGTACTCCCTCAGAGCCAAATCACATATGAGGATCTCATAATTCATGTGCTGTAAGCAATAATTTGTTTGCATTGAATACATTTAGAATGGTCTATCAACACACCGAAAAACATGCTTTCAGTATTTTGTCAATGCGGCACATCACAATGTGGTGGGTGCAGCTCAGAGGCATTGACATCATCTGCATATGTGTTGGCATGTCAGTTAGAATGCGATACGCTATACCCTTGCCTTACGGTATCAGGTGTTTTACCATGCCGTCCTGCAATGCCTAGAAGTAAAGCCAGATATAAGTAAATCAATCCCAATGTATTTCTATACAACAACTCCTCTTCTAATGTGCCAAACACCATGATTAGACACTTGCCTTCAACTGCAGGGAACTGACATAAGCCCTTCAGTGCAGGTACTGCTGCAGCTTTGTTCAGGACAAAAAAATTACATGATGCACACTTGCTATTTTTTTTTATTTTGTTTGGAACTCTGGTCCACTTAAAAAAAATACAACAGTTACATCAATGTGGCAAAATTATCAACATAATAAAACTGTATTTTTTCAAAATGGTGCCAAACCTGTACCTTGAAGATAGTTCTACATGAAATCGTATTTTGCCCCCAACTTAAAGCGGTTGTAAACCCTAAAAAGAAAAAAAAAAAAACCTGCAAGACAAAGGCATAATGAGCTAGTATGCATCGCATACTAGCCCATTATGTGTTACTTACCTTAGAACGAAGCCCCGACACGGACCCCCGGACATCGCTGCGGGCGCTGCCATGATCCCTCGGCGACTCTTCCGGGTTCGGCGGCTCCGGCGATGTGATTGGCCGGAGCCGCAATGAGGTCACTCCCGCGCATGCGCGCGGGAGTGATTTTCCGGCAAGCTCCCGGCAAGCAAAACAGAAGGTCCCCCCGGACCTTCAGAGCGCATGTGCCGCTCGCGCGAGCGGCTGCATGCACTGCAAATATCTCCTAAACTGTGCCGGTTTAGGAGATATTATTTGTACCTACAGGTAAGCCTTATTATAGGCTTACCTGTAGGTAAAAGTGTCAAAAAGCGGGATACTACCGCTTTAAGAAAGATAGATAGCAGGTGGGCAAAAATGTACATAAAATTTATATAAATAAAAAAATAATAATGTACAGACAGGTCTGTATGTTGAATCCTTAGTGGGTTTTATACAATTTGGTAAGACATTCTATGCTAATTGTCTATTATTTTATAAGGGTTCATACACATTTTCACCAATAAAATTCCATGACTTTTCCATGACTTCACGTAAATATTCATGACCTAATGTTTCATGAAATGTCTATGTATACATGTTAAATAAGAAGAAAATCCATGTCACTCCCAGCATATTTTTACTAAAATAAATGACAATCTTTGTAGTGTACAGTACCTCTGCAGTTAGGGTTTCGTTTCTGGATACAGCGTGACTCAAAATGGTCCCTTGTTTTACAGTGGATGAGATGGAAGCACCACTGCCGCAGCTGGGAACCAATGTCACTTCAGGTGCACGGGTGAAGAAGCCAGCGATCGGATTGGAAGCTGTCAAGCACGCAGCTGCAGACTGGTGCTTTGCACCTTTAGCGTGGCTAGACAGCGCTGCCTCTCCCATGTTCGAAATGTCAAACGTTTTATGACACACAGTGTGCATTTAGCGGACATGATACAGGAGATAGTCAGAGGCTGCGGACATGATACAGGAGGTGGTCAGAGACTGCAGACATGATATAGGAGGTGGTCAGAGGCTGCAGACATGATACAGGAGGTGGTCAGAGGCTGCGGACATGATACAGGAGGTGGGGAGTCTGAGGACAACAATGTACTCTGGGCTAAACGAAGGCGCTCACTAGCTCGGATAAAACTCGCCGAGGCATTTTTCCGATAGGCAGAAGCGTAGGAAATGATTCTTCCGCGAAGGAAGGCTTTACCAGCCTCCCAAAACAGATTTGGCTAAGAGGTATGGGATACATTATCTGCCAAGTATTCATTCCAGGCCCAGGCTAGAAAGGCCTGGAAGTCTGAGTTGTTGTGTAAATAGCTCGGGAATCTCCACAGATGGGAGTCCGCATTTTTATCCGGGGGATCTAGTGTGATTGAGATAGGGGCGTGGTCAGAAATGACGATGTCATGTATTTCAGGGTCTTCGATCCTATGTGTGACAGATGTGGAGGAGAAAAAGTAATCTATTCTAGTGAACACGTTATGGGGGTGGGAGTAGAATGTGTACTCTCTGTCGGTGGGGTGATGGAGTCGCCACACATCCGTCAGGTGGAGGGAGTCTACGATATTAACTAACGGATTCAGGGTTGGGGTATTAGTTTGATAGGTCTTAGATTTCACCGTGGATCTATCCATGGTTGGGTCCATAAGCAAGTTAAAATTGCCGCCGATAAGGTGCGGAACGTGGGGGAATTTAAGCAGATGGGTCGATAGGGCCCTAAAAAACGATTGATCGGGTACATTGGGGGCATATACGTTAGTCAGCAAAATTTCCCTATTGTTCAGCTTCAAGTGTGCCGAGACATAGCGACTGCTATCGTCCGTAACTAGGGACAGAAGTTCACATGACAGATTTTTGTGGATTAAGATCAGGACGCCAGCTTTTCTACCTACCGCCGCCGATCCGTATACCGTGCCCACCCACATTTTTTTCATACGGGAGAAATCTGTTAGGGGTAGATGGGATTCCTGAATCAGTGCAACATCCGCCTTAAGTCGTTTGAGGTGTCTAAGGACCTTCATCCGTTTAAAGGGGGAACGTAGACCCCTGACATTCCATGAGATAATTTTCATGGAGGGTCAGGGTGATTTGGGTGTGGTGCAAGAGGTATAGGCATGACATATCGAGGGGCAGCAAAGTGATGTAATGCCAAGTATATGGGTGCTGTAAGTTGCAGGAATATATATGATACTAGGAGCCAGAAGGATCTGGCTCCAACCTTGGAGTTAGTTAGAAGTGCGGGGGGGGGGGGGGGCAATAACCCAGGGTAAGGAGGAGAGCAACCAAAACAACAAAACATACATAGGAAATCGGGAATAACATTGTGAACTTCACTTTTTTCCGGATGCTACAACTGTGGTAGACGGCAAGGTCCTTGGTACAGACACAAAACAGGTCTAGAAACACCTCGGCCCACCTCACCCTGAGGGCGCAGGGAGACGAGTGGTTGTCAAAGGCCCAGGACGAAATAGCCCGAGTCCTCCACAGTGCCAGCATTGTCAGTGCCAGAACACACAAAAAAAGGAACCGACCTGTAAATATAACCAGCAGACTATTGAAAAAAATAGCGCAATAGCGCAACAGTGCAGTAACTACATATCCGAGGCCTAGCCTCACAGATAGACCAAAGTGCTAACTTAGAAAGTACATAGAGAGTAATACTTCACGTTTAAACGCAGCACCTCAGTAAGAGGAGAGTAAGATGTCCCGCAGCGTTGGTACATCAGCGATGATGATGAGAGCGTCCGCTGACCGCCTCAGAATATTTTTTCTTTTGGGTGACTCTTTACGAGGACTCCTCGGGACCAGAGATCGCGGGACCGGCGAAAGCCTGGTGTCCATGGAGCCAGAGCCATCTTTATTGAGAGAGTTGATGAAAGAATCCTCTTCCGATGGATCCTGGAAGGCCAATTGTTCGCCTGAAGGTGATCGCAGTCGAAGGATAGCTGGGTATGCCAGCGTAAATTTGATCTGCGCTTGATGCAGCTTGGCGCATACCGTCTGGAAAGCTTTTCTCTTTCTGGCCACTTCGACCGAATAATCCGCAAAGATCAGTACTTTTGTGCCGTCGATCTGGAAAGACTTGGCTTGCCTGAACTTTTGAAGAATTGCCGACTTGTCGGCGTAGTTCAGATATTTGGCGATAATCGGTCGCGGAGTCGATCGCTCCGAAGAATGAATCCCCATGCGGTGGGCTCGTTCAACAACGCAGATACCTTGTAGGCCCAGGGCCTTTGGAATTCTCTTAGAGCATAGGTCAGGAATGGCAGATGGCGGCACCGATTCCGGTATCCCTATAAACCTGAGGTTACTTCTGCGCACTCTGTTTTCCAAGTCCTCCAGTTTTTGTAATATAAAATGGTTGGTCTTGTCCTGAGTTTTCTCAAAGCGGTTTTATCTCCTGCATTCCAGCTGCAACCGCAGTTTGCACTGCTGCGGTTATGGTGGGGGATAGGAGAGCCACCACGGTTTGTGCAATGCGGTCTGACTGAGGGTCCCCCAGAGAGGGCACTGTGGAAGCCTGGGGGACGTGGGTGTCCATATGAGAGGCATCCGCCGCTCCATCGATGAAGGCCGAAGTCGGAGCGCGCGGGCCGCCTTTCTCCAAGAATTTGTCCATGTTGCGGATTAATGGGAGCCGAGGAGGTGCCCGGAGGTCGGGGAGGCAGGTAGCGTCCTGTACGAGGCGATGTGGGGATTTTATAAGCAGTTATTTAGTGCGACCGCGGGAGCCGAGGAGGGATGCGTTCACAGCATTCGGCGCCGGAACCGGAAGTCTAATGTTCCATTTCAATCAATAAACCAAAAACAAAAATACTGTAAGTTTAAGTGGGCAGTAGTTTACATGTAGTACCCTCCTAGTATAGAATGCTAGAGAAATCTTGTTTTTGGCTTGCCTGTATTTAGAGGAGCAATGAACATCTGCCTTGGTCTGCTTGTGGTTTCACAGGCTGGGAGTTTGTTTCCCCCTGCCTCTGGGAGAGTTAATTTTAATTGTGCAAAAACTGTTGCCAGCAAATCTTCAGTCCAAAGACCAACCAGCAAAAATAGAAATAAGATAAAGAATCCAACAAAACATTGATATTTTTGAATGTAAAGGTTTTGGAAAAGTCATGGAAAATATATACTGGGGAGGAGCGGGGAGCGGATGCTTAACCACTTACCGCATATCGACGTAGGGCTACGTCGGTAAACTTTGCGGGCTTATACCGGGATGATGCCTCTAGCTAGAGACATCATCCCGGTACCGTGGTTTGAAGCCGACGGTCGGCTTTCCGTTGGTGATGACCAATGTGGCTCGGGAGCCGCTCGATCGTTACCCGGGGGGGCGGGAGGGGACGCCCCCCCCCCTCCCGTGGCTTTGCTCGGGGCTCCCGTCCCACCGGGAGCCCCGAGCACCCAGCCGGCACGTCCGCCGGCTGGATGGAGTCCCGATGAATGCTGGAAACGGCATCGATCGGGTCTCCAATGACGTAACCCGGAGGCGGCGTCCATGACGTCACTTCCGGGTTACTGTGCTGCAAAAGGCGGCAGTTTTAAAAAACGGCTGTATGCAAAAATGCCGTTTTCGGCGTTTTGCATACAGGGAAGTGTAGTGGAGGGGTCTAGGGTCTTTTAGACCCTCGATCCCTCCATAAAGTGTACCTGTCACACATATTGCTGTCACAAGGGATGTTTACATTGCTTGTGACAGCAATAAAAGTGATCGGATTTTTTTTTTTTTTAAAAAAACCTGTAATAAAGTTGAAAAAAAATAAAAAATAAATAGGAAAAAAAAAAAAAAAAAATTTAGCCGCCCCTGTCACAGTTAGCTCGCGCACAAAAAAAAACGTATACGCAAGTCGAGCCGCGAATGAAATCGCTGTTCAAACCCCACATGTGAGGTATCGCCGCGATCGCCAGAGCGTGGGCAATAATTTTAAAAAAAGAGCTACACTCTACCTCTAATCTGGTAAACGTTAAATAAATTTAAAGCGTCACAGATTGAGATCTCTATTGACCGTAGTTTGTCGCCATCCAACGGGGGGGGCGCAATTTTAAACCGTAACATGTTGGGTATCTATTTACTTGGCGTGACATCATCTTTCACAATATACAAAAAAAATGGGCTAACTTTACTGTTTAGTATTTTTTAAATGCAGTGAAATGTGATTTTTCAAATTTTTTCCAAAAAAATGGCGTTTTAAAGACCGCTGCGCAAATACCGCGTGACAAAAAAATTTGCAATAACCGACATTTTAAAAAAATATATATAATGTTTGGGGGTTCTAAGTAGTTTTCTAGGAAAAAATACTGGTTTTAACTTGAAAACAAAAAGTGTCCGAAATAGGGCTGGGGCTTAAGTGGTTAATTAGTTTAATTTATTATTTTATTCCGTAATGTTTTATTGCCAGTGCCACATACTATTTACTTTGCCTTCCGGGTCCGCGGTATGCCCGTGCGCTATCACTGGCCAGCAGCAGCCGAGGAGATGATCGTGAACCAATCACTGGCAGCGGGGAGGGCCGACCGCGGTTTGCCTGGAGACACTGTGACTGGCCAGCAGCAGCAATAACAGCCCCCCCAGTGTTCTTTAGCCCCCCCGTGTTCTTTAGCCCCCCCCCAGTGTTCTTTAGCCCCCCCCCCCCTGTGCTCTTAGCCCCCCCCGGTGCTCTTCAGCTCCCCACAGTGCTTTTCATCTCTCCCCCCCATGCTTGCTGGCTCCGCCAGTGCTCTCCAGCTCCCTGGCTCCCCCCTCAGTGATTTCCGGTTCCCCCCAGACAGTGCTCTCCAGTCCCCCCCCTCTCCCCCTGTGCTCTCCATCCCCCTGGTTTTCCATGCCCCCCCGCCTTCCAACCCCCTGCAATGCTTTCCAAACCCCCCCTTAATTCTCTCCAGTCTCTCCCCCCCCCCCCACCCGTGCCCTTCAGCTCCTCCAGTGCTCTCTGCTTCCCCTTCATAGTTGGAGTATCCCACTCATCCCTTCTCCTATCCCAGTTCTAATTAAAAACACAAAAAACCAACATCCCCTGGATTGATTATTGACTGAGCCAAGGACTTTCAATGCTAATTATCTGCTATCAGTTGTTAAGGGTTACCCAGGGGAATCCAGAAAGTGTAATTCTCAGCAGTCCTTTAGGGGGCAGTGCTACATAAAGCTAAAAGTATATGACAATTTAGGTATCGAGCTTAATCTACTACAGTCTCCTTTAATTCTTACCCCACGCCACCATACTCACCTTTCCTTTCAAACCACAATGCCGTCCCTAGCCATAGATATTAAACTTCTCATTCAAGGTATAGGTGCATAAGGGACTCTCAGTACTGTATATATGGTACTAGGAGGCCACTTTATAATTTTATAATTCATGAAACAGAAAAATTTAGTTGATGGCATCAACATGACCATTTATGGATTTTCATTTACTATTAGGATATGATCACTGATGCCAAAAGTCTTTGGTATTTATAAAGACATAAAGACAGAAACCTTTTTTCCCTTTATTGATAATTTGGAAATACAGTAAGATCATATGTTCTGCCTCTAAATGTAGTAATGTCTGTTTCCTGATTTAGAAAATTTGGGATGTACGATCACTTAACTCAGGATATTTACCAGTCCAGGCCCCATCTGTAGAAAAAGGTAGGAATTTAATTGTACTATTGAAACTTTTCCAGACTGATCCTTTCATATGACCTGAATAATCATTGATCTATATCAATGTTTTGTTGGATTCTTTATCTTATTTTTATTTTTGCTTGTTGGTCTTTGGACTGAAGATTTAGGCTCCATGTACACGAGACGTTAGAAAAAACATCCTGCAAAGCTATTTCTGACGCCGGGAAAAAGCAGCTGTTAAACGTGCTTTCAGTAGCTTTTTCCATTTGCATTATTGCACGTTTGGCCACGTTGCTTTTAGCAGCGTTTTTCTGCCTCCATTCAAAATCAATGGTTCCCTATGGGAGCCTATTGGATTTGAATGGAAGTCGCACCGCAAGTCGATTCCGACTTGCGGCGCGACCTGCACTGTGAGAATCTTGAGGGGGAACTCCACGCCAAAAATGGGAAAAAAACTGCGTGGGGGTCCCCCCCAGGTTCCAAACCAGGCCCTTCGGGTCCGGTATGGAATTTGAGGGTAGCCCCATACCGAAAAAAACAGCGTGGGGTCCCCCCAAAATCCATACCAGACCCTTATCCGAGCATGCAGGCCAGGAAAGGGGAGGGGACGAGCGAGCGGCCCCACCCCCCCCCCCCTGGACCACACCAGGCCACATGCCCTCAACATGGGGGTGTGTTGGTGCTTTGGGGCATGGGGAGCTCTGCACCCCCCACCTCAAAGCACCTTGCCCCCATGTTGATGAGGACAAGGGCCTCATCCCCACAACCCTGGCCGGTGGTTGTGGGGGTCTGCGGGCAGGGGGCTCATCGGAATCTGGAAGCCCCCTTTAACAAGGGGGCCCCCCAGATCCCGGACCCCCTCCCTATGTGAATGGGTATGGGGTACACTGTACCCCTACTCATTCACCACATAAAAAGGCAGTGTATGGAAATAACGACAGGAGACGTTTTGGAAAGTTTATTAAAAAATCTTCATCCGGCTCTTCTTGTCTTCTCCTCTCCAATCTTCTGCTCTTTTGCTGTCCGCTCTTCTTGTCTTCTCCTCTCCGGGGTCTTCTGCTCTTTTGCTGTCTGCTCTTCTGCTGTCCTCTCTTCTTTTCTTCTCCTCTCCGGTCTTCTGCTCTTTTGCTGTCGGCTCTTCTTCTTCCTCCGGTCCTCCTCCGACGACGTCTCCGGTGATTATGCCGATCTCCGGTCTCTGCAGCTTATTATATAGCCATTAGGGGCGTGGCCCCGATGAAGTCATCGGGAGGCCCCGCCCCCTCATGTCACAGATGACGTCATGTGTACATGGACAGATAAGATAACATGGAGCTGCGTTCAGGGGCTTCTGAAAAAAATGCCCAACTGCTCCTAAACGGCCATTTCCAGCGTCCCGTGTACATGGAGCCTTACCGGCAACAGTTTTTGCACAATTAAAATTAACGATTACAGTACTTGGTTGTCAGCTTAGTTGGTATGTTGCTGCTGACACCTAGTGGTCACAATTGAGAATCACTTTTAAAAGGATGGTAATTGGGAGCCACAAAATGGATAATCGCCTTCATACTGAACAGTGGCGGCTGGTGCTCAAAATTTTTTGGGGGGGGCGCAAAAAGAAAAATGTAATAGGTATTGCTTCGCGTCAAAAAACGCTGTAAAAAATTGCGTTTTGAGGTCATGGTACAGGCATGGCACAGGTGATGGTATAGGCATGGCACAGGTGATGGTACAGGAGATGGTATAGGCATGGCACAGGTGATGGTACAGGAGATGGTATAGGCATGGCACAGGTCATGGTAAGGGCATGGTATAGGCATGGCACAGATATGGTACAGGCATGTCACAGGTCATGGTACAGGGGATGGTACATGCCCCCTTTCAATGCAGTGACCAGCGTACATGCCCCCTTTCAATGCAGTGACCAGCATACATGCCCACTTTCAATGCAGTGACCAGCGTACATGCCCCCTTTCAATGCAGAGACCAGCGTACATGCCCCCTTTCAATGCAGAGACCAGCATACATGCCCCCTTTCAATGCAGAGACCAGCGTACATGCCCCCTTTCAATGCAGAGACCAGCATACATGCCCCCTTCAATGTAGTGACCAGCGTGCATGCCCCCTTCAATGCAGAGATCAGTGTGCGTGCCCCCTTCAATGCAATGAACACTGTGCCGTGCCCCCTTCAATGCAGAGTTCAGCGTGCGTGCCCCCTTTAATGCAATGAACACTGTGCTGTGCCCCCTTCAATGCAATGAACACTGTGCTGTGCCCCCTTCAATGCAATGAACACTGTGCTGTGCCCCCTTCAATGCAATGAACACTGTGCCGTGCCCCCTTCAATGCAGAGTTCAGCGTGCATGCCCCCTTCAATGCAATGAACACTGTGCTGTGCCCCCTTCAATGCAATGAACACTGTGCTGTGCCCCCTTCAATGCAGTAAACACTGTAGAACAGGGGGGTAAAAATCAGCGCAGATACTCTAAAATAGGTGAACCATAAATATATGTATAAAAATAGATAATAAATACTATAAAATCTTCATCAATCTTCAAATAATAAATAGTAAAGTGCTCATGTGCAAAATAAGGTATCACAAAGAATACTGATAATGTGCTTGCGTGATATGAAAGGTGATCAAGAATTACCAAAATAGGTTACGGCTAGGTGAATATCCTGTGCAAAAGTGAGCAACTGTGAAGAAATCAGTTGCATATTGCAATTGTGATAGTGAAACAATATATCCACGTGACAAATCCTGTGATCAGTCTAAAAAAAAAAAAACTGTATGGTAATCCAGAAATAAGGTCAAATCAATATAATCGGTGCTGGTAAATAATGAGATAAAGTTCATATAAAGTGAAGTGATCAGATGCTTCCGGTGACCCCCAGTGCGGACTTTTTAGCAGCGTTTTTTCTCCCTCCATTCAAAACCAATGGTTCCCTATGGGAGCCTATTGATTTGAATGGAAGTCACACCGCAAGTCGGACTTGAGGGACAACTTGCGCTGTGAGAATCTTAAGGGGGAACTCCACGCCAAAAATGGGAAGAAAACGGCGTGGGGGTCCCCCCCAGGTTCCAAACCAGGCCCTTCGGGTCCGTCATGGAATTTGGGGTCCCCCCAAAATCCATAACAGACCCTTATCCGAGCATGCAGCCCGGTAAGGCAGGAAGGGGGAGGGGACGAGCGAGCGGCCCCACCCCCCCTGGACCATACCAGGCCACATGCCCTCAACATGGGGGGGGGGTGTTGGTGCTTTGGGGCAGGGGGAGCTCTGCACCCCCCACCTCAAAGCACCTTGCCCCCATGTTGATGAGGACAAGGGCCTCTTCCCCACAACCCTGGCCGGTGGTTGTGGGGGTCTGCGGGCAGGGGGCTCATCGGAATCTGGAAGCCCCCTTTAACAAGGGGGCTCCCCAGATCCCGGACCCCCTCCCTATGTGAATGGGTATGGGGTACACTGTACCATAGGATTCAGATATATTGGGCAGACTAGATGGGCCAAATGGTTCTTATCTGCCGACACATTCTATGTTTCTATGTTTCTATGTGATTTTAAGTGTGGGGGGCGTGGATTTTGAGATGACCCTAGCGACATGTTCCTATATAGAAGGATCACATGAGCTCTGTGATCATTACAGGGAGAAGAACGGTCAGCTGTGTTTACAACAACCGACCATCCTCTCAGCGAGGAGCCATCGCGGTTGTAGGTCTACGTCGGTTTGCGCAGGAGAGCCACCCTGCCGCAGTAAAAAAAAATGTTATACATTATACTGTCAGAAAGTATTGGAGGGGGGGGAGAGGGTCTGCGGAAGAGGCGAAGCCACGGACACAGAAGCCTTCAAGCTCCAGAGGACGATACAGCCTTTGGTTCGGATGCTGATGGCAATAAATCCATTTGATATGCTTGTACCAAGAACTTGTTTGTGAGCATTTTATACCTTGTAACAATAAAATCTTTGTGGAGGAGAATGCAGTAGGCCGGTGCGCCCTTGTGTTTGTTTTTTAAAAAGTATTGGGACACCGGCCTTTACACCCACATGAATTTTAATGGCATCCCAGTCTTAGTCCGTAGGGTTCAATATTTAGTTGCCCCACCCTTTGCAGATATAACAGCTTCAACTCTTCTGGGAAGGCCATCCCCAGGGTTTAGGAGTATCTATGGGAATGTTTGACCATTCTTCCAGAAGGGCATTTGTGAGGTCAGGTACTGATGTTGGACGAGAAGGATTGGCTCGCAGTCTCTGCTCTAATTCCTCCCAAAGGTGTTCTATAGGGTTGAGGTCAGGACTCTGTGCAGACCAGTCAAGTTCCTCCACCCCAAATTAGCTCATCCATATCTTTATGGACCGTGCTTTGTGCACCGGGGCGCAGTCATGTTAGAACAGGAAGGGGCCATCCCCAAACTGTTGCCACAAAGTTGGGAGCATGAAATTCTCCAAAATGTCTTGGTATGCTGACGCCTTAAGAGTTCCCTTCACTGGAACTTGGGAGCACAGAAGCATATTTGTGAGGTCAGCAACCAATGTTGAATAGAAGGCCTGGCTCGTAGTCTGCACTCTAGTTCATCCCGAAGGTGTTCTATCGGGTTGAGGTCAGGACTCTGTGCAGGCCAGTTAAGTTCCTCCCCCCCAAACTCGCTCATCCAAGTCTTTATGGACCTTGCTTTGTGCACTGGTCCAAATCATTTGGTGTGTGTGTGTGGGGGGGGGGGGTTGATTTTCAGGGGTTGGGCTTGGCCCCTTAGTTCCAATGAAGGGAACTCTGAAGGCTTCAGCATACCAAGACATTTTGGACAATTTCATGCTCCCAACTTTGTGGGAACAGTTTGGGGATGGCCCCTTCCTATTCCAACATGACTGCACACCAGTGCACAAAGCAAGGTCCATAAAGACATGGATTAATGAGTTTGGGGTGGAGGAACTTGACTAGCCTGAACAGAGTCCTGACCTCAACCCCATAGGGGGATGAATTAGAGCAATATCAGTGCCTAACCTCACAAATGCACTTCTGAAAGAATTGTCAAACATTGCCATAGACATACTCCTAAACCTTTTGGACAGCCTTCCCAGAAGAGTTGAAGCTGTTATAGCTGCAAAGGGTGGGGCAACTCAATATTAGATAAAAAGTGTAATGCTGGTGGGATCAGCAGGTGAAAAGAAGAAAAAAGCCGGCACTTCCGCCGAGCAGCACGAGGGTTGTCGGTTCAAATCCCAACCACTGCGCTACCTGCCTGGAGTTTGCATGTTCTCCCTGTGCCTGCATGCGTTTCCTCCGGGTTAGGGCTGAAACAACTAATCGATTAATCGATTATAATCGTCAACTAATCGATTATGAAAATAGTTGTCAACTATTTTCGTAATCGATTAATCGTCAGCTGATTAGTTGTCCTTCATACAGAATGCATTATTTGTTTACATATCAGAAAATACAGTGCAACACACATACAGCTCAGTACACCATCCATACATGTCAGTAGATGACAGAGAACTTGTGAATGTGTGAGGAGCAATGCCTCATGGGAAATGTAGTCCAGGCAAGAGAAGGACCCAAGTGATTCTAAAGGCAGAGGTTTTTTAACCTTGCTATAGGGACACTCTGTACAGTACTATACTTTGCTGCTTCCTATAGGGGCACTTTGAAGGCAGAAGGGGCTGGAAGTGCCATGGGGGGGGGGGGGGGGGGGGCAGAAGAGGAGAATCAGTGCTGCTCTGTGAAAAATCATTACACAGAGAGGATAAGTATGACAAGATTGTTGTTAAAAAGAAAATAATCCAACGTTTACAATCACTGTAAGGGCTCTGTGCTGGGAAGATCAGCTTCTGAACCCAGAGAAGGTGGAGGCCGATAGACTAGAGGTGATATAAGGCATAACAATTACATTTAAAGTAAAAGTTTATTAGTATTGTGCATTATACTGTATTTACAATTATTATATCCATGAAAAAAAAAAAAAAGTCTCAGCTTTTAGTACTACTTTAATATATAAATGTTATTTTCCCCCCTCCACCCTTCATATACCTTCATGTCTGACTCCCAGTTAAAATATCCGGCATATCCGACTTCTGGGCATATTTTTTATATACATACCCATGAAAAAAAAAAGCATGCTGCTGCTACTAAAGGTCTTCTGCTTCCCATACATTTAGTATTGGATTTTTGGACAAAAATATTTGCATCTATATTTGTTCAAAAATGATTTGTATATTCGTTGAATGGACAAGTGTTGTTTGAAAATTCCACTTGCTTTTAACAATAAATATTAAAATGAATATAACTACTGAGCAAAAACCACATACACTATTTGAAGATTTGTTTGATCGAGAAGTTTTCTATTCTGCTCCTTCAAATTTTCCTGTCACTGTGGTTGACACCGGACACCAATATACACTAATGGTTAGAAAAATCGGATGAATGTTTTTAAAAATTTTCTAAAAAAAATTTAGTTTGTGTATGGCCAGCATAAGTGATAGCAGGCACAGGGAGCTTGTATAAAACTACCTGCCTATTAATAAGGGAGTCTATCATGATTATATACAAATCCGGTCTGAAAATTTGCAAAACAGTGTTTTAGGTCTTTTAAAAAATATTGATCTCGGAGTCTGATATATACCACATTTAAACCTCTAATAATACATATATCTGTTTCAGAGTGGATTAAATATCCAACTATATAGCTGGATAGTTATATTTACCACTACATATAGATATTCAAGAATATTAACTAAATTATACACTTTTTTTTTTTTTTTTTTTTTAGGTTTTTATCCGATTAATCGATTAATCGAAGCAATAATCGGCCAACTAATCGATTATGAAAATAATCGTTAGTTGCAGCCCTACTCCGGGTACTCCGGTTTGCTCCCACTCTCCAAAGACATGCTGCTAGGTTGATTGTTTCATGTCTTAGTTGGCCCTAATATGTGTTTGTATGAATGGGAATTAGATTGTAAGCTCTTTGAGGGCAGGGACTGATGTGAATGTAGAATATGTAAAGCGCTGTGTAAAGTGACGGCGATATATAAGCACCTGCAGTAAATAACCACTTCAGCTCCGGAAGGTTTTACCCCCTTAATGACCAGGCCAGTTTTTGCGATTTGGCACTGTGTTACTTTGAAAATTGTGCGGTCGTGCGACGCTGTACCTAAATACAATTGATGTCCTTTTTTCCCACAAATAGAGCTTTCTTTTGGTGGTATTTGATCACCTCTGCGGTTTTTAGATTTTGCGCTATAAACAAAAAAAGAGCGACAATTTTGGAAAAAAAAAAAAAGTCATATTTTTCACTTTCTGCTATAAAACATTTTAAAATTACATTTTTTTATCAGTTTAGGCCAATTTGTATTCTGCTACATATTTTTGGTTTAAAAAAAATCCCAAAAAGCGTATTTTAATTGGTTTGTGCAAAAGTTATAGCGTTTACAAACTGCGGGATAGATTTTTGGACTTTTTATTTATTTATTTATTTTATTAGTAATGACAGTGATCAGCGATTTTTATCGGGACTGCGACATCGCAGCGGACAGATCAGACCCCTAACTGACATTTTTGACACTTTTTGGGGACCAGTGACACTAATACAGTGATCAGTGCTAAATATTATGCACTGTTACTGTATAAATGACACTGGCAGGGAAGGGGTTAATACTGGGGGTGATTGAAGGGGTTAAATGTATGCCTAAAGTGCTTGCTCACTGGGGGGGGGGGGACAGGCACAGATAGATTAGGGTTTCAGCTTAGCTCTCCCTGCCTGTCTGACAGAAGATCCGCCTGCTTTGTTTACATAAGCAGATGGGTCTTCTCTCAGTTTCTCTGACGATCGCAGGAGGGCAGCGGCAATCGCCGCCACTCCTCCCACGGCCCGCCTCCCGCTGTGTCTAAACACAGCAGGAGCGAGGCCCCGGCGGCACGTGCGCGCCACCAAAACCACGTGCACAAAGTCACATAGTACTACGTGACTGAGCGCAGCTGAGCCGCTCTGCCGCAGTAATATTACGGCGGTGGTCAGCAAGTGGTTAAATAAAAAAGCCCAACATGAAATGTAATGCAGCCACCAGATGTAAGGATTGGCGATAATCTAAAGGTTGGGATTGCCATTCACTATTAGGGCCAGATCATCAGACTTCCAGCCACCTCTTATCCAGCAAGTCACACATGAGAGTCAGGAAAGGATAGCAATGCATACAATCATTACCCCCAGCAGAGCGTTCCTCCGCTCTTCATAAACTCCTCTATGTAATACATTCAATGTCCATAAAAATATAAAAGAAATCAACAATAATGACCAAACAGTTTCAAAGTTCTGCAGAATAATCCAATTTGCGTCAAAGTGCTCCAACTTGTATCAGCCCCGGTTCACACTGATGAGGTGCAATTTCTATGCGTCTTCATCTGCGATTTCAGGAGCACTCGCCGTGCGATTCTGTAGCAATTCTGACGCAAATTTAAACAGCTGCGATTTCTGTTCTAGCCAATTATGTGACATTACAAATCGGTGCATCTCCGCACTGAGACCGCATTGCAACTGAATACCTAAGAATTTTCATTGCTGTTTCCATTCATGTCTATGGGGCTCAAAAACGCAGCGCATCGCACAGCACCCATTTGGAAATCACATTGCGTTTGCAGTGCATAGCTGTGAACGACCTCCATAGAAAGCCATGTTATCTCCCTTGACAGGCAAATCTGTGAGTTCTGGAACGCATCAGAACCGCATCAGTGTGAAAAAGGGGTTAACGTGCTCCAATATTCAGACTTGTTCCAGAAGAGCTTCAATCCATAAACAAAGTGCTCCACAACACTCTTCCCTTGTCCTGTACCCCCCCCCCCCCTGTGCTCACCAGCCTGGAGCCGGCGTCTGTACACCGAGTGCCGCTTCCCACCACCCCCGGAGCTCTGCGTTCCTGTGCGGCTCTGTGCCAACCATTCCAAACCCATTCACTTTGATTGGGCTACAACTGCACTGCGCCAAAAGTACTGCATGCACTACATTCTAAAATGCACTGCGACCAAATCGCATGGTACAAAAGTATCATGCGATCTGGTGTGGGCAGGTATGGGAAAACGCACTGCGTTTCTGACCTGTGTTTGGGGTGTCGTTTAATTCTTATGACACTCGCTGCAGATCACAAATCTGTGTATTTTGCATGCGGGATGAATCGCAGAGGAACGCATGGCGCATTTCTGTGCGATTCAGATGCAGGCATGGTGTGAGCGGGCCCTAAATGCACCGACTTATGTGCTGGAAATTTGCTTTAAGCTCCATAAAAAGGTTTCCCGCTATGACCCCCCTCTGTTTTCTGGGTAGGAGAGCCCAAAGGAGGCGGTTGTTGTAGTGGCGGGGAGGAACGGAGGTCATCACTGCGGGGACATTAGTTAGGGGTGTCACACCCACATGAAATAAAGGCCTTTAATATCTGGGGGGGTTCCTCTGCATTGGGGAGAGGTTCCTTCACCAACACGTGTGAGGTACAGGACAAGGGTGGATGAAACCCTTCTGGAAGAAGTGTGAATATTGGAGCGCTGCCATACAAGCTGAGACACTTTCACACCAACTGGATTGTTGTGCAGCACTGGGAAACTATCCGGACATTTCTGTTATCTTCTTCCTATCCGGGCCGATTCTGACACTTCGCTCCAACATGGAAAAATCAACTTCTGCTACAACCCCCAAACATTATATATATATATATATATATATATTTTTATCAGAGGCCCTCTAGAATAAAATGGTGGGTGTTGGAATTTTTTATTCTGTCCCAAGGTATTTGCACAGCGGTTTTTCAAACGCAATTTTTTGAGGAAAAATAGAATTTTCATGAATTAACCAGTTGCTGACCAGCTCCTGTATATTTACTGCGGCAGGCTGGCTCATACAGGCAAAACAGCGTACATCTACGTCACTCGCCTGGGAGGAGCTAAGGGAGGCGCTCCCATCCCCCATCGTCAGCGGGTAAGCCGTCACGTGTGTCAGGCGGCTCTGATTGCCGTCTGACCCCCACGATCGCTCCCTGCAGAGAGAGAAGGACGGTTGGCTGTTGTAAACACAGCTGACCGTCCTTCTCCCTGAAATGATCACAGAGCCCATGTGATCCTTCTATATAGGAACATGTCTATATGGTCATCTCAGAAGCCACGCCCCCTCCCCCCCCCCCACAGTTAGGGTCACATTTAACCCCTTGATTACCTATACCAGTGATGGTGAACCTTGGCACCCCAGATGTTTTGAAACTACATTTCCCATGATGCTCCTGCACTCTGCAGTGTAGTTGAGCATTATGGGAAATGTAGTTCCAAAACATTTGGGGTGCCAAGGTTCGCCATCACTGACCTATACTGTTAACCCCCCCCCCCCCACACAGTTAGAATCACCCCCCTAGGGTCACATTTAACCCCTTGATTACCTATACTGTTAACCCCTTCCCTGCCAGTGTCATTATTACAGTAACAGTGCATATTTTTAGCACTGATTACTGTAGTAATGTCACTGGTCCCCCCTAAAGTATCAAAATGTCAGTTAGGGGTCCGATCTGTCAGCCGCAATATTGCAGTCCTGCAAAAAAAAAGAAAAAAAAACGCAGATCGCCGCCATTACTAGTAAAAAAAAAAAAAAACACATTAAAAATGATATAAATCTTTCCAATAATAAGTAGACGCAATAACTTTTGCGCAAAACAATCAAAGAACGCTTATTGTGATTTTTATTACAAAAAATATGTAGCAGAAAACAAATTGGCCTAAAATGTTAAAAAAAATCTTTATTTGATAATGTCATATAGCAGAATGTGAAAAATATTGTTTTTTTTTTTTTTTCAAAATTCTCGCTCCTTTTTTGTTTATAGCGCAAAAAAAAAAAAAAAAAAAAAAAACGCACAGCTGATCAAATACCAGGACCGCGCAATTGTCCATTAAAGTAACGCAGTCCCGAATCGCAAAATAGGGCCTGGTCATTAAGGGGGCAAATCCTTCCGGTCTTTAAGTGGTTGAAAAAAAAACCCACTAAAGTTATCCCAATATTTAGTATGATGGGAAAGATGAAGTCACACTGAGTAAATAGATACCTAACATGTCACACTTTACAATTCTGTCTGCCTGTGGAATGGCGGAAAACTACGGTGCTTAAAATTCTTCATAGGCGACACTTAAATGCCCTGACAGGTTACCAGTGTGGAGTTACACAGGAGGTACTGGGAAATGGGGGCACATGGGGGGGAGGGGATCAGAAGCAGGCAGAACAGGGAGGGGGATCAGTGCTGGAGAAGAAATTACCGGAACGATGCCCTATGTCTGTCTCTCTTTTCCCGCAGCAGCTGAAAGTTGGCAGGAAAGGGAGAAACTGGCTTTCAGCTGCTGCAGAGAGCTGCACAGGGTTTCCTTCTGTAATTTCCCCGGCCCGACCGCACCGATTCCCCGTGCTATTGGGGTCACCCCGGTCAGATTATTTTCTGCCATCTGTGTCCCAGATTTCCCTTCACTTCCTGTCCCCATAGCCAAAACAGGAAGAGGAAATCCCTGCAAATAAGGGGATTCCTTAGGGACCCCCCCAGGTGACCAGAACTAGTGTCCCCATTGGAAGGTTTCTCCTCTATGACTTTTCTGGGGACACTTTGGATGATAATGGTAAACAGGATAAATAGAGAGGATGAATCCCCTTCACGGGGACACAGACAGCCATAAAAACCTGACAGGGGCTCCAATCCCTCTCTACTCCGTCCAAAGATAAAAAAGCCGCTTCACACAACATGCGGTCCAGTGCGCTTCTTTTTCTGCATCAAAAACGCATGTAAAGTAGATTCTATGGTTTTCAATGGCATGGATCTCACCAGTGCATTCCAGTTCCAGAAAATAAAGTAGAACTTGCGGCATTTTGTCTGCTCTAAACTGGAAAGCAGTAAAACGCATCAAAAACGCATCGGAATACACAACGTCCTTATTTAAGGTGAAGGAAAAAATGCACCAGAATGCATCAAAAACGCGTGTGCAAAAAGCATCCGGAACGCATCCAGACTGCATTTCTATGGTGTGAACCGGCCCTGAGTTATCATTTTATTCTTCAGGCCCCGGTCACACCCGGCTGTCTGCGATCCGGGGAAGAATCACCGCAATTCTGCCGCCATTCCAAACACGCTCTGCAAAGCTGACAAATCTTTTTTTTTTTACAAATTGGTTTTCAATGGCACCTAAACATGGGAGCGGTTCTGCCGCCATTGTTGTGTGATAAATCGTGCGAAGCGCGTTACTGAGAAAGGGGCGGGGCTTCTTCTGGGTGTCAAACCTTGCATGATGCGGTTTTGCAGAAAGTTTTGGGATGGCGGGAAGAACTGCGGCGATTCTGCCTGCGATTGCAAACGCCCGGATGTGACCTCACTGATTGTATGACACGGATCACAATCTGAGCAATCGGGGGATGGGGGGGTCATTATTGTATATACAGGAGGGGGGATTATTGTAGATATATATATAGGGGGAGGGGGGTTGGCAGATGAGAGAACACTGGGGGGGGGGGTAATAGGGGGGTCCAGCTACGTCTGTAGCCCCCCACTTTCTCCAGACATCACCTCTCTATCTATCAGGCCTTTCTATACCCCCCCCCCGCCCCCCGTCTCTCCATAAAGCCCCCGACCTCCATCACCCTTCTCCTTCCCTCTCCTCCTCACCTGCTCAGCTCTGCTCCCCCCGGCCGCCATTTTTTCCCCCCTCACAATCTTTCATCCGACCTCCTCACATCCACATGTCTGATAGAAATAACACATCGTTCTCTATTTTCTCTGATTTCTATTCAGGTAATCAGGAAGGGTGACCTCTATGGCGAGGATCGGTATTACATTGTAGAATGACATCGCCATCTTCTGGCCGATTTGAAAAATAACCATTCAAACAACCCATTACTGTATAATTCAATGTAAAATCTATAAAATGATATAAAATTTATATGGTTACTGTGTTGTATGACCGACATATCGCCAATCAAAATATAGGCCTGAAATGTAGGCCTGAAATGTAGGCCTGAAAAGTGACAGTTGGTGTGAGGCTCTGTTGTTTACCTGCAGCCTGAGGTGGCTCAGGTCACTTCTCCATAGCGAGTTGCCGAGGTGACATCGTCAGGGCCTAGCTCCAGCGATTCACTGCTATTCACTGCTATTTACTGCTACTTACTGCGAATATTATAACTTTTATTTATATTTACAGCTCTTACCATCGTATTATTATAGTTTGTATTGTATATTAGTATTAATATTCAGTTTTTTTAGCCGTTTTCAGGTACACAGGCATCCAATACCATCAGGATGCCTCGTCCTTCACGTCCCCGATTCCGGCAAAGACGCTCCCGTCAGGAAGGCGAAGAGTCACCAATCGCCCACCGGACGAGGTCCAGAGTGCAACATCGGCGGAGACAGGAGGACGAGCCAATCAACAGGAGCCGTTCACCAAGAGACCGCAACAGGGCTGCTGAACACCACCCAGCACCACCACCGCCCATGGAGCCACGCGGCGAGGAGGAGGTAAACTGTCCCATTTGTCTTTCAGGATATGAAGATGGCGAAGACACCAGGATTCTGACCTGCGCTCACCGATTCCACACCGGCTGCATCCAACAATGGCTTCAGCAGAGCGCAACGTGTCCACTGTGCCGGGTTGCTGTTCCCAACTCGCAACCGCAGATCATCAGACGGAGACTGGTCAGGATGGAGGAAATCACCAATCAAGACCTCATCAACAACTTCTATTCCATATGGGTTGGTGAGAATGGTGTTCGGTATGTGCTATTAACCTCAATACTGTAACATCTTTTTTCTTTTTATACAGGATGTTTATAATTGTGTTTTAATAGCTAACGATTTAAAAAAAATGTATAGTATAACATATTTTTTCTTTTTATACAGGATGTGTATACTAGTTGTAGTTGATGTTTCCCAAAAAACAAAAAAAAACAAAAAAAAAAGCCCCCCCCCCCCTCATAAAATGTATAACTATATAAGTGTAATTGTATAGTTTAATCAATCTTTTCTTTTTATACAGGATGTGTATACTAGTTGTAGATGATGTTTCCCAAAAAACAAAAAAAAAAAAAAACAAAAAAAAAAGCCCCCCCCTCATAAAATGTATAACTATATAAGTGTAATTGTATAGTTTAATCAATCTTTTCTTTTTATACAGGATATGTATACTAGTTGTAGATGATGTTTCCCTTAAAAAGAAAGAAAGCCCCCCCCCCCCTTAAACACTTACCGACCGCCCTCTGTCATTATACGCCGGTCCTTTAACGCTAAATACCCGGTATTTTTTTTTAAACGGCGGCTGATCTGCTTTCAGATAACAGTGGTCCCAGCGGGGGATTCTCCGTGGGATCACCCTTACCGTGCGCCCCTCCCCTCCCGCCGCGTCCTGGCCGTTTTCCCAGGTTACCAGATCTGCCGGCAGCGAGGAAAATGATCGTGTCCCCGCTCCTCACAGACAGGCAAGATGGCCCCCACTCGACTCTATGGTCTTGGAGGACCGGAGTGACGTCAAACATCGTTGCCTAGCAACCAGATTTTTTTTCAGCAATTTTTTTTAGTCTTTTTGACCCCAGATCTCACAATAAAGAGGTCCTGTCATGCTTATTTCTATTACAAGGGATGTTTACATTGCTTGTAATAGGAATAAAAATTATCAACATTTTTTTTTTTTACAACAGTGTAAAAATAAAAAATAATAAATAAAATAAATAGGAAAAAAAAAATGTAAGCGCCCTGTCCCCGTTAGCTCGAGCACAGAAGCGAACACATACACAAGTCCCGCCCACATATGTAAACGGTGTCCAAACCACACACGTGAGGTATCGCCGCGATCGTTAGAGCGAGAGAAATATTTTGAGCCCTAGACCTCCTCTGTAACTCTAAGCTGGTAACCTGTAGAAATTTTTAAAATGTCGCTTACGGGGATTTTTAAGTACCAATATTTGTCGCCATTCCACAACCCCAGAAGTGGAGGCCCCCCGATGTAGCCGATGTTCACATGCACAGTAGGATACAGGAACATGTTTCCAAGCTTCTTCCTCAGCCTGTCTACATTAAAAAATGATGACTAGCATCAAGTAGGGTAGCTTAGTGTAGTTAGTGTAGGTCCTGCCCTAGAAGAGTCTACCTTGTCGTGGTGGGCAGGCTTGGAATCTCTTGGTCAAAGCGTGCCAGTGACTGGGAGTGATCACTACTCTCTAGAGAGCTTCACTTTTGGCCAATTGATTTCACCAAAGGACTCTTGGTTTAATCAGAGTACATGAAAATAGTTCCCCGGCAGCACCCGCAATGCTGTTCCAGGTTTCCCAATGGGTGCAGGGCTTGGAAATCAGGTGGAAGATGACACAAGCCTACCAGCGGGGGACACAAGAAGAGGAGGTTCAGGGGCACTCTGTACAATGCCAATGCAGAGAGAAGGGAAGTATAACAAGTTTGTTATTTTGATTAGAAAAAAATAAAACATTCCAACCGTCAAACAAGAAAAGGAGAGAAGAAATAGACATTTGCTGATCCTCTTCCCCTCCCCCCAGTGGAAACCTTCATGCAGGATCTAGGTTCACCGATGAGAACACGAAGCCCAGAAACAAATTGTGACAGAGCATTTGGAAGGGGGACCGGCATTTTCCAGGGTATGTTGTAGTAATACAGCGGAAGAGCTAGGGTGTATACCCACTGGACACTTTATTAGGTACACCTTGCTAGTACAGGGTTGGACCCCCTTTTTCCTTCAGAACTGCCCTAATTCTTTGTGTCATAGATACAACAAGGTGTTGGAAACATTCCTCAGAGATTTTGGTCCATATTGAAATTATAGCATCATGCAGTTGCTGCAGATTTCTCGGCTGCACATCCATGATGCGAATCTCCCATTCCACCACATCCCAAAGGTGCTCTATTGGATTGAGGTCTGGTGACTGTGGAGGCCATTGGAGTACAGTAAACTCATTGTGATGTTCAAGAAACCAGTGGTGAGATGATTTGAGCGTTGTGACATGGTGCATTATCCTGCTGGAAGGAGCCATCAGAAGATGGGTACACTGTAGTCATAAAGGGATGGACATGGTCAGCAACAATACTCAGGTTGGCCATGACGTTTAAACGATGCTCAATTGGTACTAAGGGGACCAAAGTGTGCCAAGAAAATATCCCCCACACCATTACACCACCACCAGCCTGAACCGTTGACAAAAGACAGGATGGATCCAGGCTTTCATGTTGTTTACACCAAATTCTAACCCTATCATCTGAATGTCGCAGCTGAAATTGAGACCCATCAGACCAGGCAAAGTTTTTCCAATATATTATATCGTTCAATTCTGGTGAGCCTGTGAAAAGTTTAGCCTCAGTTTCCTGTTCTTAGCTGACAGGAGGGGCACCCAGTATGGTCTTCTGCTGCTGTAGCCCATTTGCTTCAAGGTTCGGTGTGTTGTGCGTTCAGAGATGGTATTCTGCATACCTTGGTTGTGACGAGTGGTTATTTGAGTTACTGTTGCCTTTCTTGAATCAGTCTGCCCATTCTCCTCTGACATCAACAAGGCATTTTCATCCACACAACTGCCGCTCACTGGATATTTTCTCTTTTTTTGGACCATTCTCTGCAAACCCGCGAGATGGGTTTGCATGAAAATACCAGCAGATCAGCAGTTTTTGAAATACTCAGACCAGCTTGTCTGGCACCAACTACCACGCTTCGTTCACTTAAAACCCCTTTCTTCCCCATTCTATGGTTCGGTTTGAACTTCAGCAAGCTGTCTTCACCACGTCTATATGCCTAAATGCATTGAGTTGCTGTCATGTGATTGGCTGATTAGCAATTTGTGTTACCAAGCAATTGAAAAAATGTACCTAATAAAGTGGCCAGTGAGTGTATATACAGCCTATGGGCTCAGAGTCATTCCACAACAAAATAAACACTGGGGTTCTATGCGATGTCCATGAGAGCCTTGGTTTTCCAAAGACTCGCACTCCTGATTGGCTTTTGGCAGCCGCTGGAGCCATCGGCTGTCGCTGCTGTCAATCACTGCCAGTGAGCCAGACAGGAGATGGAGGAGGCGGGACCAAGCTATGGCTCTGTGTGTGAATGGACACACAGAGCTGTGGTTCGGGAGTGCGCCAGCTTGGGTGCCCCCACAGCACGCTGCTTGCTGTAGGGGCACCCGGCAGGAGGGAGGGGCCAGGAGTGCTGGCGTGGGACCTGAGAAGAGGATGATCGGGGCTTCTCTGTACAAAACCACTGCACAGAGCAGGCAAGTATGACATGCTTGTTATTTAAAAAACAAAAAAATAAAAAAAATGTAATATCGCTTTAATATACATTACAATAAAAGGAGCACAATTACTCCCTAACTACAGAGGATCCGGCCTACTACCAAGTCAATTGGATTCAAGCCAAGGTTTTCCATCCAAGGAGTCCAGAGTTTTTTATTCCATTTTATTGGGCCAGCCCCTATGTTTGTAAATGTATTTTTCCATTCTAAGTGTGTTGCCCATGCAGAGTAGTGATTTTATATATGTGTGCGGGGTTCTCTGATCTCCAAGTGCCTCAGAATAACTCTGCATGCCTGAAACAGTGCCCTTGTTATAGCCCCTAATGGTTAGGTTTAGTCTGAAGACGTCACCGGATGTGACGAAACGTGTCAGTTTGGACCGCAGGTGGAATGCAAGCCAGAAGCCAGCCTGTGATTCCGCGAGGAGGACGCGCAGCCCGCACCGCTGACCACCAGGGAAAGCGTTTATTCTGTCTTTTATATTCCTGAACCCAATGCATGGGTAATAAACTGTTTAAACCTTATTACGCTTTTTGGAGCCTTCTTTTCTCCTTCCCTACTTCCCTATCACATTGGGTCGTCACACCCCGGAGTCCAGAGGAGCAAACACCAGCCTATAGGACCATTTAACCCACTTGGCCCAGGGGGCTATTAAAGCTTGAATGGTCTTAATGTCATACAACATATAAGACCCACGACATCTGGTAAGTGACCCAATTTACTCATTTCACTCGGGACAAGAAAATCGATATCTTAGCCAATCAAGCCAAAGCACTTGCATCTTCCAATTTGCTAGGAATCACTCTCACTAAGGACAATATTTTGAGCACTAAAGTCACCGTGTACTATTGGACTGTCTCTTTATCGTTTGAATATACTGCTGAATTTTTTATTGCTGATTTCAAAATCTTTTATTGCTCGATATTTATAATTTTTTATGTCATAAGTCACTTATGCACAAAGGACTATAATTTGAGCACATAATCACTGTTCACTTTGAATCAAACCCATTCACTTTGATTGGGCTACAACTGCACTGCGCCAAAAGTACTGCATGCACTACATTCTAAAATGCACTGCGACCAAATCGCATGGTACAAAAGTATCATGCGATCTGGTGTGGGCAGGTATGGGAAAACGCACTGCGTTTCTGACCTGTGTTTGGGGTGTCGTTTAATTCTTATGACACTCGCTGCAGATCACAAATCTGTGTATTTTGCATGCGGGATGAATCGCAGAGGAACGCATGGCGCATTTCTGTGCGATTCAGATGCAGGCATGGTGTGAGCGGCCCTAAATGCACCGACTAATGTGCGGGAAATTGCTTTAAGCTCCATAAAAAGGTTTCCCGCTATGACCCCCCTCTGTTTTCTGGGTAGGAGAGCCTAAAGGAGGCGGTTGTTGTAGTGGCGGGGAGGAACGGAGGTCATCACTGCGGGGATATTAGTTAGGGGTGTCACACCCACATGAAATAAAGGCCTTTAATATGTGGGGGGGTTCCTCTGCATTGGGGAGAGGTTCCTTCACCAACACGTGTGAGGTACAGGACAAGGATGGATGAAACCCTTCTGGAAGAAGTGTGAATATTGGAGCGCTGCCATACAAGCTGAGACACTTTCACACCAACTGGATTGTTGTGCAGCACTGGGAAACTATCCGGACATTTCTGTTATCTTCTTCCTATCCGGGCCGATTCTGACACTTCGCTCCAACATGGAAAAATCAACTTCTGCTACAACCCCCAAACATTATATATATATATTTTTATCAGAGGCCCTCTAGAATAAAATGGTGGGTGTTGGAATTTTTTATTCTGTCCCAAGGTATTTGCACAGCGGTTTTTCAAACGCAATTTTTTGAGGAAAAATAGAATTTTCATGAATTAACCAGTTGCTGACCAGCTCCTGTATATTTACTGCGGCAGGCTGGCTCATACAGGCAAAACAGCGTACATCTACGTCACTCGCCTGGGAGGAGCTAGGGGAGGCGCTCCCATCCCCCATCGTCAGCGGGTAAGCCGACATGTGTGTCAGGCGGCTCTGATTGCCGTCTGACCCCCGCGATCGCTCCCTGCAGAGAGAGAAGGACGGTTGGCTGTTGTAAACACAGCTGACCGTCCTTCTCCCTGAAATGATCACAGAGCCCATGTGATCCTTCTATATAGGAACATGTCTATATGGTCATCTCAGAAGCCACGCCCCCTCCCCCCCCCCCACAGTTAGGGTCACATTTAACCCCTTGATTACCTATACCAGTGATGGTGAACCTTGGCACCCCAGATGTTTTGAAACTACATTTCCCATGATGCTCCTGCACTCTGCAGTGTAGTTGAGCATTATGGGAAATGTAGTTCCAAAACATCTGGGGTGCCAAGGTTCGCCATCACTGACCTATACTGTTAACCCCCCCCCCCCCCACAGTTAGAATCACCCCCCTAGGGTCACATTTAACCCCTTGATTACCTATACTGTTAACCCCTTCCCTGCCAGTGTCATTATTACAGTAACAGTGCATATGTTTAGCACTGATTACTGTAGTAATGTCACTGGTCCCCCCTAAAGTATCAAAATGTCAGTTAGGGGTCCGATCTGTCAGCCGCAATATTGCAGTCCTGCAAAAAAAAGAAAAAAAAACGAAGATCGCTGCCATTACTAGTAAAAAAAAAAAAAAACACATTAAAAATGATATAAATCTTTCCAATAATAAGTAGACGCAATAACTTTTGCGCAAAACAATCAAAGAACGCTTATTGTGATTTTTATTGCAAAAAATACGTAGCAGAAAACAAATTGGCCTAAAATGTTAAAAAAATAATCTTTATTTGATAATGTCATATAGCAGAATGTGAAAAATATTGTTTTTTTTTTTTCAAAATTCTCGCTCCTTTTTTGTTTATAGCACAAAAAAAAAAAAAAAAAACGCACAGCTGATCAAATACCAGGACCGCGCAATTGTCCATTAAAGTAACGCAGTCCCGAATCGCAAAATAGGGCCTGGTCATTAAGGGGGCAAATCCTTCTGGTCTTTAAGTGGTTAAAAAAAAAAAAAAAACACTAAAGTTATCCCAATATTTTGTATGATGGGAAAGATGAAGTCACGCTGAGTAAATAGATACCTAACATGTCACACTTTACAATTCTGTCTGCCTGTGGAATGGCGGAAAACTACGGTGCTTAAAATTCTCCATAGGCGACACTTAAATGCCCTGACAGGTTACCAGTGTGGAGTTACACAGGAGGTACTGGGAAATGGGGGCACATGGGGGGGGGGGGAGGGGATCAGAAGCAGGCAGAACAGGGAGGGGGATCAGTGCTGGAGAAGAAATTACCGGAACGATGCCCTATGTCTGTCTCTCTTTTCCCGCAGCAGCTGAAAGTTGGCAGGAGGGGGAGAAACTGGCTTTCAGCTGCTGCAGAGAGCTGCACAGGGTTTCCTTCTGTAATTTCCCCGGCCCGACCGCACCGATTCCCCGTGTTATTGGGGTCACCCCGGTCAGATTATTTTCTGCCATCTGTGTCCCAGATTTCCCTTCACTTCCTGTCCCCATAGCCAAAACAGGAAGAGGAAATCCCTGCAAATAAGGGGATTCCTTAGGGACCCCCCCAGGTGACCAGAACTAGTGTCCCCATTGGAAGGTTTCTCTCTATGACTTTTCTGGGGACACTTTGGATGATAATGGTAAACAGGATAAATAGAGAGGATGAATCCCCCTCACGGGGACACAGACAGCCATAAAAACCTGACAGGGGCTCCAATCCCTCTCTACTCCGTCCAAAGATAAAAAATCCGCTTCACACAACATGCGGTCCAGTGCGCTTCTTTTTCTGCATCAAAAACGCATGTAAAGTAGATTCTATGGTTTTCAATGGCATGGATCTCACCAGTGCATTCCAGTTCCAGAAAATAAAGTAGAACTTGCGGCATTTTGTCTGCTCTAAACTGGAAAGCAGTAAAACGCATCAAAAACGCATCGGAATACACAACGTCCTTATTTAAGGTGAAGGAAAAAATGCACCAGAATGCATCAAAAACGCGTGTGCAAAAAGCATCCGGAACGCATCCAGACTGCATTTCTATGGTGTGAACCGGCCCTGAGTTATCATTTTATTCTTCAGGCCCCGGTCACACCCGGCTGTCTGCGATCCGGGGAAGAATCACCGCAATTCTGCCGCCATTCCAAACACGCTCTGCAAAGCTGACAAATCTTTTTTTTTTTTTTACAAATTGGTTTTCAATGGCACCTAAACATGGGAGCGGTTCTGCCGCCATTGTTGTGTGATAAATCGTGCGAAGCGCGTTACTGAGAAAGGGGCGGGGCTTCTTCTGGGTGTCAAACCTTGCATGATGCGGTTTTGCAGAAAGTTTTGGGATGGCGGGAAGAACTGCGGCGATTCTGCCTGCGATTGCAAACGCCCGGATGTGACCTCACTGATTGTATGACACGGATCACAATCTGAGCAATCGGGGGATGGGGGGGTCATTATTGTATATACAGGAGGGGGGATTATTGTAGATATATATATAGGGGGAGGGGGGTTGGCAGATGAGAGAACACTGGGGGGGGGGGTAATAGGGGGGTCCAGCTACGTCTGTAGCCCCCCACTTTCTCCAGACATCACCTCTCTATCTATCAGGCCTTTCTATACCCCCCCCCCCCGTCTCTCCATAAAGCCCCCGACCTCCATCACCCTTCTCCTTCCCTCTCCTCCTCACCTGCTCAGCTCTGCTCCCCCCGGCCGCCATTTTTTCCCCCCTCACAATCTTTCATCCGACCTCCTCACATCCACATGTCTGATAGAAATAACACATCGTTCTCTATTTTCTCTGATTTCTATTCAGGTAATCAGGAAGGGTGACCTCTATGGCGAGGATCGGTATTACATTGTAGAATGACATCGCCATCTTCTGGCCGATTTGAAAAATAACCATTCAAACAACCCATTACTGTATAATTCAATGTAAAATCTATAAAATGATATAAAATTTATATGGTTACTGTGTTGTATGACCGACATATCGCCAATCAAAATATAGGCCTGAAATGTAGGCCTGAAATGTAGGCCTGAAAAGTGACAGTTGGTGTGAGGCTCTGTTGTTTACCTGCAGCCTGAGGTGGCTCAGGTCACTTCTCCATAGCGAGTTGCCGAGGTGACATCGTCAGGGCCTAGCTCCAGCGATTCACTGCTATTCACTGCTATTTACTGCTACTTACTGCGAATATTATAACTTTTATTTATATTTACAGCTCTTACCATCGTATTATTATAGTTTGTATTGTATATTAGTATTAATATTCAGTTTTTTTAGCCGTTTTCAGGTACACAGGCATCCAATACCATCAGGATGCCTCGTCCTTCACGTCCCCGATTCCGGCAAAGACGCTCCCGTCAGGAAGGCGAAGAGTCACCAATCGCCCACCGGACGAGGTCCAGAGTGCAACATCGGCGGAGACAGGAGGACGAGCCAATCAACAGGAGCCGTTCACCAAGAGACCGCAACAGGGCTGCTGAACACCACCCAGCACCACCACCGCCCATGGAGCCACGCGGCGAGGAGGAGGTAAACTGTCCCATTTGTCTTTCAGGATATGAAGATGGCGAAGACACCAGGATTCTGACCTGCGCTCACCGATTCCACACCGGCTGCATCCAACAATGGCTTCAGCAGAGCGCAACATGTCCACTGTGCCGGGTTGCTGTTCCCAACTCGCAACCGCAGATCATCAGACGGAGACTGGTCAGGATGGAGGAAATCACCAATCAAGACCTCATCAACAACTTCTATTCCATATGGGTTGGTGAGAATGGTGTTCGGTATGTGCTATTAACCTCAATACTGTAACATCTTTTTTCTTTTTATACAGGATGTTTATAATTGTGTTTTAATAGCTAACGATTTAAAAAAAATGTATAGTATAACATATTTTTTCTTTTTATACAGGATGTGTATACTAGTTGTAGTTGATGTTTCCCAAAAAACAAAAAAAAACAAAAAAAAAAGCCCCCCCCCCCCTCATAAAATGTATAACTATATAAGTGTAATTGTATAGTTTAATCAATCTTTTCTTTTTATACAGGATGTGTATACTAGTTGTAGATGATGTTTCCCAAAAAACAAAAAAAAAAAAAAAACAAAAAAAAAAGCCCCCCCCTCATAAAATGTATAACTATATAAGTGTAATTGTATAGTTTAATCAATCTTTTCTTTTTATACAGGATATGTATACTAGTTGTAGATGATGTTTCCCTTAAAAAGAAAGAAAGCCCCCCCCCCCTTAAACACTTACCGACCGCCCTCTGTCATTATACGCCGGTCCTTTAACGCTAAATACCCGGTATTTTTTTTTAAACGGCGGCTGATCTGCTTTCAGATAACAGTGGTCCCAGCGGGGGATTCTCCGTGGGATCACCCTTACCGTGCGCCCCTCCCCTCCCGCCGCGTCCTGGCCGTTTTCCCAGGTTACCAGATCTGCCGGCAGCGAGGAAAATGATCGTGTCCCCGCTCCTCACAGACAGGAAGTCGAGTGAGGGCAAGATGGCCCCCACTCGACTCTATGGTCTTGGAGGACCGGAGTGATGTCAAACATCGTTGCCTAGCAACCAGATTTTTTTTCAGCAATTTTTTTTAGTCTTTTTGACCCCAGATCTCACAATAAAGAGGTCCTGTCATGCTTATTTCTATTACAAGGGATGTTTACATTGCTTGTAATAGGAATAAAAATGATCAACATTTTTTTTTTTTTACAACAGTGTAAAAATAAAAAATAATAAATAAAATAAATAGGAAAAAAAAAATGTAAGCGCCCTGTCCCCGTTAGCTCGAGCACAGAAGCGAACGCATACACAAGTCCCGCCCACATATGTAAACGGTGTCCAAACCACACACGTGAGGTATCGCCGCGATCGTTAGAGCGAGAGAAATATTTTGAGCCCTAGACCTCCTCTGTAACTCTAAGCTGGTAACCTGTAGAAATTTTTAAAATGTCGCTTACGGGGATTTTTAAGTACCAATATTTGTCGCCATTCTACAACCCCAGAAGTGGAGGCCCCCCGATGTAGCCGATGTTCACATGCACAGTAGGATACAGGAACATGTTTCCAAGCTTCTTCCTCAGCCTGCCTACATTAAAAAATGATGACTAGCATCAAGTAGGGTAGCTTAGTGTAGTTAGTGTAGGTCCTGCCCTAGAAGAGTCTACCTTGTCGTGGTGGGCAGGCTTGGAATCTCTTGGTCAAAGCGTGCCAGTGACTGGGAGTGATCACTACTCTCTAGAGAGCTTCACTTTTGGCCAATTGATTTCACCAAAGGACTCTTGGTTTAATCAGAGTACATGAAAATAGTTACCCGGCAGCACCCGCAATGCTGTTCCAGGTTTCCCAATGGGTGCAGGGCTTGGAAATCAGGTGGAAGATGACACAAGCCTACCAGCGGGGGACACAAGAAGAGGAGGTTCAGGGGCACTCTGTACAATGCCAATGCAGAGAGAAGGGAAGTATAACAAGTTTGTTATTTTGATTAGAAAAAAAAAAAAAAAATTCCAACTGTCAAACAAGAAAAGGAGAGAAGAAATAGACATTTGCTGATCCTCTTCCCCTCCCCCCAGTGGAAACCTTCATGCAGGATCTAGGTTCACCGATGAGAACACGAAGCCCAGAAACAAATTGTGACAGAGCATTTGGAAGGGGGACCGGCATTTTCCAGGGTATGTTGTAGTAATACAGCGGAAGAGCTAGGGTATATACCCACTGGACACTTTATTAGGTACACCTTGCTAGTACAGGGTTGGACCCCCTTTTTCCTTCAGAACTGCCCTAATTCTTTGTGGCATAGATACAACAAGGTGTTGGAAACATTCCTCAGAGATTTTGGTCCATATTGAAATTATAGCATCATGCAGTTGCTGCAGATTTCTCGGCTGCACATCCATGATGCGAATCTCCCATTCCACCACATCCCAAAGGTGCTCTATTGGATTGAGGTCTGGTGACTGTGGAGGCCATTGGAGTACAGTGAACTCATTGTGATGTTCAAGAAACCAGTGGTGAGATGATTTGAGCGTTATGACATGGTACATTATCCTGCTGGTAGGAGCCATCAGAAGATGGGTACACTGTAGTCATAAAGGGATGGACATGGTCAGCAACAATACTCAGGTTGGCCATGACGTTTAGACGATGCTCAATTGGTACTAAGGGGACCAAAGTGTGCCAAGAAAATATCCCCCACACCATTACACCACCACCAGCCTGAACCGTTGACAAAAGACAGGATGGATCCAGGCTTTCATGTTGTTTACACCAAATTCTAACCCTATCATCTGAATGTCGCAGCTGAAATTGAGACCCATCAGACCAGGCAAAGTTTTTCCAATAATCTTTTGTCCAGTTCTGGTGAGCCTGTGAAAAGTTTAGCCTCAGTTTCCTGTTCTTAGCTGACAGGAGGGGCACCCAGTATGGTCTTCTGCTGCTGTAGCCCATTTGCTTCAAGGTTCGGTGTGTTGTGCGTTCAGAGATGGTATTCTGCATACCTTGGTTGTGACGAGTGGTTATTTGAGTTACTGTTGCCCTTCTTGAATCAGTCTGCCCATTCTCCTCTGACATCAACAAGGCATTTTCATCCACACAACTGCCGCTCACTGGATATTTTCTCTTTTTTTGGACCATTCTCTGCAAACCCGCGAGATGGGTTTGCATGAAAATACCAGCAGATCAGTAGTTTTTGAAATACTCAGACCAGCTCGTCTGGCACCAACTACCACGCTTCGTTCAAAGTCACTTAAAACCCCTTTCTTCCCCATTCTATTGTTCGGTTTGAACTTCAGCAAGCTGTCTTCACCACGTCTATATGCCTAAATGCATTGAGTTGCTGTCATGTGATTGGCTGATTAGCAATTTGTGTTACCAAGCAATTGAAAAAATGTACCTAATAAAGTGGCCGGTGAGTGTATATACAGCCTATGGGCTCAGAGTCATTCCACAACAAAATAAACACTGGGGTTCTATGCGATGTCCATGAGAGCCTTGGTTTTCCAAAGACTCGCACTCCTGATTGGCTTTTGGCAGCCGCTGGAGCCATCGGCTGTCGCTGCTGTCAATCACTGCCAGTGAGCCAGACAGGAGATGGAGGAGGCGGGACCAAGCTATGGCTCTGTGTGTGAATGGACACACAGAGCTGCGGTTCGGGAGTGCGCCAGCTTGGGTGCCCCCACAGCACGCTGCTTGCTGTAGGGGCACCCGGCAGGAGGGAGGGGCCAGGAGTGCTGGCGTGGGACCTGAGAAGAGGATGATCGGGGCTTCTCTGTACAAAACCACTGCACAGAGCAGGCAAGTATGACATGTTTGTTATTTAAAAAACAAAAAAATAAAAAAAATGTAATATCGCTTTAATATACATTACAATAAAAGGAGCACAATTACTCCCTAACTACAGAGGATCCGGCCTACTACCAAGTCATTTGGATTCAAGCCAAGGTTTTCCATCCAAGGAGTCCAGAGTTTTTTATTCCATTTTATTGGGCCAGCCCCTATGTTTGTAAATGTATTTTTCCATTCTAAGTGTGTTGCCCATGCACAGTAGTGATTTTATATATGTGTGCGGGGTTCTCTGATCTCCAAGTGCCTCAGAATAACTCTGCATGCCTGAAACAGTGCCCTTGTTATAGCCCCTAATGGTTAGGTTTAGTCTGAAGACGTCACCGAATGTGACGAAACGTGTCAGTTTGGACCGCAGGTGGAACGCAAGCCAGAAGCCAGCCTGTGATTCCGCGAGGAGGACACGCAGCCCGCACCGCTGACCACCAGGGAAAGCGTTTATTCTGTCTTTTATATTCCTGAACCCAATGCATGGGTAATAAACTGTTTAAACCTTATTTTGCTTTTTGGAGCCTTCTTTTCTCCTTCCCTACTTCCCTATCACATTGGGTCGTCACACCCCGGAGTCCAGAGGAGCAAACACCAGCCTATAGGACCATTTAACCCACTTGGCCCAGGGGGCTATTAAAGCTTGAATGGTCTTAATGTCATACAACATATAAGACCCACGACATCTGGTAAGTGACCCAATTTACTCATTTCACTCGGGACAAGAAAATCGATATCTTAGCCAATCAAGCCAAAGCACTTGCATCTTCCAATTTGCTAGGAATCACTCTCACTAAGGACAATATTTTGAGCACTAAAGTCACCGTGTACTATTGGACTGTCTCTTTATCGTTTGAATATACTGCTGAATTTTTTATTGCTGATTTCAAAATCTTTTATTGCTCGATATTTATAATTTTTTATGTCATAAGTCACTTATGCACAAAGGACTATAATTTGAGCACATAATCACTGTTCACTTTGAATCAAACCCATTCACTTTGATTGGGCTACAACTGCACTGCGCCAAAAGTACTGCATGCACTACATTCTAAAAATGCACTGCGACCAAATCGCATGGTACAAAAGTATCATGCGATCTGGTGTGGGCAGGTATGGGAAAACGCACTGCGTTTCTGACCTGTGTTTGGGGTGTCGTTTAATTCTTATGACACTCGCTGCAGATCACAAATCTGTGTATTTTGCATGCGGGATGAATCGCAGAGGAACGCATGGCGCATTTCTGTGCGATTCAGATGCGGGCATGGTGTGAGCGGCCCTAAATGCACCGACTAATGTGCGGGAAATTGCTTTAAGCTCCATAAAAAGGTTTCCCGCTATGACCCCCCTCTGTTTTCTGGGTAGGAGAGCCTAAAGGAGGCGGTTGTTGTAGTGGCGGGGAGGAACGGAGGTCATCACTGCGGGGACATTAGTTAGGGGTGTCACACCCACATGAAATAAAGGCCTTTAATATGTGGGGGGGTTCCTCTGCATTGGGGAGAGGTTCCTTCACCAACACGTGTGAGGTACAGGACAAGGGAAGAGTGTTGTGGAGCGCTTTGTTTATGGATGAAACCCTTCTGGAAGAAGTGTGAATATTGGAGCGCTGCCATACAAGCTGAGACACTTTCACACCAACTGGATTGTTGTGCAGCACTGGGAAACTATCCGGACATTTCTGTTATCGTCTTCCTATCCGGGCCGATTCTGACACTTCGCTCCAACATGGAAAAATCAACTTCTGCTACAACCCCCAAACATTATATATATCAGGGCTCGACAAATTTGCTATGAATCTAGGAGCCAGCTAAAAAAGTTAGGAGCCAGTTTTTTTTTTGGTAGCGTGGGTTGTCAGGGCAAGTAATTTGCGCCCCCTAACTCACTTACAGCAGAGTGGTCAGTCAATAACTCCAATGTAACGCATTACGTCAAGGTTATGGGCTGGCCAGAAAGAATGACATTAAAAACCTGTTATAGGGGAAACTCCTTTTTATGCTAATGCATCATGACTGCGGCATGTAAAATACCCTCATCTGCTGCCTATTGTAGCTTAAAGTGGAGTTCCACCCTATTTTTATACTTACCTCCATCTTCTCGCTCCGGGTCACCTGAAAAAGAAATGGATAATCGCATATTTTTTTTTTTTTTTTACTTACCTCGTAGCGAAGAAAAAATACTTACCTTACTTCCTTCTTCCTCGGCCGCGGCCCGTCGTCACTTCCTGGCTCTGCAATGATTCCTGGGAGCTGGACGTCATAGCTCCCAGGAATCATTGCGCCTGCACCGGCCCCGACGTCAGTTCCGGGTCGCGCGCGTCATCCCCTTCTAAACAGCTTCTGGGCATGCCCAGAAGCTGTAGAGGGATGACGCGCGCGACCCGGAAGTGACGTCGGGGCCGGCGCAGAGCATCGTGGGACCAAAGAAGGCGGAAGAGGACGCAGAAGAGGATCTCGCTGGCTTCAAGCTGCCCACATCTGAGATGGCAGCGCTGGACAAGACGTTTGCAAGGTAAGTATTTGTCCTAACAGGTAAGTGCAACCCGGGACAGATCAGAGGCTAGCCATTGTGGAATGCACTAGCCCTGACTGTCCCGGGGGTATTAAAAAAAAAAAAAAATCCAGGGTGGAACTCCGCTTTAAGGGTGGCTGTTGGTGGGTGGCAAAAACATGTCTTTACAGCACCCAACTGCACATCTAAATAAAGCCTTTGTGACATTTTAAATAAAACAAACACAGAAAAGGATGAAAGAAGTATTCCAGCGCTGCTGATCTTCTGTTGCCTCTTTGCAGCTACTTCCTGCCTGTGTGTCCCCCTGTGGTGATTGTTGATAATACACAGGGCTTTATCAGAGGACATAAAAAGATCATTTTAAAGCATGCCAGCCTCATCTCCCCTCCTCCACCTCACAGCACACCTTAAACAACTTTGCACTATTAGAACAGCGGCTCAGTGTGTCACAGCATGGAAACATGAACACACACACAGGCAGCCCCCGTGCTCTATCCTCCACCAGAACTCTCCCCCCCTCCCTCATAGTAGTTACTGTGACAGTCTGCCTGCTAGGTCAGGTAAAGGGCACACAGGCTGCCGGGTCCCCCTCCTCCTCCTCACTCTTCTCCAAGGCCTGAACTCCCGCTGTGGTCCCTGGGGGGAGGAAGACCAGCCTGATAAGGACGCTACGGGCAGCAGAAGAGAGCTCAGAGAGCAGCCATTCCGGACCGTGCTCTGGCAGAGGAGAAGAGGCCCGCCCCCTCCCCTCTCATGTTACACACAGCCGGACTTCATATTACTGCACGGCTCCAGGGAAAACACTGAGACCAGGGAGGGGGGAGAGCGAAGCATCGGCTGCCTGACACTCTGAGCTGCGTGTCCGGGCAGTCAGTCAGGAGTTGCAGAGAGTGGGCTGGCCGCAAATCAGGAGCCAGGACGCGGTTTCTGGTCGCCATGGCGACCTGGCGACCGGGGTTTGTCGAACCCTGATATATATATATATTTTTTCTCTAGCGCTCATCGACAGACGTAGTCCTCGGTGATACACCACCTTCGGGTTATGTTACCTCCGCAGGAGCAGGACTAGACAGGAAATTAAAAAGCTCTGGCCACACCCTAGGGGCAGTCCCAGAGGGTATATCCTCTCTCTCTCTGCCTCAGCAAATCAGTTATTTTCTGTCTAGTTAGGAGTAAGGACCTAGACACCTTGCTGGGATCTTAGGTCCTGGCAAGAATTTTTTCTTAAAGGATTTTTTTAGACAGCTTTTTTCTCCAGTGTTCCTGTGAGATCTTCAAGCAAGAAAGCTGAACTGGGCGACGGGCTGGATGTTGAGATCCGGTGGTCACCCCAGTTCAGCCTACGAGCGCGTGCAGGCCATAGCTCCGCGCTGGGTCGGCCGCGACAAAGTCCCATTAAAGGACTGTCCACGCGAGTTAAACGTCTCGCTGAAACGCCAAAGACCATGAGTCACGGCGTCCGTATCGGTCGACAGCCCTCCCGCCCCGGTGGAGAGGGGTACTGTCAGGAGTTGGTGCCCGCCTGGTTCCGGTATGGTGAGTAGTATGTTCCCCCTTTTTCCCTGACGGGTTTTGTGGTGAACGCGGGCCCCTCTCTGTATGGTAAGAAAGAGTCCTTTCTATCCTATAACATGTCACAAATCCTCCTACTTTGAGTGTGATTTATGTGTGCAAAAGCCAGGAGGCTTGGCTTGGGAGCTAACAATCTATTGTATACATGTTTTAAAGATGTAATCTGTGGCATTCTGGGAATCTTATGGGTTAAGTATAAGCTACCTACCAGTCAGAAGCCACGGACATGTAGACTGCCTTCCAAATCAGATCTCCAGCTATTAGCAGGCCTCCCGAACGGCCATGTGGTCCGCCAGGGCCGGTACCGCCAACCACGCCAGATCCCCATGCAGAGAGAGTGTTGTGTGCCCTGCAGCACACCGCTATTCAGTTTAGGCCGCCGCCATTTTTTTTGCTGGATCGCACGAGCCGCCATTTTGGCGTAGCCTCGTGTCTCCAGCATGGGGGCGGCCATGTTTGAGGTGATCCTACACCTCGTGGAGCTTGGGGGAGGCGCCGGAAGGCGTGCAGAGGGGCGGAGCCGCCTCCTTTCTTCCTGGGCAGCCAGCCAAAAGACTTCCTGTTTGTCAAGACAGCGCTGTAAGCTGTTGCAGTTTAACTCTGAGCATCAAGTGGTGAGCCTGGGGGTCTATCTCTCTCTCTCTCGATCGATAGGGATCCCTAAGCAGGTAACACTAAGGGGCTTTTTGTGGCGCTGGGGGTCAGAAAAAAAAAAAAAGTTTTTTTTCTTTACTTTTGAATTATATTATCCAGGAAGTAACTGGAGTTATTATGGACCCTGCCACACATATTCCCCCACCTGTTTCCCTCGAGGGGGCCTCGGGACCCGCCGGTGCACAGAGTATAGAGGAGTCTATGGTGGCTCGGGTGGAGGCGGCCTGTCAGGGACGGGGGTCAAGGAAGCGACCCCCGCCTACCCCTATACCATCTGACACCTCTGACTCAGATTCAGAGATGGTCACGGCAGTTGCAGGTTCCTCTGCAAGGGCTGTTATCCCAGGTAAAGCCCCCTCAGACAGTGAGGGGGACGCTTCTTCTCTTGCTATAATTCAGGAAGAAGCATTGGTGGACGCACTAGTTGTGGCAGTGCAAGAAACCTTAAAACTTGAGGCTTTACCGGCAGAGGCAACTGAAACAGAGAGGCCGTTTGGGACTAATAAGCCCATCAAGACGGCGAAGGCTTTTCCTGTACCTAAATGTTTTGGTAATCAGATTAAAGGAGAATGGGAGCATTCTAAACGTACCTTTACTATTTCCAAGCGTATTGCTAGACGCTATCCGTTTGAGGAATCCATCATTAAGAAATGGACGGTACCACCAGTCGTGGATCCGCCTATTTCCAGGCTGAATAAAGCCACGGTTATTCCAGTGGAGGACACTTCGTCCTTTAAGGATCCGGTGGATCGAAAGATAGAAGCAGAGTCCCGCACTATCTTTTCTCTGATAGGGTCAGCATTTAGACCAGTAATCGTTATTGGTCTAGTTTCCCAGACACTTACGGAATGGGCGAAAATGGTACGCCAAGATCTTAGGGGAAAAGATATTCCCCAGGAGACATCTGATTTGATGGAACAGATCATACAAGGGCTACGGTTTATCTGTGACGCAGCCTTGGACACTACTCCCCTATTAAGGCATGCATCTAAGTTAGCAGTGATCCTCAGACGTGTGCTGTGGTTAAAATGCTGGTCAGCTGACCTAGGTTCCAAAAAGACCTTGACCAATCTCCCCTTTCAGGGGAATCGTCTATTTGGAGCCAACCTAGATGAAATCATTAAGGATGCCACTGGGGGCAAGAGCACTTTTTTGCCACAGGCTGCAAAAGCTAAGGGACCTCGCAACAAGCGAGGACCTTTCTTTACCGCCCATAAAGGGCGCCCGGCTGGTACTAGCGGGAAAGGCAAGACTCCTCCAGGAGGGTTCAAGAAGGGGACCAACCCAGCCAAACCCGAAGCAAAGGAGTACACAGCCTGAAGGTGCGCCCCCACCCGGTTTCAGGGTGGGGGGACGTTTTCACCGGTATTCAGGACATTAGATCGAGCATCAACCACTACTACCGGTGCGATTCTTCCCTTACAACATTTAAGTACCACAGGTAGCGGTAGTTACCGTTCCCTGAAAAGATCTTTTCCTTTACCTTTTCCTAAGATTAGTCCCGATACCTCACAGGAATCGGATCTGGTTGACCAGATAGGCCAAGTAGCCTCTAGTCGGGTGACTTCGGTCCCTGAGGTTCAACCAGAAAAGATCACCTTTCCTGATAACTATCAGGTATCTGATAAATGTGTGGGAACAGAAAACGACCAGACTTTCTCGGATGGTCGGGGCCAGATAGCTCTAGGGACGCCTGGTTCAGATCCAATCAGCGCCAGTGGTCCTAGAAATTCTAGGCTGGCCTCCTCAAGCCGGCCTGGCCGACTTGGACATGTTAGTCGCAGACGTTCCGTGGGAACTTCGTCTCAGGGAGTGTCTGTGGTCTCAAGGACCAATTTACCTTCGTGCTTTACAGTCGCTGGTTTTAATGGCCTGGCCATTGAGACCCAAGTACTGAAGGACAGAGGTTTGTCTACTTCAGTCATTCCTACCCTTATTAAAGCAAGGAAAGCGACTTCCAGCAAAGTCTATTATCACACATGGAAGACTTATATTGCGTGGTGCGAATCTTTAGGATTTCCTCCACGTACCTATTCGGTGACTCGTATATTGGCCTTTTTGCAACAAGGGGTTGAGCAGAAGCTAGCCTTGAGCACCATCAAGGGTCAAGTTTCAGCATTAGCAATCTTCTTTCAGAAGCCTTTAGCTACCAAATCCTTGGTGCGGAATTTCATCCAGGGGGTGCGGCACCTGGCTCCTCCAGTCCGCGCGCCCTTACCGCCCTGGGATCTTAATTTGGTTTTGTCGGTTCTACAGAAACCTCCCTTTGAAAACATCAGGGAGATTCCCTTGCTTACTCTATCCCAGAAGGTGGCCTTCTTGGTGGCTATTACTTCTGCTCGCAGGGTGTCAGAACTGGCTGCATTATCATGCCAGTCCCCATACCTAGTGATTCATAGGGATAAGGTAGTACTTCATCCTAAGCCATCTTTTCTTCCCAAGGTGGTTTCAGATTTTCATCTGAATGAAGATATTGTACTACCTTCCTTGTGTCCTCAGCCCAAGCATCATCGGGAACATGCGTTGCATTCCTTAGATGTGGTTCGGGCAATCAGGGTATACCTGAAAGCTACGGAATCATTCCGTAAGACGGATTCACTTTTTGTGATCACGGATGGCCCCAGAAAGGGTTTGCCTGCATCTGCCGCGACCATTGCCAAATGGATTAGCAAACGGTGGTACAGGCTTATTCTATTAAGGGTCAGAGTCCTCCGTTCCCTGTTAGGGCGCACTCCACTCGAGCGCTCAGTACTTCCTGGGCCTTTCGCCATCAGGCGTCAGTGGTCCAGGTATGTAAGGCGGCCACCTGGTCGTCGGTACATACCTTTACAAAATTCTATAAAATTGATATGACGGCATCGGCGGATGCCTCATTTGGCCGCAAGGTTTTGCAGGCCGCAATTTGAGGAGACCGGTGGTCTACCTCGAGGGTTTTTTTCTGTTTGAAAAAAAAAAATTGTTTTCTCTTTTTTTGGTTGAGTCTCATCATTAAGGATGAGCATTGTAAATTTCTAGTTGGCACCGGTTGGGCCTTCTAGATTGGGATTTGATTTCCATTTTCCCACCCCTCAGTTGTGATACTGCTCTGGGACGTCCCGAAGGTGGTGTATCACCGAGGACTACGTCTGTCGATGAGCGCTAGAGAAAAATGGATTTTTGTAAAATCTTACCGTAAAATCCTTTTCTCTTAGCTCATCGACAGACGTAGTCCCCGCCCCTCTGTTTTGGAGTTGGGTTGGGTTAAATTCTCTAAGCACTGCTTTTTCACATAACTGATTTGCTGAGGCAGAGAGAGAGAGGATATACCCTCTGGGACTGCCCCTAGGGTGTGGCCAGAGCTTTTTAATTTCCTGTCTAGTCCTGCTCCTGCGGAGGTAACATAACCCGAAGGTGGTGTATCACCGAGGACTACGTCTGTCGATGAGCTAAGAGAAAAGGATTTTACGGTAAGATTTTACAAAAATCCATTTTTTATCAGAGGCCCTCTAGAATAAAATGGTGGGTGTTGGAATTTTTTATTCTGTCCCAAGGTATTTGCACAGCGGTTTTTCAAACGCAATTTTTTGAGGAAAAATAGAATTTTCATGAATTAACCAGTTACTGACCAGCTCCTGTATATTTACTGCGGCAGGCTGGCTCATACAGGCAAAACAGCGTACATCTACGTCACTCGCCTGGGAGGAGCTAGGGGAGGCGCTCCCATCCCCCATCGTCAGCGGGTAAGCCGACACGTGTGTCAGGCGGCTCTGATTGCCGTCTGACCCCCGCGATCGCTCCCTGCAGAGAGAGAAAGACAGTTGGCTGTTGTAAACACAGCTGACCGTCCTTCTCCCTGAAATGATCACAGAGCCCATGTGATCCTTCTATATAGGAACATGTCTATACGGTCATCTCAGAAGCCACGCCCCCTCCCCCCCCCCCACAGTTAGGGTCACATTTAACCCCTTGATTACCTATACCAGTGATGGTGAACCTTGGCACCCCATATGTTTTGAAACTACATTTCCCATGATGCTCCTGCACTCTGCAGTGTAGTTGAGCATTATGGGAAATGTAGTTCCAAAACATCTGGGGTGCCAAGGTTCGCCATCACTGACCTATACTGTTAACCCCCCCCCCCCAGTTAGAATCACCCCCCTAGGGTCACATTTAACCCCTTGATTACCTATACTGTTAACCCCTTCCCTGCCAGTGTCATTATTACAGTAACAGTGCATATTTTTAGCACTGATTACTGTAGTAATGTCACTGGTCCCCCCAAAAGTATCAAAATGTCAGTTAGGGGTCCGATCTGTCAGCCGCAATATTGCAGTCCTGCAAAAAAAAGAAAAAAAAGCGCAGATCGCCGCCATTACTAGTAAAAAAAAAAAAACACATTAAAAATGATATAAATCTTTCCAATAATAAGTAGACGCAATAACTTTTGCGCAAAACAATCAAAGAACGCTTATTGTGATTTTTATTACAAAAAATACGTAGCAGAAAACAAATTGGCCTAAAATGTTAAAAAAAATCTTTATTTGATAATGTCATATAGCAGAATGTGAAAAATATTGTTTTTTTTTTTCAAAATTCTCGCTCCTTTTTTGTTTATAGCGCAAAAAAAAAATAAAAAAAAAAAAAAAAAAAAAAAAAAAAAAAAAATCGCACAGCTGATCAAATACCAGGACCGCGCAATTGTCCATTAAAGTAACGCAGTGCCGAATCGCAAAATAGGGCCTGGTCATTAAGGGGGCAAATCCTTCCGGTCTTTAACCACTTGCCGACTGCCTAACGCCGATCTACGTCGGCAGTCAGCCCCTCACAGGCAAAGTGACGTAGGACTACGTCACTAGCTTGTGAGGGTCTAGGGAGCGAGCGCGCGCCCCCGGAGGCGCGCTCCCGCTCCCGCGTGGTCACGGACCCCCCCGCGCGTGTGACCGGCGGACCCGATGTCCGCCGGTCACTCGGCGATCGGCGGGGGAGAGGGAGAATGTCAGGCAGCTTGTGTAAACAAGCCACCTGTCATTCTCCTTGCTGTTAGGATACTGATCACTCGGATCTAGTATGTAGATCCGTTGATCAGTGTCCATACAGCTCAAGCCCCAGCCAATCACAGTAGAAAGCACGCCCCTAGGGATACACACAGCCCCTCCCTCCCAAATAAAGTTAACCCCTTCACTACCAGTGTATTTCTACAGTAACAGTGCATATATATAGCACTGATTACTGTAGAAATGTCACTGGTAACCCCAAAAGTGTCAAAAATGTCAGTCAAGGGTCCGATCTGTCCGCCCCAATCTCGCAGTACCGCAAAAAAAAAAAATCGCAGATCGCCGCGATTACACGTTAAAAAAAAAAACAACAAAAATGACAGAAATCTTTCCCTTTGTTAGTAAACGCGATAACTTTTGCGCAAACCAATCAAAATACGCTTTTTGCGATTTTTTTTTACCAAACATAGGTAGCATAAAACAAATTGGCCGAAAAAGTAAAAAAATTTTGATTTTTAAATTTTTTTTGGGGGGAATTTCATATAAAAAAATGTGAAAAATATTGCTATTTTTGCAAAATTGACGCTCTTTTTTTGTTTATAGCTCGTGATCAAAAAATCGCACAGGTGATCAAATACCACCAAAAGAAAGCTCTGTTTGTGGGAAAAAAAGGATGCCAAATTCGTTTAGGTACAGCGTCGCACGACCGCGCAATTGTCCGTTAAAGTCACGCAGTGCCGAATCGCAAAATACCCCCTGGTCGGAATGGGGGTAAAATCTTCCGGGGCTTAAGTGGTTAAGTGGTTAAAAAAAAAACCCACTAAAGTTATCCCAATATTTTGTATGATGGGAAAGATGAAGTCACGCTGAGTAAATAGATACCTAACATGTCACACTTTACAATTCTGTCTGCCTGTGGAATGGCGGAAAACTACGGTGCTTAAAATTCTCCATAGGCGACACTTAAATGCCCTGACAGGTTACCAGTGTGGAGTTACACAGGAGGTACTGGGAAATGGGGGCACATGGGGGGGGGGAGGGGATCAGAAGCAGGCAGAACAGGGAGGGGGATCAGTGCTGGAGAAGAAATTACCGGAACGATGCCCTATGTCTGTCTCTCTTTTCCCGCAGCAGCTGAAAGTTGGCAGGAGGGGGAGAAACTGGCTTTCAGCTGCTGCAGAGAGCTGCACAGGGTTTCCTTCTGTAATTTCCCCGGCCCGACCGCACCGATTCCCCGTGCTATTGGGGTCACCCCGGTCAGATTATTTTCTGCCATCTGTGTCCCAGATTTCCCTTCACTTCCTGTCCCCATAGCCAAAACAGGAAGAGGAAATCCCTGCAAATAAGGGGATTCCTTAGGGTTGCGACTAGTTCCTGGCCAGTAGAAGGACCCTGTCCTTTCTCAGGGTAGGATATAGCTGGCTCAGTGTGAGTGAGCTATTTCCTATCCAGCTAAAGGACCTTTTAGCCCCCTAGTGGTCAGGTCCTGTATAAGGATAGGAACTATCCAACTCACATTGAGAGAGCTAGTTCCTACCCAGCTAAAGGACCTTTTGGCCCCCTAGTGGCCAGGTCCTGTATAGGGATTGGAACTAGACGGTTCACAGTGAGAGAGCTAGTTCCTATCCTGCGAAAGGACCTTTTTCTCCATAGTGGTCGGGTCCTGTTAAAGGATAGGAACTAGCCAACTCACAGTGAGAAATCTAGTTCCTATCCACTCAGAGGACCTTTATACCTCCAGCTAAGAATGGTCCTTTACAGGGATAGGAACTAGACAGTTCACAGTGAGAGAGCTAGTTCCTATCCACTCGGAGGACCTTTATACCTCCAGCTAAGAATGGTCCTTTACAGGGATAGGAACTAGACGGTTCACAGTGAGAGAGCTAGTTCCTATCCACTCAGAGGACCTTTATACCTCCAGCTAACAATGGTCCTTTACAGGGATAGGAACTAGACGGTTCACAGTGAGAGAGCTAGTTCCTATCCACTCAGAGGACCTTTATACCTCCAGCTAAGAATGGTCCTTTACAGGGATAGGAACTAGACGGTTCACAGTGAGAGAGCTAGTTCCTATCCACTCAGAGGACTTTTATACCTCCAGCTAAGAATGGTCCTTTACAGGGATAGGAACTAGACGGTTCACAGTGAGAGAGCTAGTTCCTATCCACTCAGAGGACCTTTATACCTCCAGCTAAGAATGGTCCTTTACAGGAATTAGAACTAGACGGTTCACAGTGAGAGAGCTAGTTCCTATCCACTCAGAGGACCTTTATACCTCTAGCTAAGAATGGTCCTTTACAGGGATAGGAACTAGACAGTTCACAGTGAGAGAGCTAGTTCCTATCCACTCAGAGGACCTTTATACCTCCAGCTAAGAATGGTCCTTTACAGGGATAGGAACTAGACGGTTCACAGTGAGAGAGCTAGTTCCTATCCATTCGGAGGACCTTTATACCTCCAGCTAACAATGGTCCTTTACAGGGATAGGAACTAGACGGTTCACAGTGAGAGAGCTAGTTCCTATCCACTCAGAGGACCTTTATACCTCTAGCTAAGAATGGTCCTTTACAGGGATAGGAACTAGACGGTTCACAGTGAGAGATCTAGTTCCTATCCACTCAGAGGACCTTTATACCTCCAGCTAAGAATGGTCCTTTACAGGGATAGGAACTAGACAGTTCACAGTGAGAGAGCTAGTTCCTATCCACTCGGAGGACCTTTATACCTCCAGCTAAGAATGGTCCTTTACAGGGATAGGAACTAGACGGTTCACAGTGAGAGAGCTAGTTCCTATCCACTCAGAGGACCTTTATACCTCCAGCTAACAATGGTCCTTTACAGGGATAGGAACTAGACGGTTCACAGTGAGAGAGCTAGTTCCTATCCACTCAGAGGACCTTTATACCTCCAGCTAAGAATGGTCCTTTACAGGGATAGGAACTAGACGGTTCACAGTGAGAGAGCTAGTTCCTATCCACTCAGAGGACTTTTATACCTCCAGCTAAGAATGGTCCTTTACAGGGATAGGAACTAGACGGTTCACAGTGAGAGAGCTAGTTCCTATCCACTCAGAGGACCTTTATACCTCCAGCTAAGAATGGTCCTTTACAGGAATTAGAACTAGACGGTTCACAGTGAGAGAGCTAGTTCCTATCCACTCAGAGGACCTTTATACCTCTAGCTAAGAATGGTCCTTTACAGGGATAGGAACTAGACAGTTCACAGTGAGAGAGCTAGTTCCTATCCACTCAGAGGACCTTTATACCTCCAGCTAAGAATGGTCCTTTACAGGGATAGGAACTAGACGGTTCACAGTGAGAGAGCTAGTTCCTATCCATTCGGAGGACCTTTATACCTCCAGCTAACAATGGTCCTTTACAGGGATAGGAACTAGACGGTTCACAGTGAGAGAGCTAGTTCCTATCCACTCAGAGGACCTTTATACCTCTAGCTAAGAATGGTCCTTTACAGGGATAGGAACTAGACGGTTCACAGTGAGAGATCTAGTTCCTATCCACTCAGAGGACCTTTATACCTCCAGCTAAGAATGGTCCTTTACAGGGATAGGAACTAGACGGTTCACAGTGAGGGAGCTAGTTCCTATCCACTCAGAGGACCTTTATACCTCCAGCTAAGAATGGTCCTTTACAGGGATAGGAATTAGACGGTTCACAGTGAGGGAGCTAGTTCCTATCCACTCAGAGGACTTTTATACCTCCAGCTAGGAATGGTCCTTTACAGGGATAGGAACTAGACGGTTCACAGTGAGGGAGCTAGTTCCTATCCACTTAAAGGACCTTTATACCTCCAGCTAAGAATGGTCCTTTACAGGGATAGGAACTAGACGGTTCACAGTGAGAGAGCTAGTTCCTATCCACTCAGAGGACCTTTTTACCTCCAGCTAAGAATGGTCCTTTACAGGGATAGGAACTAGACGGTTCACAGTGAGGGAGCTAGTTCCTATCCACTCAGAGGACCTTTATACCTCCAGCTAACAATGGTCCTTTACAGGGATAGGAACTAGACAGTTCACAGTGAGAGAGCTAGTTCCTATCCACTTAAAGGACCTTTATACCTCCAGCTAGGAATGGTCCTTTACAGGGATAGGAACTAGACGGTTCACAGTGAGAGAGCTAGTTCCTATCCACTCAGAGGACCTTTATACCTCCAGCTAAGAATGGTCCTTTACAGGGATAGGAACTAGACGGTTCACAGTGAGAGAGCTAGTTCCTATCCACTCAGAGGACCTTTATACCTCCAGCTAAGAATGGTCCTTTACAGGGATAGGAACTAGACAGTTCACAGTGAGAGAGCTAGTTCCTATCCACTCAGAGGACCTTTATACCTCCAGCTAAGAATGGTCCTTTACAGGAATTAGAACTAGACGGTTCACAGTGAGAGAGCTAGTTCCTATCCACTCAGAGGACCTTTATACCTCTAGCTAAGAATGGTCCTTTACAGGGATAGGAACTAGACGGTTCACAGTGAGAGAGCTAGTTCCTATCCACTCGGAGGACCTTTATACCTCCAGCTAACAATGGTCCTTTACAGGGATAGGAACTAGACAGTTCACAGTGAGAGAGCTAGTTCCTATCCACTCAGAGGACCTTTATACCTCTAGCTAAGAATGGTCCTTTACAGGGATAGGAACTAGACGGTTCACAGTGAGAGAGCTAGTTCCTATCCACTCAGAGGACCTTTATACCTCCAGCTAAGAATGGTCCTTTACAGGGATAGGAACTAGACAGTTCACAGTGAGAGAGCTAGTTCCTATCCACTCAGAGGACCTTTATACCTCTAGCTAAGAATGGTCCTTTACAGGGATAGGAACTAGACGGTTCACAGTGAGAGAGCTAGTTCCTATCCTGCGAAAGGACCTTTTTCTCCATAGTGGTCGGGTCCTGTTAAAGGATAGGAACTAGCCAACTCACAGTGAGAACTCTAGTTCCTATCCACTTAAAGGACCTTTATACCTCCTGCTAACAATGGTCCTTTATAGGGATAGGAATTCCTAGTTCCTATACTGCTAATTAAACTTTATTGATTGCAAGTTTTCCAGCAAATAAAGGGAATGATTTTATCTTTTGTGGAGCACAAGACGGCACTCACTGAGATCTGAGCACGTTACACACATAGACCTGCTGCAGGCCTTGTGGCTCATGATGACTGGATGCTGCTGGGCCAGGTAGGGAGATTTAGTTGCACCGACCTTTGTAAAGCTGTAGCAGAGTGGAAAGCGGGGTACCGCACATATGGGGGGATTTGCAGCAATGTGGAAAGTGAAGGGCACTGGAGAAAACAGAGTGGGCAATATATAGACCTGTGGAAGGTTAAGGGAGGATATACGGCACTGTGATAACATACATCACCCATCTTCATGTCATTGTTTTTTAATAAAAGTCACAGAAACACTAAAACATTGTTGATGTTAAGATTTTAGTTTTTCTCTTTATATTCTCTCAGTATAATTTTATACCTAGAATGGTTTAGTTCATGGGTACTGGTCTGATTTGTGTCTAACGCCAATACAGGGTGATTTTTACAGGGAGTCCCAGTCGTGAGTCTTGGGGTAGTGAGAAAAGGTGGAATGGCTGTTATTAGATTTACTGTATAACATCCATTGCATCTGTTTTATACATCACAATTGGCTTCTGATATGGAGACTCCGCCACCCCCAGTTTGGTGGAGATTATTAGAGCAATTTTAGACTTTAATAAACGGGAAGCAATGTTGCAAATATCACCAGAGCAACATGGAAGTTGGGAACCAGCACAAATAGTGCAAACTCCCTACTTCTGTCATGACCTAATGTTATAAAATTGGCACACACTAAGACTGTGCCAGTATTAGGCGCCATTTTTGTGAGCTCCATCTTTAAAATTCCCCACAAATGCCCTTTGACCTTACAATTGTGTGGTCAGTACTCTGTGACATTCACTCATACCCAATCTTCATCAGAGCTGTAGAAACTCCCGGCTGTCTGTAGACCTTCTGTGTGGAAAACTTGGGTTTACCCCTGTTGTGGCGGCAAATGGTACCACCTACTACCCAAGTATTAACTTTTTCCAAGTCAACCATATGCTTTACAGATAAAATATTTTTTAAATATTAAGAAAAAAAAACCTCCCTTTGCAATTGCTCACTGTTTATAGGCTGGGTGGCCACTTTGCGAGGTCTATGGTGGTTTGTTTTCAGTTGGCTGTAGTGGTTTGTGTTCTTTATGGACACCTTGATAAGGACATGTTAGCCGAACCGTTGTGAAAAATAAAGGATACCGGCTTATTTCATCTGACACTTTGTAAAGTGGAAGGGGGAACATATGCCGCTGTGATTGGATACAACACACATCTGCTTGTCACTGTTTTTAACCAGTTCCCTACTGCCGCATTGTAAAATGACGCCGGCAGGAACACTCTCCCTCCGGGCGGGCGTCATGTGACCTCCACCCATTCTCGGCATGCATCACAACGATAGGGGGATGAGGCGTGTCTCTCGGGACACAGTCCATCCCCGATCAGTATAAAGAGCCAATAAAAACAGCTCTTTACCATGTGAGCGCCTGTCACAGAATGTAAACAAGCCGTGGTAACTAGCCGTTACCAGGTTCACCTCCTCACACACCGACCCAGTGTGAGAAGAAGATTGCAGTAACAGCTAGTTACCGCCCACATTACAAAGTAAAACACACCGATTACCCCTGTAATAAAGAGGACCCATCGCCAGCCCATCAGAGTACCCAAGTATCTGACACCAGCCCATCAGAGTACCCGAGACCAGCCCATCAGAGTACCCGAGTACCCGTCACCAGCCCATCAGAGTACCCAAGTACCGGTCACCAGCCCATCAGAGTACCCGAGTACCTGTCACCAGGCCATCAGAGTACCCAAGTACCGGTCACCAGCCCATCAGAGTACCCAAGTACCGGTCACCAGCCCATCAGAGTACCCAAGTACCTGTCACCAGGCCATCAGAGTACCTGTCACCAGCCCAGAGTACTTATCTGCAGACCATCAGAGTACCTGTCTCCAGCCCAGAGTACCTAAGTACCTATCTGAAGCCCACCAGAGTACCCAAGTATCTGTCTCCAGCCCATCAGAATACCCGAGTACATGTCACCAGCCCATCAGAGTACCCAAGTACCTGTCACCAGCCCAGAGTACTTATCTGCAGACCATCAGAGTACCTGTCTCCAGCCCAGAGTACCCAAGTACCTATCTGAAGCCCACCAGAGTACCCAAGTATCTGTCTCCAGCCCATCAGAATACCCGAGTACATGTCACCAGCCCATCAGAGTACCCGAGTACCTGTCTCCAGCCCAGAGTACCCAAGTACCTGTCTACAGCCCCTTAGAGCAGTGGTCCTCAACTCCGTTCCTCAGGGCCCACTAACAGGCCAGGTTTGCAAGATAAATAAACTACATCACAGGTGATCTCATTTGCTGCTCAGCGATTGCAGTATTCTAGTCTGCATCTCCCCAAGGTAATACTTAAAAATCTGGCCTGTTAGTGGGCCCCGAGGACCGGAGTTGAGGACCACTGCTTTAGAGTACCCGGGTACCTATATTAGAGTACCTTTCTGCAGCCCATGCCTTATAAAATATACGTTGGGGTGTTTGCTTTTCAAAATGGGGTCAATTTGTGGGTGTTTCCATTGTCCTGGTGCTCCAGGGCCTTCAAAAAAGTGATAGGTAAGAAATTAGATGTGTAATTTATGCTCTTGGAACGCCTAGAGGATGTTGGGCGTCTGTATGTGGTCAGGCTGTGTAAAAGTTTCACACATGTGGTATCGCCATACTCAGAAGTAGCAGAATGTATTTTGGGGTGTAATTTTTGCTATGTACATGCTATGTGTTAGAAATATCTTATAAATTGACAACTATGTGTGAAAAAAAAATATGTTTTCATTTTCTTTCCACATTTTCCAAAAACTTGTGCATAAAAAAAAAGTTTAAAAGACTCATTATGCTTTGTAGAATTTACATCAGGGTGTTTGCTTTCCAGAATGGGGTCATTTTGTGGGTAATTCCGCTGTCCTGGTGCAGCAGGGCCTTCAAAAATGTGATCGGTTGCAATGAAATTGTTTGTGTAATTTATGCTCCTAGAACACCTAGTGGATGTTGGACCTCTGTATGTGACCAGACTGTGTAGAAGTCTCACACATGCGGTATCACCATACTCGGGGAGGAGTACCAGAATGTATTTTGGGGTGTATATGCAAGTATGCCTATAAAGTGTGTGAGAAATGTTTTTACAAAGAATTGTGGGAAAAAAAGGACTACTGCAAAAAAAACTCACACCTGTTACTAAATACATTTGAAATGTCTACTTTCCAAAAAAGGATCATTTGGGGGTTATTTGTACTTTCCTGGGATTTCAGGGCCCCAAGAAATTAGATAGACCGTCAGTATATCAGGTGTGATAAGTTTTCAATGATTGGCACCATAGCTTGTAGACTAAAGCCCCGTACACACGCGTCGAAAATTGGCAGGGAATTTTCGTCCGACGACCGATCTGCCGATTTTCGGCTTGTTAGTATGATGCTTCTGACTTTTTGGCCGAAAAAAATCTGGTGTGAAGGCTATAAAATTTTTGTCTGCCGTCAAAACACGTCCGATTTTCGTGCAGTCAGTACAGATTTAGACAGGGAAAAATCTAATGAGCAAGTCTGGGCATGCTTAGAGAAGAAAGAACACAAAGAAAGCAAACCAACACATGACATCACTTCTGAAGTAGAATTTTGTTGGCTGAGAAAATTCGTGTGCAGTCTAGGCACATTCCAACCAACAAAACACCACTCTGGACAAAAGACGGACGATCGGTCGGCCGATAATCCTTGCGTGTGTACGGGGCTTAACTTTCACACAAACCAAATAATATTTTACCAAATATGTGTAGCAGTATACATTTTGGCTCAAATGTATGAAGAAAAAAAAAATTATTTCCAAAATGTTATAATAGAAACTAAAAAAAGTGTTATTGTCTTCAAAAGTTTCACTTATGTCGCAAAAAAAAAAAAGTTTTTTAAAAAAATACCACGAAAAGAAAGCTCTATCTGTGTGAAAAAAAAAATGATTACACTTTTGATTGGGTACAGTGTAGCATTACATATTATCATTCAAAGCGTGACAGCGCTGAAAGCTAAAAATTAGTCTGGGCAGGACAGGGGTAAAAGTGCCCGGTATTGGGGGGGGCATGGAGGGGGTGACAGTGCCCGGTATTGGGGGGGCCAGGAAAGGGGTGAAAGTGCCCAGTATTGGGGGGGCATGGAGGGGGTGAAAGTGCCGGTGTTGGGGTGGGCAGGAAGGGGGGTGAAAGTGCCGGTATTGGGGTGGGCAGGAAGGGGGTGAAAGTGCCTGGTATTGGGTGGGCAGGAAGGGGGTGAAAGTGCCCGGTATTGGGTGGGCAGGAAGGGGGTGAAAGTGCCCGGTATTGGGTGGGCAGGAAGGGGGTGAAAGTGCCGGTATTGGGGTGGGCAGGAAGGGGGTGAAAGTGCCTGGTATTGGGGTGGGCAGGAAGGGGGTGAAAGTGCCTGGTATTGGGTGGGCAGGAAGGGGGTGAAAGTGCCCGGTATTGGGTGGGCAGGAAGGGGGTGAAAGTGCCGGTATTGGGGGGGAGGGCAGGAAGGGAGTGAAAGTGCCGGTATTGGTGGGGCAGGATGGGGGTGAAAGTGCCGGTATTGGGGGGGGGGGGCAGGAAGGGAGTGAAAGTGCCCGGTATTGGGGAGGGCAGGAAAGGGATGAATGTGCCCGGTATTGGGGGGGGGGGGGGAAGGGGGTGAGAGTGCCCGGTATTAAAGTGGTTAAGATAAGAAAAAAAAAAAGACAGCAACATTGTTGATTTTGTTTCGGTCATGCGGTTTCATAATATACATTTGCATTGTGGTTTAGCTCCTGGGTACTAATGTGGCCTTTAAAGGACTCCAATATTCTTCCATGTGTCCTGGACTCCTAGTGAACTCTCACCTTGAACCTGTGTGGTCTGTGAAGATCTGTGCAGGAAAACGAATAGCCATTGGACCATTTTTTGGATATTCTACCTTACTTGTATGACATTTAAAAATACACAACTGTGCTGTTCCCACAACCTTTGGACTTGTTCACTCCACCACTGATCCCCAACACAGCCCTTTAGGGACCACCAACCTGTCCAGCATTTAGGGATTACCCAGCTGTGCCTAAGGGATTTAGAAAAAAAAACTCACACAACTTGGACATCCCTAAATCCTGGACTGTTTGGTGGTCTTGGAGGACTTTGTTGGGAAGAAGAACATTACACAATTCTCCGCAGGTAACATCTTATTTCACTAACCACACCTCCTACTATGTGGATTTCATCTATTGGATGAATCTACCCATGTGACTAGAAAGTTATTGATTGGTTGTAGGTGAGATAGACACGGTTTCCCACTGGAGAAGAAAACAGTAAAAACATTTAGTTCAAAAAACAGGTTTTAATGTGGAATTGTAATAAAAGTGAAGATGAATAAGTGTAACATTAGGAAACGTGTACGGTAATCTATTCCCACACACATTGTGAAGGTCTCTTTAGATCATAAACTTGGCATCTGGGTAATAAACTCCTCTCCGTGGTCAGTTCTCTCCCCACCCCCATATCTTCCTGCACAGGCCCCCCCCCAGTGTAACTTCTACTGAAATAATTATCTGCCCCCCCACCTATAGCCGTCTACTTAGTGACTCAAACTTACCCCATACTTTTTTTGATCAGGCTCACTGGGCTGCACCTACTTAAAGATGGCGGCCATAACTTAGCCTTAGCCCCGCCCCTCATTCACTATGTGCGTCTGATGGTTTTCTAAAGTTTTCCTCAACCCATGAAAATTCTTAACCGCGTCGCTTCCGGTGTGGCCCCATCACAAAAAGCTGGTATCACCTCAACAATGTGCCTGAGCAGTGGAGGAATATTATAGAACTGCTCTGCTAAGCTATATAGTGAGGGAAAGAGGGAGGAGGCGATAGAGCGGAGCTGGCAGAAGTGGGAGGGGCCTAATTCTGTGCTTGGAGAGGAGAGGTGGGGGTTGTCTGTGCATAACATTGTATGGGAGGTCGATGAAAATTATAGAGCCGTCTCTCCTGAACACAACTTAAGTGAATTACCCCATACATGCTGAGAAATCGTCTGGATCTGGATGACAGTGAGACACAGGCTGGATGATGGGGGAGGAAGACCACAGGCTGGATGATGGGGGGAGAAATAGACACAGGCTAGATGATGGGGGGGGGGGGGGGGGAGGAGAAGGTGAAATAGACACAGGCTGGATGATGGGGGGGGGAGAAGGTGAAATAGACACAGGCTGGATGATGGGGGGGGGGGGGGGGGGAGGTGAAATAGACACAGGCTGGATGATGGGGGGGGGAGAAGGTGAAATAGACACAGGCTGGATGATGGGGGGGGAGAAGGTGAAATAGACACAGGCTGGATGATGGGGGGGGGGGGGGGGAAGGTGAAATAGACACAGGCTGGATGATGGGGGGGGGAGAAGGTGAAATAGACACAGGCTGGATGATGGGGGGGGAGAAGGTGAAATAGACACAGGCTGGATGATGGGGGGGGGGGGGGGGGGGAAGGTGAAATAGACACAGGCTGGATGATGGGGGGGGGAGAAGGTGAAATAGACACAGGCTGGATGATGGGGGGGGGGGGGGGGAGAAGGTGAAATAGACACAGGCTGGATGATGGGGGGGGGGGGGGGGGAGAAGGTGAAATAGACACAGGCTGGATGATGGGGGGGGGGGGGAGAAGGTGAAATAGACACAGGCTGGATGATGGGGGGGGGGGGGGGGGGGGAAGGTGAAATAGACACAGGCTGGATGATGGGGGGGGGGGGGGGAGAAGGTGAAATAGACACAGGCTGGATGATGGGGGGGGGGGGGGGGGGGAGAAGGTGAAATAAACACAGGCTGGATGATGGGGGGGGGGGGGGGGAGAAGGTCAAATAGACACAGGCTGGATGATGGGGGGGGGGAGAAGGTGATATAGACACAGGCTGGATGATGGGGGGGGGGGGAGAAGGTGAAATAGACAATAGACACAGGCTGGATGATGGGGGGGGGGGGGAAGGTGAAATAGACACAGGCTGGATGATGGGGGGGGGGGGAGAAGGTGAAATAGACACAGGCTGGATGATGTGGGGGGGGGGGGAAGAAGGTGAAAGAGACACAGGCTGAATGAAGGGGGGGTGGGGAGGAGACACAGGCTGGATGATGGGGGGGGGGGTGGGGAGGAGACACAGGCTGGATGATTGGGGGGGGGGGGGGGAGAAAGGAAACCACAGGCTGGATGATGGGGGGGGGGGGGGAGAAGGAGACCACAGGCTAGATGATGGGGGTTGAGAGAAGGATACACAGACTGGATAACGGGGGGTGGGAGAAGAATGCACAGGTAGGATGATGGGGAGGGGGTGGGAGAAGGAGACACAGGCTGGATGATGGGGGGGGGGGGGGGGAGTTGGGGGGAGACACAGGCTGGATGATGGGGGGGGGGAGTGGGAGGAGACACAGGCTGGATGATGGGGGGTGGGAGAAGGATACATAGGCTGGATGATGGGGGGGGAGGAGACACAGGCTGGATGATGGGGGGTGGGAGAAGGATACACAGGCTGGATGATGGGGGGGGGGGTGGGAGAAGGAGACACAGGCTGGATGATGGGGGGGTGGGAGAAAGATACACAGGCTGGATTATGGGGGGGGGTGGGAGGATACACAGGCTGGATGATGGGGGGGGGAGGAGAAGGAGACACAGGCTGGATGATGGGGGGGGGGGGGGAGAAGGTGAAATAGACACAGGCTGGATGATGTGGGGGGGGGGGGGGGAAGAAGGTGAAAGAGACACAGGCTGAATGAAGGGGGGGTGGGGAGGAGACACAGGCTGGATGATGGGGGGGGGGGGTGGGGAGGAGACACAGGCTGGATGATTGGGGGGGGGGGGGAGAAAGGAAACCACAGGCTGGATGATGGGGGGGGGAGAAGGAGACCACAGGCTAGATGATGGGGGTTGGGAGAAGGATACACAGACTGGACAACGGGGGGTGGGAGAAGAATGCACAGGCTGGATGATGGGGAGGGGTGGGAGAAGGAGACACAGGCTGGATGATGGGGGGGGGGAGTGGGAGGAGACACAGGCTGGATGATGGGGGGGGGGGGGGAGTGGGAGGAGACACAGGCTGGATGATGGGGGGTGGGAGAAGGATACACAGGCTGGATTATGGGGGGGTGGGAGAAGGATACACAGGCTGGATTATGGGGGGGTGGGAGAAGGATACACAGGCTGGATGATGGGGGGGGGGGTGGGAGAAGGAGACACAGGCTGGATGATGGGGGGGTGGGAGAAGGATACACAGGCTGGATGATGGGGGGGGTGGGAGAAGGATACACAGGCTGGATGATGGGGGGGGAGGAGACACAGGCTGGATGATGGGGGGTGGGAGAAGGATACACAGGCTGGATTATGGGGGGTGGGAGAAGGATACACAGGCTGGATGATGGGGGGGGGGGGGGGGGTGGGAGAAGGAGACACAGGCTGGATGATGGGGGGGTGGGAGAAGGATACACAGGCTGGATGATGGGGGGGGGTGGGAGAAGGAGACACAGGCTGGTTGATGCGGGGGTGGGAGAAGGATACACAGGCTGGATGATGGGGGGGGGGGGGTGGGAGAAGGAGACACAGGCTGGATGATGGGGGGGTGGGAGAAGGATACACAGGCTGGATTATGGGGGGGTGGGAGGATACACAGGCTGGATGATGGGGGGGGGGGAGAAGGAGACACAGGCTGGATGATGGGGGGGGGGGGGGAGGAGAAGGGAGACACAGGCTGGATGATGGGGGGGGGGGGATACACAGGCTGGATGATGGGGGGGGAGGAGAAGGAGACACAGGCTGGATGATGGGGGGGGGGGGGGGGTGGGGATACACAGGCTGGATGATGCGGGGGTGGGAAAAGGAGGCACAGGCTATGACCCTGCCATAGAATAACATAGCAGGTGCAGCTACTATAAATGTAGGGCCCAAACCACAAGGGGTTCAGGGCACCAAACTTGGCAAACTTATACTAAAGGACCTCCAGTAGCCACATACATTTTTTGGGGGCAATGCCTAATTTTCACAGGGACTGGCATGGGGGATCGACTTTGGCCAAATACTGTGAAACATAGGTAATGCAAAGCCCCGCCTCCCAGGTATCGCATAACTAAGACTATGAGGATTCACCACGTGCCGAACGGGGCATAGCCCAATGATGGCTACAATGCTGTTCGCTTATTCTGGGAGGGCGTACAGGAATGTCCTCCCAGAATCTCCCTTCCTGACGGTTATGGTAAAGGGCCAATGACAGTAGCCCTTTACCACGTGATCGCTCCATCCAATGACTGAGTGATCATTTCTCAACAAACAGGTGCACCAACATAGTCCCAACCTGGCCCACCAACCTCTATATCCCACCCCTCACCAACCTCTATATCCCACCCCTCACCAACCTCTATATCCCACCCCTCACCAACCTCTATATCCCACCCCTCACCCCCACCAACCTCTATATCCCACCCCTCACCCCCACCAACCTCTATATCCCACCCCCCACCAACCTCTATATCCCACCCCTCACCCCCCACCTATCCCACCTCTCACCCCCCACCAACCTCTATATCCCACCCCTCACCCCCCACCAACCTCTATATCCCACCCCTCACCCCCACCAACCTCTATATCCCACCCCTCACCCCCCACCAACCTCTATATCCCACCCCTCACCAACATCTATATCCCACCCCTCACCAACATCTATCCCACCTCTCACCCCCCACCAACCTCTATATCCCACCCCTCACCCCCCACCAACCTCTATATCCCACCCCTCACCAACCTCTATATCCCACCCCCCACCAACCTCTATATCCCACCCCCACCAACCTCTATATCCCACCTCTCACCCCCACCAACCTCTATATCCCCCCCCCACCAACCTCTATATCCCACCCCCCACCAACCTCTATATCCCACTCCTCCACCCCCCACCAACCTCTATATCCCACCCCTCACCCCACCAACCTCTATATCCCACCCCTCAACCCCAACCAACCTCTATATCCCACCCCTCAACCCCAACCAACCTCTATATCCCACCCCTCAACCCCAACCAACCTCTATATCCCACCCCTCAACCCCAACCAACCTCTATATCCCACCCCTCAACCCCAACCAACCTCTATATCCCACCCCTCAACCCAACCAACCTCTATATCCCACCCCTCAACCCCAACCAACCTCTATATCCCACCCCTCAACCCCAACCAACCTCTATATCCCACCCCTCAACCAACCTCTATATCCCACCCCTCACCAACCTCTATATCCCACCCCTCACCCCCAACCAACCTCTATATCCCACCCCTCAACCCCAACCAACCTCTATATCCCACCCCTCAACCCCAACCAACCTCTATATCCCATCCCTCAACCCCAACCAACCTCTATATCCCATCCCTCAACCCCAACCAACCTCTATATCCCATCCCTCAACCCCAACCAACCTCTATATCCCACCCCTCAACCCCAACCAACCTCTATATCCCACCCCTCACCCCCCACCAACCTCTATATCCCACCACCCTCACCCCCCACCAACCTCTATATCCCACCCCTCAACCCCCACCCACCTCTATATCCCACCCCTCCACCCCTCACCCACCTCTATATCCCACCCCTCCACCCCCACCAACCTCTATATCCCACCCCACACCCCCCACCAACCTCTATATCCCACCCCCCACCCCCCACCAACCCCTATATCCCATCCCTCACCCCCACCAACCTCTATATCCCACCCCTCACCCCCACCAACCTCTATATCCACCCCTCACCCCCACCAACCTCTATATCCCACCCCTCACCCACCTCTATATCCCACCCCTCCACCAACCTCTATATCCCACCCCTCCACCAACCTCTATATCCCACCCCTCAACCCCACCAACCTCTATATCCCACCCCTCACCCCCAACCAACCTCTATATACCACCCCTCACCCCCACCAACCTCTATATCCCACCCCTCAACCCCACCAACCTCTATATTCCACCCCTCAACCCCACCAACCTCTATATTCCACCCCTCACCCACCTCTATATCCCACCCCTCACCCACCTCTATATCCCACCCCTCCACCCCCACCAACCTCTATATCCCACCCCTCACCCCGCCAACCTCTATATCCCACCCCTCCACCCCCCACCAACCTCTATATCCCACCCCTCCACCCCCATTCCCGGCCCCCAGCTGCCGGCAAGTTCCCCATCAATACTACAGGATGAGCATAAATAGCACCAGCCCCAGGGGGAAATAGCACTGGATAGACAGAGGAGCATGGGACTGAGCCAGAAGAGCATGGGACTGAGCCAGAACAGACCCAGGAGGAGCATGGGACTGAGCCAGAACAGACCCAGGAGGAGCATGGGACTGAGCCAGAACAGACCCAGGAGGAGCATGGGACTGAGCCAGAACAGACCCAGGAGGAGCATGGGACTGAGCCAGAACAGACCCAGGAGGAGCATGGGACTGAGCCAGAACAGACCCAGGAGGAGCATGGGACTGAGCCAGAACAGACCCAGGAGGAGCATGGGACTGAGCCAGGACTGAGCCAGAACTGACCCAGGAGGAGCATGGGACTGAGCCAGAACTGACCCAGAGGAGCATCGGACTGAGCCAGAACCGACCCAGGAGGAGCATGGGACTGAGCCAGAACAGACCCAGGAGGAGCATGGGACTGAGCCAGAACAGACCCAGGAGGAGCATGGGACTGAGCCAGAACAGACCCAGGAGGAGCATGGGACTGAGCCAGAACAGACCCAGGAGGAGCATGGGACTGAGCCAGAACCGACCCAGAGGAGCATCGGACTGAGCCAGAACCGACCCAGGAGGAGCATGGGACTGAGCCAGAACAGACCCAGGAGGAGCATGGGACTGAGCCAGAACAGACCCAGGAGGAGCATAGGACTGAGCCAGAACCGACCCAGGAGGAGAATGGGACTGAGCCAGAACTGACCCAGAGGAGCATGGGACTGAGCCAGAACAGACCCAGAGGAGCATGGGACTGAGCCAGAACAGACCCAGAGGAGCATGGGACTGAGCCAGAACAGACCCAGGAGGAGCATGGGACTGAGCCAGAACTGACCCAGGAGGAGAATGGGACTGAGCCAGAACCGACCCAGGAGGAGAATGGGACTGAGCCAGAACCGACCCAGGAGGAGAATGGGACTGAGCCAGAACCGACCCAGAGGAGCATGGGACTGAGCCAGAACCGACGCAGAGGAGGATAGAGAGGAGTGAGGGAAAGGGAGGTAGGAGAGGGTTTCCCGATCTCTCAGTTTCCCTCCCTTCTTCTGAACACCATTCTTCCACACTTTCACCCATCCAGGGATCTCTTTGGAATCTTCCCGTTTCTGGCCGCCATCCTTCAATCTTCTCAGCTTCACTGCAGTTCTGCAAAAAGGACAAAGTTAGTTTTTCTGCCCAAAACCAGTTTGTGACCAATTTTAAACCCTTCAAATCCCCTCCCCCCCTTCAGCCAAATAGCCCCTTGCTCCAATCTGGTTATTGCTACACATTTACATGACACCGAACCTCAACCCAATACCCCCCCCCCTCCCCCCTCCAAAAGAAGTTCAATTGTTTCCTTCCCATACAGTCAGTCCACCAATCAACACTGATATAAATAAGAGGAAGGAAACAATACAAAAACAGGATGAATCAACACTGATAGAAATATATATATATTACACACATACAGCCACAGAGAGAGAGACACACAGAGACACCCCCCAAGAGACATCTCCCCCATACACAGTGAGGGACATCTCCCCCATACACAGCGAAGGACACCCCCCCCCATACACAGCGAGGGACATCCCCCCCCCCATACACAGCGAGGGACACCCCCCCATACACAGCGAGGGACATCCCCCCATACACAGCGAGGGACATCCCCCACCCCCATACACAGCGAGGGACATCCCCCCCCCATACACAGCGAGGGACATCCCCCCCCATACACAGCGAGGAACATCCCCCCATACACAGCGAGGGACATCCCCCCCATACACAGCGAGGGACATCCCCCCCCCATACACAGCGAGGGACATCCCCCCCCCATACACAGCGAGGGACATCCCCCCCCCATACACAGCGAGGGACATCCCCCCCCACATACACAGCGAGGGACATCCCCCCCACATACACAGCGAGGGACATCCCCCCCACATACACAGCGAGGGACATCCCCCCCACATACACAGCGAGGGACATCCCCCCCCCATACACAGCGAGGGACATCCCCCCCATACACAGCGAGGGACATCCCCCCCCCATACACAGCGAGGGACATCCCCCCCCCATACACAGCGAGGGACATCCCCCCCCCATACACAGCGAGGGACATCCCCCCCCACATACACAGCGAGGGACATCCCCCCCACATACACAGCGAGGGACATCCCCCCCACATACACAGCGAGGGACATCCCCCCCACATACACAGCGAGGGACATCCCCCCCCCATACACAGCGAGGGACATCCCCCCCATACACAGCGAGGGACATCCCCCCCCATACACAGCGAGGGACATCCCCCCCCATACACAGCGAGGGACACCCCCCCCTATACAGGGCGAGGGACACCCCCCCCATACAGAGCGAGGGACATCCCCCCAGAAAACACAGCGAGGGACATTCCCCCTCCCCCCCATATAGAGCCCCCCCCCATATAGAGCTACAGACATCCTCCCCCCATATAGAGCTACAGACGTCCCTCCCCCCATATAGAGCTACAGACGTCCCTCCCCCCATATAGAGCTACAGACATCCCCCCCATATACAGCTACAGACATCCTCCCCCCCATACACAGCTACAGACATCCTCCCCCCCATACACAGCTACAGACATCCTCCCCCCCATACACAGCTACAGACATCCTCCCCCCCCATACACAGCTACAGACATCCTCCCCCCCCATACACAGCTACAGACATCCTCCCCCCCATACACAGCTACAGACATCCTCCCCCCCATACACAGCTACAGACATCCTCCCCCCCATACACAGCTACAGACATCCTCCCCCCCATACACAGCTACAGACATCCTCCCCCCCATACACAGCTACAGACATCCTCCCCCCCATACACAGCTACAGACATCCTCCCCCCCATACACAGCTACAGACATCCTCCCCCCCATACACAGCTACAGACATCCCCCCCTATATACAGACATCCCCCCCCTATATACAGACATCCCCCCCCTATACACAGACACCCCCCCCTATATACAGACATCCCCCCCCTATATACAGACATCCCCCCCTATATACAGACATCCCCCCCCTATATACAGACATCTCCCCCCCTATATACAGACATCTCCCCCCAATATACAGACATCTCCCCCCAATATACAGACATCTCCCCCCCTATATACAGACATCTCCCCCCCCTATATACAGACATCTCCCCCCCCTATATACAGACATCTCCCCCCCTATATACAGACATCTCCACCCATATACAGACATCCCCCCTCTATATACAGACATCCTCCCCCCCATACACAGCTACAGACATCCCCCCCCCCATACACAGCTACAGACATCCTCCCCCCCATACACAGCTACAGACATCCTCCCCCCCCATACACAGCTACAGACATCCTCCCCCCCATACACAGCTACAGACATCCTCCCCCCCATACACAGCTACAGACATCCTCCCCCCCATACACAGCTACAGACATCCTCTCCCCCATACACAGCTACAGACATCCCCCCCCTATATACAGACATCCCCCCCTATATACAGACATCTCCCCCCCTATATACAGACATCTCCCCCCCTATATACAGACATCTCCCCCCCTATATACAGACATCTCCCCCCCTATATACAGACATCTCCCCCCATATACAGACATCTCCCTCCTATATACAGACATCTCCCACCCCTATATACAGACATCTCCCCCCCTATATACAGACATCTCCACCCATATACAGACATCCCCCCTCTATATACAGACATCCTCCCCCCCATACACAGCTACAGACATCCTCCCCCCCCATACACAGCTACAGACATCCTCCCCCCCATACACAGCTACAGACATCCTCCCCCCCATACACAGCTACAGACATCCTCCCCCCCATACACAGCTACAGACATCCTCCCCCCCATACACAGCTACAGACATCCTCCCCCCCATACACAGCTACAGACATCCTCCCCCCCATACACAGCTACAGACATCCCCCCCCTATATACAGACATCCCCCCCCCTATATACAGACATCTCCCCCCCTATATACAGACATCTCCCCCCCTATATACAGACATCTCCACCCAATATACAGACATCTCCCCCCTATATACAGACATCTCCCCCCCTATATACAGACATCTCCCCCCCTATATACAGACATCTCCACCCATATACAGACATCCCCCCTCTATATACAGACATCCTCCCCCCCATACACAGCTACAGACATCCTCCCCCCCATACACAGCTACAGACATCCTCCCCCCCCATACACAGCTACAGACATCCTCCCCCCCATACACAGCTACAGACATCCTCCCCCCCATACACAGCTACAGACATCCTCTCCCCCATATACAGACATCCCCCCCTATATACAGACATCCCCCCCCTATATACAGACATCCCCCCCCCCTATATACAGACATCCCCCCCCCTATATACAGACATCTCCCCCCCTATATACAGACATCTCCCCCCCTATATACAGACATCTCCCCCCCTATATACAGACATCTCCCCCCCTATATACAGACATCTCCCCCCCTATATACAGACATCTCCCCCCATATACAGACATCTCCACCCAATATACAGACATCTCCCCCCTATATACAGACATCTCCCCCCCTATATACAGACATCTCCCCCCAATATACAGACATCTCCCCCCCTATATACAGACATCTCCACCCATATACAGACATCCCCCCCCCCATATATACAGACATCTCCCCCCATATATACAGACATCTCCCCCCATATATACAGACATCCCCCCCCATATATACAGACATCTCCCCCCATATACAGACATCCCCCCCTATATACAGACATCCCCCCCTATATACAGACATCCCCCCCTATATACAGACATCCCCCCTATATACAGACATCTCCCCCCCTATATACAGACATCTCCACCCATATACAGACATCCCCCCTCTATCCCCCCATACACAGCTACAGACATCCTCTCCCCCATACACAGCTACAGACATCCCCCCCCTATATACAGACATCCCCCCCCTATATACAGACATCCCCCCCCTATATACAGACATCTCCCCCCCTATATACAGACATCTCCCCCCCTATATACAGACATCTCCCCCCATATACAGACATCTCCACCCAATATACAGACATCTCCACCCAATATACAGACATCTCCCCCCTATATACAGACATCCCCCCCATATACAGACATCTCCCCCCATATACAGACATCTCCACCCCATATACAGACATCTCCACCCCATATACAGACATCTCCACCCAATATACAGACATCTCCACCCAATATACAGACATCTCCACCCAATATACAGACATCTCCCCCCTATATACAGACATCCCCCCCATATACAGACATCTCCACCCAATATACAGACATCTCCACCCAATATACAGACATCTCCCCCCTATATACAGACATCCCCCCCATATACAGACATCTCCCCCCATATACAGACATCTCCACCCAATATACAGACATCTCCACCCAATATACAGACATCCCCCCTATATATACAGACATCTCCACCCATATACAGACATCCCCCCCCTATATACAGACATCTCCCCCCTCCCAGACATCTCCCCCCTCCTTGGCAGAGATTGCAGAAGAAGAAGCAGAAAAAACCTGGGAACAGACCTTCCCTGCAGAGCAGACACATGGGATGTGATGAGTTCTGTCCACTTCCTGTACTTCTCTGTACCATGTGACCAAACAGTCACATGGTCTGTGACATCACCAGGGTCCTTCTACTGGGCAGGAACTAGCCGCTACCGATTCCTTAGGGACCCCCCCAGGTGACCAGAACTAGTGTCCCCATTGGAAGGTTTCTCCTCTATGACTTTTCTGGGGACACTTTGGATGATAATGGTAAACAGGATAAATAGAGAGGATGAATCCCCTTCACGGGGACACAGACAGCCATAAAAACCTGACAGGGGCTCCAATCCCTCTCTACTCCGTCCAAAGATAAAAAAGCCGCTTCACACAACATGCGGTCCAGTGCGCTTCTTTTTCTGCATCAAAAACGCATGTAAAGTAGATTCTATGGTTTTCAATGGCATGGATCTCACCAGTGCATTCCAGTTCCAGAAAATAAAGTAGAACATGCGGCATTTTGTCTGCTCTAAACTGGAAAGCAGTAAAACGCATCAAAAACGCATCGGAATACACAACGTCCTTATTTAAGGTGAAGGAAAAAATGCACCAGAATGCATCAAAAACGCGTGTGCAAAAAGCATCCGGAACGCATCCAGACTGCATTTCTATGGTGTGAACCGGCCCTGAGTTATCATTTTATTCTTCCGGCCCCGGTCACACCCGGCTGTCTGCGATCCGGGGAAGAATCACCGCAATTCTGCCGCCATTCCAAACACGCTCTGCAAAGCTGACAAATCTTTTTTTTTTTTACAAATTGGTTTTCAATGGCACCTAAACATGGGAGCGGTTCTGCCGCCATTGTTGTGTGATAAATCGTGCGAAGCGCGTTACTGAGAAAGGGGCGGGGCTTCTTCTGGGTGTCAAACCTTGCATGATGCGGTTTTGCAGAAAGTTTTGGGATGGCGGGAAGAACTGCGGCGATTCTGCCTGCGATTGCAAACGCCCGGATGTGACCTCACTGATTGTATGACACGGATCACAATCTGAGCAATCGGGGGATGGGGGGGTGGGGTCATTATTGTATATACAGGAGGGGGGATTATTGTAGATATATATATAGGGGGAGGGGGGTTGGCAGATGAGAGAACACTGGGGGGGGTAATAGGGGGGTCCAGCTACGTCTGTAGCCCCCCACTTTCTCCAGACATCACCTCTCTATCTATCAGGCCTTTCTATACCCCCCCCCGTCTCTCCATAAAGCCCCCGACCTCCATCACCCTTCTCCTTCCCTCTCCTCCTCACCTGCTCAGCTCTGCTCCCCCCGGCCGCCATTTTTTCCCCCCCTCACAATCTTTCATCCGACCTCCTCACATCCACATGTCTGATAGAAATAACACATCGTTCTCTATTCTCTCTGATTTCTATTCAGGTAATCAGGAAGGGTGACCTCTATGGCGAGGATCGGTATTACATTGTAGAATGACATCGCCATCTTCTGGCCGATTTGAAAAATAACCATTCAAACAACCCATTACTGTATAATTCAATGTAAAATCTATAAAATGATATAAAATTTATATGGTTACTGTGTTGTATGACCGACATATCGCCAATCAAAATATAGGCCTGAAATGTAGGCCTGAAATGTAGGCCTGAAAAGTGACAGTTGGTGTGAGGCTCTGTTGTTTACCTGCAGCCTGAGGTGGCTCAGGTCACTTCTCCATAGCGAGTTGCCGAGGTGACATCGTCAGGGCCTAGCTCCAGCGATTCACTGCTATTCACTGCTATTTACTGCTATTTACTGCTACTTACTGCGAATATTATAACTTTTATTTATATTTACAGCTCTTACCATCGTATTATTATAGTTTGTATTGTATATTAGTATTAATATTCCGTTTTTTTAGCCGTTTTCAGGTACACAGGCATCCAATACCATCAGGATGCCTCGTCCTTCACGTCCCCGATTCCGGCAAAGACGCTCCCGTCAGGAAGGCGAAGAGTCACCAATCGCCCACCGGACGAGGTCCAGAGTGCAACGTCGGCGGAGACAGGAGGACGAGCCAATCAACAGGAGCCGTTCACCAAGAGACCGCAACAGGGCTGCTGAACACCACCCAGCACCACCACCGCCCATGGAGCCACGCGGCGAGGAGGAGGTAAACTGTCCCATTTGTCTTTCAGGATATGAAGATGGCGAAGACACCAGGATTCTGACCTGCGCTCACCGATTCCACACCGGCTGCATCCAACAATGGCTTCAGCAGAGCGCAACGTGTCCACTGTGCCGGGTTGCTGTTCCCAACTCGCAACCGCAGATCATCAGACGGAGACTGGTCAGGATGGAGGAAATCACCAATCAAGACCTCATCGACAACTTCTATTCCATATGGGTTGGTGAGAATGGTGTTCGGTATGTGCTATTAACCTCAATACTGTAACATCTTTTTTCTTTTTATACAGGATGTTTATAATTGTGTTTTAATAGCTAACGATTTAAAAAAAATGTATAGTATAACATATTTTTTCTTTTTATACAGGATGTGTATACTAGTTTTAGTTGATGTTTCCCAAAAAACAAAAAAAAACAAAAAAAAAAGCCCCCCCCCCCCTCATAAAATGTATAACTATATAAGTGTAATTGTATAGTTTAATCAATCTTTTCTTTTTATACAGGATGTGTATACTAGTTGTAGTTGATGTTTCCCAAAAAACAAAAAAAAACAAAAAACAAAAAAAAAGCCCCCCCCCCCTCATAAAATGTATAACTATATAAGTGTAATTGTATAGTTTAATCAATCTTTTCTTTTTATACAGGATATGTATACTAGTTGTAGATGATGTTTCCCTTAAAAAGAAAGAAAGCCCCCCCCCCCCTTAAACACTTACCGACCGCCCTCTGTCATTATACGCCGGTCCTTTAACGCTAAATACCCGGTATTTTTTTTTAAACGGCGGCTGATCTGCTTTCAGATAACAGTGGTCCCAGCGGGGGATTCTCCGTGGGATCACCCTTACCGTGCGCCCCTCCCCTCCCGCCGCGTCCTGGCCGTTTTCCCAGGTTACCAGATCTGCCGGCAGCGAGGAAAATGATCGTGTCCCCGCTCCTCACAGACAGGCAAGATGGCCCCCACTCGACTCTATGGTCTTGGAGGACCGGAGTGACGTCAAACATCGTTGCCTAGCAACCAGATTTTTTTTCAGCAATTTTTTTTAGTCTTTTTGACCCCAGATCTCACAATAAAGAGGTCCTGTCATGCTTATTTCTATTACAAGGGATGTTTACATTGCTTGTAATAGGAATAAAAATTATCAACATTTTTTTTTTTTACAACAGTGTAAAAATAAAAAATAATAAATAAAATAAATAGGAAAAAAAAAATGTAAGCACCCTGTCCCCGTTAGCTCGAGCACAGAAGCGAACACATACACAAGTCCCGCCCACATATGTAAACGGTGTCCAAACCACACACGTGAGGTATCGCCGCGATCGTTAGAGCGAGAGAAATATTTTGAGCCCTAGACCTCCTCTGTAACTCTAAGCTGGTAACCTGTAGAAATTTTTAAAATGTCGCTTACGGGGATTTTTAAGTACCAATATTTGTCGCCATTCCACAACCCCAGAAGTGGAGGCCCCCCGATGTAGCCGATGTTCACATGCACAGTAGGATACAGGAACATGTTTCCAAGCTTCTTCCTCAGCCTGCCTACATTAAAAAATGATGACTAGCATCAAGTAGGGTAGCTTAGTGTAGTTAGTGTAGGTCCTGCCCTAGAAGAGTCTACCTTGTCGTGGTGGGCAGGCTTGGAATCTCTTGGTCAAAGCGTGCCAGTGACTGGGAGTGATCACTACTCTCTAGAGAGCTTCACTTTTGGCCAATTGATTTCACCAAAGGACTCTTGGTTTAATCAGAGTACATGAAAATAGTTCCCCGGCAGCACCCGCAATGCTGTTCCAGGTTTCCCAATGGGTGCAGGGCTTGGAAATCAGGTGGAAGATGACACAAGCCTACCAGCGGGGGACACAAGAAGAGGAGGTTCAGGGGCACTCTGTACAATGCCAATGCAGAGAGAAGGGAAGTATAACAAGTTTGTTATTTTGATTAGAAAAAAAAAAAAAAATTCCAACTGTCAAACAAGAAAAGGAGAGAAGAAATAGACATTTGCTGATCCTCTTCCCCTCCCCCCAGTGGAAACCTTCATGCAGGATCTAGGTTCACCAATGAGAACACGAAGCCCAGAAACAAATTGTGACAGAGCATTTGGAAGGGGGACCGGCATTTTCCAGGGTATGTTGTAGTAATACAGCGGAAGAGCTAGGGTGTATACCCACTGGACATTTTATTAGGTACACCTTGCTAGTACAGGGTTGGACCCCCTTTTTCCTTCAGAACTGCCCTAATTCTTTGTGGCATAGATACAACAAGGTGTTGGAAACATTCCTCAGAGATTTTGGTCCATATTGAAATTATAGCATCATGCAGTTGCTGCAGATTTCTCGGCTGCACATCCATGATGCGAATCTCCCATTCCACCACATCCCAAAGGTGCTCTATTGGATTGAGGTCTGGTGACTGTGGAGGCCATTGGAGTACAGTGACCTCATTGTGATGTTCAAGAAACCAGTGGTGAGATGATTTGAGCGTTGTGACATGGTACATTATCCTGCTGGTAGGAGCCATCAGAAGATGGGTACACTGTAGTCATAAAGGGATGGACATGGTCAGCAACAATACTCAGGTTGGCCATGACGTTTAAACGATGCTCAATTGGTACTAAGGGGACCAAAATGTGCCAAGAAAATATCCCCCACACCATTACACCACCACCAGCCTGAACCGTTGACAAAAGACAGGATGGATCCAGGCTTTCATGTTGTTTACACCAAATTCTAACCCTATCATCTGAATGTCGCAGCTGAAATTGAGACCCATCAGACCAGGCAAAGTTTTTCCAATATTCTATCGTCCAATTCTGGTGAGCCTGTGAAAAGTTTAGCCTCAGTTTCCTGTTCTTAGCTGACAGGAGGGGCACCCAGTATGGTCTTCTGCTGCTGTAGCCCATTTGCTTCAAGGTTCGGTGTGTTGTGCGTTCAGAGATGGTATTCTGCATACCTTGGTTGTGACGAGTGGTTATTTGAGTTACTGTTGCCTTTCTTGAATTAGTCTGCCCATTCTCCTCTGACATCAACAAGGCATTTTCATCCACACAACTGCCGCTCACTGGATATTTTCTCTTTTTTTGGACCATTCTCTGCAAACCCGCGAGATGGGTTTGCATGAAAATACCAGCAGATCAGCAGTTTTTGAAATACTCAGACCAGCTCGTCTGGCACCAACTACCACGCTTCGTTCAAAGTCACTTAAAACCCCTTTCTTCCCCATTCTATTGTTCGGTTTGAACTTCAGCAAGCTGTCTTCACCACGTCTAGATGCCTAAATGCATTGAGTTGCTGTCATGTGATTGGCTGATTAGCAATTTGTGTTACCAAGCAATTGAAAAAATGTACCTAATAAAGTGGCCGGTGAGTGTATATACAGCCTATGGGCTCAGAGTCATTCCACAACAAAATAAACACTGGGGTTCTATGCGATGTCCATGAGAGCCTTGGTTTTCCAAAGACTCGCACTCCTGATTGGCTTTTGGCAGCCGCTGGAGCCATCGGCTGTCGCTGCTGTCAATCACTGCCAGTGAGCCAGACAGGAGATGGAGGAGGCGGGACCAAGCTATGGCTCTGTGTGCGAATGGACACACAGAGCTGCGGTTCGGGAGTGCGCCAGCTTGGGTGCCCCCACAGCACGCTGCTTGCTGTAGGGGCACCCGGCAGGAGGGAGGGGCCAGGAGTGCTGGCGTGGGACCTGAGAAGAGGATGATCGGGGCTTCTCTGTACAAAACCACTGCACAGAGCAGGCAAGTATGACATGTTTGTTATTTAAAAAACAAAAAAATAAAAAAAATGTAATATCGCTTTAATATACATTACAATAAAAGGAGCACAATTACTCCCTAACTACAGAGGATCCGGCCTACTACCAAGTCAATTGGATTCAAGCCAAGGTTTTCCATCCAAGGAGTCCAGAGTTTTTTATTCCATTTTATTGGGCCAGCCCCTATGTTTGTAAATGTATTTTTCCATTCTAAGTGTGTTGCCCATGCAGAGTAGTGATTTTATATATGTGTGCGGGGTTCTCTGATCTCCAAGTGCCTCAGAATAACTCTGCATGCCTGAAACAGTGCCCTTGTTATAGCCCCTAATGGTTAGGTTTAGTCTGAAGACGTCACCGGATGTGACGAAACGTGTCAGTTTGGACCGCAGGTGGAATGCAAGCCAGAAGCCAGCCTGTGATTCCGCGAGGAGGACACGCAGCCCGCACCGCTGACCACCAGGGAAAGCGTTTATTCTGTCTTTTATATTCCTGAACCCAATGCATGGGTAATAAACTGTTTAAACCTTATTACGCTTTTTGGAGCCTTCTTTTCTCCTTCCCTACTTCCCTATCACATTGGGTCGTCACACCCCGGAGTCCAGAGGAGCAAACACCAGCCTATAGGACCATTTAACCCACTTGGCCCAGGGGGCTATTAAAGCTTGAATGGTCTTAATCTCATACAACATATAAGACCCACGACATCTGGTAAGTGACCCAATTTACTCATTTCACTCGGGACAAGAAAATCGATATCTTAGCCAATCAAGCCAAAGCACTTGCATCTTCCAATTTGCTAGGAATCACTCTCACTAAGGACAATATTTTGAGCACTAAAGTCACCGTGTACTATTGGACTGTCTCTTTATCGTTTGAATATACTGCTGAATTTTTTATTGCTGATTTCAAAATCTTTTATTGCTCGATATTTATAATTTTTTATGTCATAAGTCACTTATGCACAAAGGACTATAATTTGAGCACATAATCACTGTTCACTTTGAATCAAACCCATTCACTTTGATTGGGCTACAACTGCACTGCGCCAAAAGTACTGCATGCACTACATTCTAAAATGCACTGCGACCAAATCGCATGGTACAAAAGTATCATGCGATCTGGTGTGGGCAGGTATGGGAAAACGCACTGCGTTTCTGACCTGTGTTTGGGGTGTCGTTTAATTCTTATGACACTCGCTGCAGATCACAAATCTGTGTATTTTGCATGCGGGATGAATCGCAGAGGAACGCATGGCGCATTTCTGTGCGATTCAGATGCAGGCATGGTGTGAGCGGCCCTAAATGCACCGACTAATGTGCGGGAAATTGCTTTAAGCTCCATAAAAAGGTTTCCCGCTATGACCCCCCTCTGTTTTCTGGGTAGGAGAGCCTAAAGGAGGCGGTTGTTGTAGTGGCGGGGAGGAACGGAGGTCATCACTGCGGGGATATTAGTTAGGGGTGTCACACCCACATGAAATAAAGGCCTTTAATATGTGGGGGGGTTCCTCTGCATTGGGGAGAGGTTCCTTCACCAACACGTGTGAGGTACAGGACAAGGATGGATGAAACCCTTCTGGAAGAAGTGTGAATATTGGAGCGCTGCCATACAAGCTGAGACACTTTCACACCAACTGGATTGTTGTGCAGCACTGGGAAACTATCCGGACATTTCTGTTATCTTCTTCCTATCCGGGCCGATTCTGACACTTCGCTCCAACATGGAAAAATCAACTTCTGCTACAACCCCCAAACATTATATATATATATTTTTATCAGAGGCCCTCTAGAATAAAATGGTGGGTGTTGGAATTTTTTATTCTGTCCCAAGGTATTTGCACAGCGGTTTTTCAAACGCAATTTTTTGAGGAAAAATAGAATTTTCATGAATTAACCAGTTGCTGACCAGCTCCTGTATATTTACTGCGGCAGGCTGGCTCATACAGGCAAAACAGCGTACATCTACGTCACTCGCCTGGGAGGAGCTAGGGGAGGAGCTCCCATCCCCCATCGTCAGCGGGTAAGCCGACATGTGTGTCAGGCGGCTCTGATTGCCGTCTGACCCCCACGATCGCTCCCTGCAGAGAGAGAAGGACGGTTGGCTGTTGTAAACACAGCTGACCGTCCTTCTCCCTGAAATGATCACAGAGCCCATGTGATCCTTCTATATAGGAACATGTCTATATGGTCATCTCAGAAGCCACGCCCCCTCCCCCCCCCCCCCCCACAGTTAGGGTCACATTTAACCCCTTGATTACCTATACCAGTGATGGTGAACCTTGGCACCCCAGATGTTTTGAAACTACATTTCCCATGATGCTCCTGCACTCTGCAGTGTAGTTGAGCATTATGGGAAATGTAGTTCCAAAACATTTGGGGTGCCAAGGTTCGCCATCACTGACCTATACTGTTAACCCCCCCCCCCCACACAGTTAGAATCACCCCCCTAGGGTCACATTTAACCCCTTGATTACCTATACTGTTAACCCCTTCCCTGCCAGTGTCATTATTACAGTAACAGTGCATATTTTTAGCACTGATTACTGTAGTAATGTCACTGGTCCCCCCTAAAGTATCAAAATGTCAGTTAGGGGTCCGATCTGTCAGCCGCAATATTGCAGTCCTGCAAAAAAAAAGAAAAAAAAACGCAGATCGCCGCCATTACTAGTAAAAAAAAAAAAAAACACATTAAAAATGATATAAATCTTTCCAATAATAAGTAGACGCAATAACTTTTGCGCAAAACAATCAAAGAACGCTTATTGTGATTTTTATTACAAAAAATATGTAGCAGAAAACAAATTGGCCTAAAATGTTAAAAAAAATCTTTATTTGATAATGTCATATAGCAGAATGTGAAAAATATTGTTTTTTTTTTTTTTTCAAAATTCTCGCTCCTTTTTTGTTTATAGCGCAAAAAAAAAAAAAAAAAAAAAAAACGCACAGCTGATCAAATACCAGGACCGCGCAATTGTCCATTAAAGTAACGCAGTCCCGAATCGCAAAATAGGGCCTGGTCATTAAGGGGGCAAATCCTTCCGGTCTTTAAGTGGTTGAAAAAAAAACCCACTAAAGTTATCCCAATATTTAGTATGATGGGAAAGATGAAGTCACACTGAGTAAATAGATACCTAACATGTCACACTTTACAATTCTGTCTGCCTGTGGAATGGCGGAAAACTACGGTGCTTAAAATTCTTCATAGGCGACACTTAAATGCCCTGACAGGTTACCAGTGTGGAGTTACACAGGAGGTACTGGGAAATGGGGGCACATGGGGGGGAGGGGATCAGAAGCAGGCAGAACAGGGAGGGGGATCAGTGCTGGAGAAGAAATTACCGGAACGATGCCCTATGTCTGTCTCTCTTTTCCCGCAGCAGCTGAAAGTTGGCAGGAAAGGGAGAAACTGGCTTTCAGCTGCTGCAGAGAGCTGCACAGGGTTTCCTTCTGTAATTTCCCCGGCCCGACCGCACCGATTCCCCGTGCTATTGGGGTCACCCCGGTCAGATTATTTTCTGCCATCTGTGTCCCAGATTTCCCTTCACTTCCTGTCCCCATAGCCAAAACAGGAAGAGGAAATCCCTGCAAATAAGGGGATTCCTTAGGGACCCCCCCAGGTGACCAGAACTAGTGTCCCCATTGGAAGGTTTCTCCTCTATGACTTTTCTGGGGACACTTTGGATGATAATGGTAAACAGGATAAATAGAGAGGATGAATCCCCTTCACGGGGACACAGACAGCCATAAAAACCTGACAGGGGCTCCAATCCCTCTCTACTCCGTCCAAAGATAAAAAAGCCGCTTCACACAACATGCGGTCCAGTGCGCTTCTTTTTCTGCATCAAAAACGCATGTAAAGTAGATTCTATGGTTTTCAATGGCATGGATCTCACCAGTGCATTCCAGTTCCAGAAAATAAAGTAGAACTTGCGGCATTTTGTCTGCTCTAAACTGGAAAGCAGTAAAACGCATCAAAAACGCATCGGAATACACAACGTCCTTATTTAAGGTGAAGGAAAAAATGCACCAGAATGCATCAAAAACGCGTGTGCAAAAAGCATCCGGAACGCATCCAGACTGCATTTCTATGGTGTGAACCGGCCCTGAGTTATCATTTTATTCTTCAGGCCCCGGTCACACCCGGCTGTCTGCGATCCGGGGAAGAATCACCGCAATTCTGCCGCCATTCCAAACACGCTCTGCAAAGCTGACAAATCTTTTTTTTTTTACAAATTGGTTTTCAATGGCACCTAAACATGGGAGCGGTTCTGCCGCCATTGTTGTGTGATAAATCGTGCGAAGCGCGTTACTGAGAAAGGGGCGGGGCTTCTTCTGGGTGTCAAACCTTGCATGATGCGGTTTTGCAGAAAGTTTTGGGATGGCGGGAAGAACTGCGGCGATTCTGCCTGCGATTGCAAACGCCCGGATGTGACCTCACTGATTGTATGACACGGATCACAATCTGAGCAATCGGGGGATGGGGGGGTCATTATTGTATATACAGGAGGGGGGATTATTGTAGATATATATATAGGGGGAGGGGGGTTGGCAGATGAGAGAACACTGGGGGGGGGGGTAATAGGGGGGTCCAGCTACGTCTGTAGCCCCCCACTTTCTCCAGACATCACCTCTCTATCTATCAGGCCTTTCTATACCCCCCCCGCCCCCCGTCTCTCCATAAAGCCCCCGACCTCCATCACCCTTCTCCTTCCCTCTCCTCCTCACCTGCTCAGCTCTGCTCCCCCCGGCCGCCATTTTTTCCCCCCTCACAATCTTTCATCCGACCTCCTCACATCCACATGTCTGATAGAAATAACACATCGTTCTCTATTTTCTCTGATTTCTATTCAGGTAATCAGGAAGGGTGACCTCTATGGCGAGGATCGGTATTACATTGTAGAATGACATCGCCATCTTCTGGCCGATTTGAAAAATAACCATTCAAACAACCCATTACTGTATAATTCAATGTAAAATCTATAAAATGATATAAAATTTATATGGTTACTGTGTTGTATGACCGACATATCGCCAATCAAAATATAGGCCTGAAATGTAGGCCTGAAATGTAGGCCTGAAAAGTGACAGTTGGTGTGAGGCTCTGTTGTTTACCTGCAGCCTGAGGTGGCTCAGGTCACTTCTCCATAGCGAGTTGCCGAGGTGACATCGTCAGGGCCTAGCTCCAGCGATTCACTGCTATTCACTGCTATTTACTGCTACTTACTGCGAATATTATAACTTTTATTTATATTTACAGCTCTTACCATCGTATTATTATAGTTTGTATTGTATATTAGTATTAATATTCAGTTTTTTTTGCCGTTTTCAGGTACACAGGCATCCAATACCATCAGGATGCCTCGTCCTTCACGTCCCCGATTCCGGCAAAGACGCTCCCGTCAGGAAGGCGAAGAGTCACCAATCGCCCACCGGACGAGGTCCAGAGTGCAACATCGGCGGAGACAGGAGGACGAGCCAATCAACAGGAGCCGTTCACCAAGAGACCGCAACAGGGCTGCTGAACACCACCCAGCACCACCACCGCCCATGGAGCCACGCGGCGAGGAGGAGGTAAACTGTCCCATTTGTCTTTCAGGATATGAAGATGGCGAAGACACCAGGATTCTGACCTGCGCTCACCGATTCCACACCGGCTGCATCCAACAATGGCTTCAGCAGAGCGCAACGTGTCCACTGTGCCGGGTTGCTGTTCCCAACTCGCAACCGCAGATCATCAGACGGAGACTGGTCAGGATGGAGGAAATCACCAATCAAGACCTCATCAACAACTTCTATTCCATATGGGTTGGTGAGAATGGTGTTCGGTATGTGCTATTAACCTCAATACTGTAACATCTTTTTTCTTTTTATACAGGATGTTTATAATTGTGTTTTAATAGCTAACGATTTAAAAAAAATGTATAGTATAACATATTTTTTCTTTTTATACAGGATGTGTATACTAGTTGTAGTTGATGTTTCCCAAAAAACAAAAAAAAAACAAAAAAAAAAGCCCCCCCCCCCCTCATAAAATGTATAACTATATAAGTGTAATTGTATAGTTTAATCAATCTTTTCTTTTTATACAGGATGTGTATACTAGTTGTAGATGATGTTTCCCAAAAAACAAAAAAAAAAAAAAAACAAAAAAAAAAGCCCCCCCCTCATAAAATGTATAACTATATAAGTGTAATTGTATAGTTTAATCAATCTTTTCTTTTTATACAGGATATGTATACTAGTTGTAGATGATGTTTCCCTTAAAAAGAAAGAAAGCCCCCCCCCCCCTTAAACACTTACCGACCGCCCTCTGTCATTATACGCCGGTCCTTTAACGCTAAATACCCGGTATTTTTTTTTAAACGGCGGCTGATCTGCTTTCAGATAACAGTGGTCCCAGCGGGGGATTCTCCGTGGGATCACCCTTACCGTGCGCCCCTCCCCTCCCGCCGCGTCCTGGCCGTTTTCCCAGGTTACCAGATCTGCCGGCAGCGAGGAAAATGATCGTGTCCCCGCTCCTCACAGACAGGCAAGATGGCCCCCACTCGACTCTATGGTCTTGGAGGACCGGAGTGACGTCAAACATCGTTGCCTAGCAACCAGATTTTTTTTCAGCAATTTTTTTTAGTCTTTTTGACCCCAGATCTCACAATAAAGAGGTCCTGTCATGCTTATTTCTATTACAAGGGATGTTTACATTGCTTGTAATAGGAATAAAAATTATCAACATTTTTTTTTTTTACAACAGTGTAAAAATAAAAAATAATAAATAAAATAAATAGGAAAAAAAAAATGTAAGCGCCCTGTCCCCGTTAGCTCGAGCACAGAAGCGAACACATACACAAGTCCCGCCCACATATGTAAACGGTGTCCAAACCACACACGTGAGGTATCGCCGCGATCGTTAGAGCGAGAGAAATATTTTGAGCCCTAGACCTCCTCTGTAACTCTAAGCTGGTAACCTGTAGAAATTTTTAAAATGTCGCTTACGGGGATTTTTAAGTACCAATATTTGTCGCCATTCCACAACCCCAGAAGTGGAGGCCCCCCGATGTAGCCGATGTTCACATGCACAGTAGGATACAGGAACATGTTTCCAAGCTTCTTCCTCAGCCTGTCTACATTAAAAAATGATGACTAGCATCAAGTAGGGTAGCTTAGTGTAGTTAGTGTAGGTCCTGCCCTAGAAGAGTCTACCTTGTCGTGGTGGGCAGGCTTGGAATCTCTTGGTCAAAGCGTGCCAGTGACTGGCAGTGATCACTACTCTCTAGAGAGCTTCACTTTTGGCCAATTGATTTCACCAAAGGACTCTTGGTTTAATCAGAGTACATGAAAATAGTTACCCGGCAGCACCCGCAATGCTGTTCCAGGTTTCCCAATGGGTGCAGGGCTTGGAAATCAGGTGGAAGATGACACAAGCCTACCAGCGGGGGACACAAGAAGAGGAGGTTCAGGGGCACTCTGTACAATGCCAATGCAGAGAGAAGGGAAGTATAACAAGTTTGTTATTTTGATTAGAAAAAAAAAAAAAAATTCCAACTGTCAAACAAGAAAAGGAGAGAAGAAATAGACATTTGCTGATCCTCTTCCCCTCCCCCCAGTGGAAACCTTCATGCAGGATCTAGGTTCACCGATGAGAACACGAAGCCCAGAAACAAATTGTGACAGAGCATTTGGAAGGGGGACCGGCATTTTCCAGGGTATGTTGTAGTAATACAGCGGAAGAGCTAGGGTGTATACCCACTGGACACTTTATTAGGTACACCTTGCTAGTACAGGGTTGGACCCCCTTTTTCCTTCAGAACTGCCCTAATTCTTTGTGGCATAGATACAACAAGGTGTTGGAAACATTCCTCAGAGATTTTGGTCCATATTGAAATGATAGCATCATGCAGTTGCTGCAGATTTCTCGGCTGCACATCCATGATGCGAATCTCCCATTCCACCACATCCCAAAGGTGCTCTATTGGATTGAGGTCTGGTGACTGTGGAGGCCATTGGAGTACAGTGAACTCATTGTGATGTTCAAGAAACCAGTGGTGAGATGATTTGAGCTTTGTGACATGGTACATTATCCTGCTGGAAGGAGCCATCAGAAGATGGGTACACTGTAGTCATAAAGGGATGGACATGGTCAGCAACAATACTCAGGTTGGCCATGACGTTTAAACGATGCTCAATTGGTACTAAGGGGACCAAAGTGTGCCAAGAAAATATCCCCCACACCATTACACCACCACCAGCCTGAACCGTTGACAAAAGACAGGATGGATCCAGGCTTTCATGTTGTTTACACCAAATTCTAACCCTATCATCTGAATGTCGCAGCTGAAATTGAGACCCATCAGACCAGGCAAAGTTTTTCCAATATTCTATCGTCCAATTCTGGTGAGCCTGTGAAAAGTTTAGCCTCAGTTTCCTGTTCTTAGCTGACAGGAGGGGCACCCAGTATGGTCTTCTGCTGCTGTAGCCCATTTGCTTCAAGGTTCGGTGTGTTGTGCGTTCAGAGATGGTATTCTGCATACCTTGGTTGTGACGAGTGGTTATTTGAGTTACTGTTGCCTTTCTTGAATTAGTCTGCCCATTCTCCTCTGACATCAACAAGGCATTTTCATCCACACAACTGCCGCTCACTGGATATTTTCTCTTTTTTTGGACCATTCTCTGCAAACCCGCGAGATGGGTTTGCATGAAAATACCAGCAGATCAGCAGTTTTTGAAATACTCAGACCAGCTCGTCTGGCACCAACTACCACGCTTCGTTCAAAGTCACTTAAAACCCCTTTCTTCCCCATTCTATTGTTCGGTTTGAACTTCAGCAAGCTGTCTTCACCACGTCTAGATGCCTAAATGCATTGAGTTGCTGTCATGTGATTGGCTGATTAGCAATTTGTGTTACCAAGCAATTGAAAAAATGTACCTAATAAAGTGTCCGGTGAGTGTATATACAGCCTATGGGCTCAGAGTCATTCCACAACAAAATAAACACTGGGGTTCTATGCGATGTCCATGAGAGCCTTGGTTTTCCAAAGACTCGCACTCCTGATTGGCTTTTGGCAGCCGCTGGAGCCATCGGCTGTCGCTGCTGTCAATCACTGCCAGTGAGCCAGACAGGAGATGGAGGAGGCGGGACCAAGCTATGGCTCTGTGTGCGAATGGACACACAGAGCTGCGGTTCGGGAGTGCGCCAGCTTGGGTGCCCCCACAGCACGCTGCTTGCTGTAGGGGCACCCGGCAGGAGGGAGGGGCCAGGAGTGCTGGCGTGGGACCTGAGAAGAGGATGATCGGGGCTTCTCTGTACAAAACCACTGCACAGAGCAGGTAAGTATGACATGCTTGTTATTTAAAAAACAAAAAAATAAAAAAAATGTAATATCGCTTTAATATACATTACAATAAAAGGAGCACAATTACTCCCTAACTACAGAGGATCCGGCCTACTACCAAGTCAATTGGATTCAAGCCAAGGTTTTCCATCCAAGAAGTCCAGAGTTTTTTATTCCATTTTATTGGGCCAGCCCCTATGTTTGTAAATGTATTTTTCCATTCTAAGTGTGTTGCCCATGCAGAGTAGTGATTTTATATATGTGTGCGGGGTTCTCTGATCTCCAAGTGCCTCAGAATAACTCTGCATGCCTGAAACAGTGCCCTTGTTATAGCCCCTAATGGTTAGGTTTAGTCTGAAGACGTCACCGGATGTGACGAAACGTGTCAGTTTGGACCGCAGGTGGAATGCAAGCCAGAAGCCAGCCTGTGATTCCGCGAGGAGGACGCGCAGCCCGCACCGCTGACCACCAGGGAAAGCGTTTATTCTGTCTTTTATATTCCTGAACCCAATGCATGGGTAATAAACTGTTTAAACCTTATTACGCTTTTTGGAGCCTTCTTTTCTCCTTCCCTACTTCCCTATCACATTGGGTCGTCACACCCCGGAGTCCAGAGGAGCAAACACCAGCCTATAGGACCATTTAACCCACTTGGCCCAGGGGGCTATTAAAGCTTGAATGGTCTTAATGTCATACAACATATAAGACCCACGACATCTGGTAAGTGACCCAATTTACTCATTTCACTCGGGACAAGAAAATCGATATCTTAGCCAATCAAGCCAAAGCACTTGCATCTTCCAATTTGCTAGGAATCACTCTCACTAAGGACAATATTTTGAGCACTAAAGTCACCGTGTACTATTGGACTGTCTCTTTATCGTTTGAATATACTGCTGAATTTTTTATTGCTGATTTCAAAATCTTTTAATGCTCGATATTTATAATTTTTTATGTCATAAGTCACTTATGCACAAAGGACTATAATTTGAGCACATAATAACTGTTCACTTTGAATTATTCTTTTATTACGAATTTTATACCTGATATTTTATATGTCATATATTGAGTCACATGTGCACTTTATAACACAGGTTCAATCAAATATTGGGAATTTTTACATACATATATATATTTTTATACCCACTTATTGTAGAGATTAGCATGGATAATGCAATCTAATTAGCAAGCGCTGTATCTGGCCTTTTTTAAGACCATTCTTTTGACATATCTACCTTTTAACGTACAGCAGCTGCTATACCCCAGTTTATATTTTTCAGATTTTTTTTATAAACACACCAACTATACACCTTATCTTTGGCGTGTGGAATATACTTTGTATATATTTTTCTACATGCCAGTATTTTGTTGGCTTTGCTTGCAGCGGCTTGGCATTGCATGCCACTGTCAAGCCTGTTGTCCACTAGGACCCCCTTGTCCTTTTTCATCTTAGATTCACCCAGAGGTTTCCCCCCTAGTGAGTAGATTTTTCCTGAATTAATTCCTCTTCAGGGTCCTAACCTGGAACCCCCTTTCTCACTTGCTGTGTGTGCTAGCCCTTGTTCACTGACTCTCCACTGGAGTGGTCCCCTTCCTGGTCAGACCCCTGGCAATTAGTGATGTCGCGAACATAAAATTCGCCGTTCGCGAACGGCGAACGCGAACATCGGCGAATGTTCGCGAACCGGCGAACATTGCGAACCGCCATAGACTTTAATAGGCAGGCGAATTTTAAAACCCACAGGGACTCTTTCTGGCCACAATAGTAATGGAAAAGTTGTTTCAAGGGGACAAACACCTGGACTGTGGCATGCCGGAGGGGGATCCATTTCAAAACTCCCATGGAAAATTACGTAGTTGACGCAGAGTCGGGTTTTATTCCATAAAGGGCATAAATCACCTAACATTCCTAAATTGTTTGGAATAACGTGCTTTAAAACATCCAGTGTGTGTATACGATCAGGTATGATGTTGTATCGATCAGGTAGTGTAAGGGTTACGCCCGCTTCACAGTGACAGACCAAACTCCCCGTTTAACGCACCGCAAACAACCGCAAACAGACCAGAACCGATCAAAATGGGACAGGAACTGGGCTTTAAGGGTTAGGGTTAGGGTTAGGTTTAGTGTTAGGGGCTAGGGTAGGGTTACGGTGAGATACTTAGGGTTAGAGTTAGTAACCCTACCCCTACGCCTCTAACCCTAACCGTCTAACCCTAAGCACTAAAAATAACCCTAACCCTAGCCCTAACCCTAGCCCTAACCCTAATTCTAATTTTTTTTCTGGTTCTGGACATGCTACAGAGCTGAAACTTCACAGGTACACTTTTTAGACCCCCAGACACTGAATCACACAAAAAAAAGTTCTTAAAAATTGTAATTTTTTGATAGAGAGCCAATTATTGGAAAAATTAAAATAAAAATAAAAATAAAAAAATTCTTTGGATTTAGCATCTGGGGGGTCTAAAAAGTGTACCCTTGAAGCTTCAGCTCTGTAGCATGTCCGGAACCAGAAAAAAAATACAAATTAGGGTTAGGGCTAGGGTTAGGCTTAGGGCTAGGGTTAGGGTTAGGTTTAGGGTTAGGGTTATTTTTATGGCTAGGCTTAGAGGGTTAGGGTTAAGGTTAGAGGGTTAGGGTTATGGTTAGAGGGTTAGGGTTAGGTTTAGTGTTAGGGGCTAGGGTTAGGGTTACGGTGAGATACTTAGGGTTAGAGTTAGTAGCCCTACCCCTACCCCTCTAACTCTAACCCTCTAAACCTAAGCACTAAAAATAACCCTAACCTTAGCCCTGACCCTAACCCTAGCCCTAACCCTAACCCTAACCCTAGCCCTAACCCTAATTCTATTTTTTTTCTGGTTCTGGACATGCTACAGAGCTGAAACTTCACAGGTACACTTTTTAGACCCCCCAGAGAATAAATCCAAAGAATTTTTTTTTTTTTTTTAAGTTTTTTTTTTTTTTCCAATAATTGGCTCTCTATCAAAAATGACAATTTTTAAGAACTTTTTTGTGTGATTTAGTGTCTAGGGGGTCTAAAAGTGTACCTGTGAAGTTTCAGCTCTGTAGCATGTCCAGAACCAGAAAAAAAGATCATTTTTCAGTAGAGCAGGGATGGTGGGAACCCCTTTTACACCTATATGATCTTTTTTTCTGGTTCTGGACATGCTACAGAGCTGAAACTTCACAGGTACGCTTTTAGACCCCCCAGACAATAAATACAAAGACATTTTTTTTAAGGTTTTTTTTTTTTAATTTTTCCAATAATTGGCTCTCTATCAAAAATGACAATTTTTCAGAACTTTTTTTGTGTGATTTAGTGTCTAGGGGGTCTAAAAGTGTACCTGTGAAGTTTCAGCTCTGTAGCATGTCCAGAACCAGAAAAAAAATATCATTTTTCAGTAGAGCAGGGATGGTGGGAACCCCTTTTACACCTATATGATCATTTTTTTCTGGTTCTGGACATGCTACAGAGCTGAAACTTCACAGGTACGCTTTTTAGACCCCCCAGACACTAATCCAAAAAAAGTCATGCCTGCCACCGTATATATCAGTGGTGGGTGGGCAGTGGCACTGCAGTGGGCACAGTACACTCTGTGGACCTGACAGTCACTGGCACCCAGGCAACTGCAATTATAAAAAATATATATATTTTTACTTTGCAAGCTGCTGTGCCACCGTATATATATCAGTGGTGGGTGGGCACGCAGTGGCACTACAGTGGGCACATTACACTCTGTGGACCTGACAGTCACTGGCAGCCCAGGCAACTGCAATAATAAAAAATATTTTTTTTTTTTCAATTTGCAACAAGATGCTGTGCCACCGTATATATATCAGTGGTGGGCAGTGCACTGCAGTGGGTACAGTGCACTCTGTGGACCTGACACAGCACTCACTGCAATTATGACAGAGGAAAAAAAATAATATTTTTTAAAATGCAAGGTACTGTGCCTGTGCCACCCGAAATGAGTGTGGTGTGCACACAGTACAGTCTGTGGTGGGTCTGTGGCCTCTCACACACAGCGGGCAGGCAACTGCAGTGTACAATAGATATATATATATATATATATATATATATAAAAAATACTCAATTACCAGCCCTAAAAAGGGCTTTTGGGGACACTAGATATATAAAAATACTCAATTACCAGCCCTAAAAAGGGCTTTTGGGGACACTAGATATATATATATATATATATATATATATATATATATATAAAATACTCAATTACCAGCCCTAAAAAGGGCTTTTGGGGACACTATATATATATATATATATATATATATATATATATATATATATATATATATAAAAAATTACCCAAATACCAGCCCTTAGAAGGGCTTTTTGGGGTGCTGTCAGGATGCTGTCCTTACAGCAGTAGTGGACCAAGAACACCGATTAGCAAGACCAGGAACACTGACTAACAACTGTCCCTAGCTATTAACAGCAGCAGCAGCAGCAGCAGCAGCCCTCTCCCTGCTCTCACTAACACACACTGGGAGGGTGTGGGAGGGAGGTATGCTGATTGGCTGGAAATGTGCCTGCTGACTGTGAAGTTCAGGGTCAAAGTTTGCCTCAATGATGTATTATAGGGGGCGGACCGAACATTGCATATGTTCGCCCGCAGCGGCGAACGCGAACATGCTAAGTTCGCCGGGAACTGTCCGCCGGCGAACAGTTCGGTACATCTCTATCCCTAATCAGCAGCCAGCACGTATGTGTGCTCTGTCCCTGAACTAGTACACAGCAGAATGACGCCGCACGGCGCTGGCTGGAACTTATAAAGACTTGGTCACATGCTTCAGATGGCCAATCATAGCTACTAATACATTTGTAGGCATGGCTGGGATGGCTTAAGGCACACCAGTTAAACGCTTGTTGATTGGCTGTTGAAAGCCCGCCATGAAAAGCGCGCCAATGCATGCAAAATCCGGAAATAAAACGACCGAACACGGTTTTTTACCCGAATATACAGTAAAGTTTTCGGGTCCGTGTTCAGGTAACAAAAAAACAATTATTCGGTACGAACACGAATAATACAGTCCGTGTTCGCTCAACCCTACTATAGAGCCAAAAATATTAGAATTGTGTCGATGTCCCAATATTTATGGACCTGACTATGTACATTTTAGTTTCTAAAGTAGTATGCGGTTTCTCATACCATGGTCCAAAACAGCAAGGGTTTTTGCTCACAGAAAAAAAAAAAACATTTCCAATTGCATCCATTTTTAAAGTGGGGAGTAGAGGTTTGATTTTGGGATTATCCTAATACAACATTAAAGGTTTTCAGATTTTTATCATTCTGCTTCAAAATTTTATATAATATTTACACTTTAGGCATCTGCACTGCATCACTTGAAAGAAAATAAAAGTGCAAGTACAATGTGCACATAAACTACTTCAAGTTATGTAACTGAAATTCCCTGCAACTCCCTGTAGGGTTGCCACCTCATCCATTTAAATCAGGACACACATTGATTACACAGGTTCTGTGGCTGATTAAGGTGGTAATTAAACTCTCTTAGTGCCTTATGTGCAATATATTATCTCAGAACTTGTGTAATTTATATGTGTCCTGGTTAAAAGGGATGAGGTGGCAACCCTGCCTCCCTGCCCCATGGTAAAAATAAATATACACTTGTTAGACCACTTATCCCTAACTAAAGTTGTCTTGCTGCTGACCACTTTTACAATGCTTTGTCATCTGCAGTCTCTTACTTCTTAATAGGGAGGCCCCAAATAAAGGGAAAACTTTGACGTAGGGCCAACATGACTGAGTTAGAAGAGGTTTGAGCATAGGAGGAGTTAGGATAAAAGTAATAGAGGAAGGTGGTGCTCACCATATTGTTGGAAAGGTGGAAACAGGTAGGGCTTCAGGAGTTGGAATGTGGGAAGGGTTGGGAGGAGTTTTAGTCAGAAGAGAGCGTGGATGGGACTACTTCACATCTGGGCAGCCCCTGCTTTCTACTGCTCCCGCTGTTTTAATCAACCTGAGATGGAAGACTTGGAGAGCCTGCTTTCCCAGCTTAGGGCTGCTGTGGCGAGTAATGGCCAGGACTGTATGTTGCTGCAAATTTCTAGGCTGCTGGAGGGAGTCGGGCAGAGGGGTTCTGATCCAACCCTCCTGTCACCACACATGCTTAGAGGTCCTGGCCTCCGGTGCGCTTGAGCCCTGATATGACTCCCTGGGTTTGGCACCGCTCTGGGAGCCCCTCCAGGGACCCTCCAGGACTGCCTACTAAGCGCCGATCAGCTGCGGCACCGGGACACCCGGGGAAGAATCCCCATCCTTGGCAGAACCCGCAGGGGGAGCTGAGCGTTGTGCCCTCTGCACTTTCCACCCCCCCCCCCCTGCAGCTACTGCTTACCAAGAACGGAAGGCGGCACCACCAGCGGCTGCTCAGGTGGCCACAGATGCTCGGCGGGGGAGAGTGATGCCAGCGGGACATGGCCTGGTGTGACCGGGGTCCCTTCCTCCACTGATTGAGGCTTCAATTCGGCTGCAGGAGCTTCATCCAGTGGGCAGAGAGAGGCGGCTACCGAGCTCCAATGCCGGAGCAGGAGAGCTATGCAGGGACCTGATGACAGTGGCTTTGGGCTTTGGCAAAATGGCGTAAGTGATGACAACACTGGGGGGCGGGCCCCACTCCCAGCTGCGGGTGGCAGAACGCTCTGCGGTGAAGAGCCGGTGGATGACAGCATGGAATGGTCGGAGGGGGATTTGGATGCTTCAGAGGAGGAGGCCGGTGAGGTGTGGATTCGGGCCCGGTGGCTGGCAGATCTGTGCATCCTGGGCAGCCTGGTAAGTCCACTGTGGCTGCTGTGTCCTATGCTGTCCATGTGTCTGGGAGTGAGTGTGGGGTGTTGGCATCGGATGGCGGTTTTAGGGTTGCGGGTGCGGTGTTGGTCAGGGTCCTTTGAGGCAGGTGTGCCGGTCTTGGGACCCCTGTTGGGGGGGTTTTCGGGAGCTCCTTCAGCATTTGAACGGGGGTTTGGGCCGGCAGGGTAACAAGATCACTTTGCATCAACTGCAGTCTGTTGGGCAAGCTTAACTTTGCCTGCTGGATTATGCCGATGGACAGATTGTTTAATTGTCAGCTAGCAATGGCTACAGCGGGTTTGCATGCTCCAGGCCATCACGTTTTACTGACCCGGGAAAACAAGGAGGACTTGCTAGTGTGGGAAGAATTTCTTGATACTTACAACTGGAGGTCAGTGTGGATGGAGGATGAATTGTTCCCCATCGTGCTGGCGGTGGAATTATGGGGTGAGTTTTTCCGTAACAAGAGGGTGCATTTTAATTGTTTTAATCTGGGTGTGGTAGAGGCCATTAATAGTGTTTCCGTGTCTTCTCCATAGGTGATCCGTTTGGTTTGTCATTTGGTCCTGTCCTGTTTGTGTTTGAATGCTTTTATGTACTCATTCATCTCTCGGGTTGCACCAACTTAGTGGCCGATTCTCTTTCAGTGGGACGGGTTTCGAATGTTGGCGCCGTGTGCAGAGCAACATGGAGTTATTTGTCCGGTCTGGCTGTGGAGGATTCCCTTGGGTTGATGGCATCATTGATTCGTCGATCGGTGAGTGAGTGAGATTACCTGGTCATTTTATTCACGGGTGTGGGAGGAATGGTTTGCTCTGGTACACGGAGTGGGTGGTGTTGTTTCGGAGGATGACGTCCGGTGGTTGGTGATGTATTTCATTGCCCGTAATGTGGAAGATTGGGTGCCTGTGTCTAAATTGTTGGGTCCCTGTGATCATACTAAGGATTTTCTAGTGCGGCAGGCCATGCAAGGGTACCGGAGGGGCTGTAGACTTGTGGACGGCAAACGGTCCTTGTCTTATGATTTGTTGTGCTTGGGTGCTTCCGTCTATTTGTTTTTCCGCATATGAAATGGCCTTGTTTCGGGCAGCATTTGTTTTAGCGTTTTTTGGGGCGTAGCACCTGTTAGCACCTCCACGCGATCGGCTGATGGTCTGCTATGTGCTGATGTTCTTTGTACACCGATGGCGGTTGTTTTCTGTATTTGACACTCCAAAACAGACCAGGTTGGTCAGGGGTCAAGGGTCGAGTTGTGACCTGTTCCCAGTTCGGACGTTTGCCCTATTTGGACACTGTCACTGCGGCACGTGGATGGTCCTGCTTTGTCTCACTTCCAGTTTGTGTCTGTGTTCCATAAATGCTTAGCGGCATTGGGCCTCCGATCCACTGATTATGCTTTGCATTATTTTCGGATTCGGGGAAGCGACGGAGGCAGCTCAGTTGGGCTTGAGCGACAGCATGGTAAGACGCATTGGCCGCTGGGAGTCTGTGTGCTATCGACTGTATGTACGTCCTCACTCCTCACCTGTTGTGATTGCTTGTGGGGGTGTGTGCCTTTTGAGCCAATGTTTTTCTTGTCTGTTGTAGTCTTTTGTTATTTGCATGGTGGTTTGTAATGTGGTAAAAGCTATGTACGCTGCTTTGTTGTGTTTCATTTCAGGTGCAGACCCTTGTTTAATATGGATCTTGGGGCACTCCTATGTAGCTTGGGGAGCCAGAAGGGTGGATGTGAGGCCGAATGGACATCAGCTGGAGTTCCCCAGGGATGTAGCCACAGTGCACTGGATCGGGGTGCCAGGCATGCTGTGGAGTTAAGTGGTGGCCGAGGTGGTTTGCCCGGCTGGACCGAGCACCTGATATCCTACTGGTACATGCTGGGGGGAATGACCTGGGCTTGCGTTCTATGAGGGAATTGATACGGGATATTAAGTTTGATTTTTTAGGTTTGCGTTCTTTTTACCCGGATTTGGTTTTCGCTTGGTCTGATATGGTGTCGCAGGCTCGGTGGCGCATTACGCATTCAGTTGTCAGCCTGAACAAGGCCCAGATTAAGACCAATAGGGAAGTGTCTCATTTTGTTGTGCAGAATGGAGGGTTGGTAGTTAGGCATGTGGAAATGGAGCAAGATTCTTGGAAGTATTTGCGCATGGTGTGCATCTAAATGCAGTTGTGATCGACATCTGGTGCTTAGGCTTGCAAGATGGCCTTCAGAGGGTCCTGTGGCCATGGAGGGGCACACAAACATAAGGTCTGGAGTTTGTGCATCGGTTGCGGGGCACGAGGTCCATGGATGTGTTATGATGAGGGGCAAAAGGTACATTTCTAGGGATCAGTCTTGGGTACGGCTCCCACTATTCTGGGTGGTGGTACCCGCAATGTTGGTTTGTCTCTGAGTCTGTGCTTTCTGTGGCTGGAGGCCTAAAAATGGTGGTTACACAGGTACTCGTAGTGCATGCCCACAAGGACCTTGGGGCCCCTTGAATACTGTCTGATGTTCATATGTTAATATGTTTATTATGTTTTTTATATTGGTTACTAAAAAGGCTAATATGGCCATTAAAACTCCAGTCGGTGTCATGTCTGGTCAATTTTATTATAAGTGGTTGGTGGAGTGGGGTCAGGCAGTTTGGTCAAAGCCTCTTTGGTAGCCTAGTCATGGAAAAACTCATTTTAGGCTCATCTTGCACATTAAAACTGTCCTGCTACTGACCACTTTTACACTGTGGTTTCGTAATTTCTAATAAGAGTATTATATTGGCCATTTGCAGAACAGGTTTGCTTTAGGGAAAACAGGGACAGCCTCAGCAACCAATTTTTACTAATGGTCAAAGCAATCCTATTACCACTTGATAAAAATGTAGGTGTCGCCACAAAAACTACTTTTTTTTTTTTTATAAAATTATACTGGTACAGTTCAAAAAAGAATTCCACAGCTACTGTATTTATGTGCTTTGCAGTGTAGTTGAGCATCATGGGAAATGTAGTTCCAAAACATCTGGGGTGCCAAGATTTGCCATCACTGTGCTAGAGCAGTGATTCTCAACTTCAGTCCTCAGGGCACACTAACAGGCCAGGTTTGCAAAAAAACTGAAATACATCACAGGTGATATCATTTGCTGCTCAGTGATTGCAGTACTCTAGTCTGCATCTCCCCAAGGTAATACATAAAATCTGGCCTGTTAGTGTGCCCTGAGGACCGAAGTTGAGAAACACTGTGCTAGAGTATGCTGTTGCTGGAGCTGTCCTATGTTGCCCTCAAAGCTCCAAAAAAAAAAGGACTGTCTTCCTGCTATACTTTATTTTTTGCATTACCACATGTCCCTTCTGCCAGTTCCCAGCCTCCTGTGCCTTTTTTGAAAAATAGCTTGCCCATTAGTCCACTTAATTTGAAAGCTCTTCCACAAACTACGAAAGCATCCATAATCGCCTGGAGATCTTTCATAGGCAATCACAAAATAGAGGACGCGTATCCACATATGAAATTTCCAATACTGGTGTTATCCAAACTGCTCCTATATGTTCCCCCCATTCAATTGGACAAATATATCATCCTCTGGATAGAGGACTTCTAAAAAATCCCAAAAATCTGGACAATCCTCTAATCCCACACAAAGCTTTAAGGGTATTTCCACTATTTACAATGCACTTCACAATAAAAAAAAAAGCTTTACAAAAACCTCTCCAATGCTTAAATGGGAAGTAGAACTCCAATCCTCATTCTCCCAATGGATGAAAGCTATTAGATTGAATCAATCTGTCTCCCACTCCACAAACTACTGGGAATTAACCCTTAAAATGAATACTAGATGGTACCTAACCCCCTATAGGTTGGTTGGCCAAAATGTTCCCCAACTCTTCTGCTCTATGTTGGAGGGGTTGTGGATCAACAAGCACTTTACTACATATCTTATGGTCCTGCAACAATATTCGCAGCTTCTGGCGGAAAATATTTCAGATTCTCTCCTCAGTCACATAAATCATTGACTCCCCAAATCAAGCACTGGTCATCTTAGGTTTAGGGGTTGAATCCTTCCCCATAGAACCAAAAAATAATCGCTATGCTCATCTTATTAGCTGCAAAACTCACGATCACGAAGCATTGGAAGCAAGATCCAGCCCCCAAACCCTTCGAAACTGTCGACATTTCACATCAAACCTACCTATATGAAAAAGCTTTGGCAATGCAATCAGATTCATTTAAGCCCTTTGAACGAATCTGGAAACCATGGACTGATTGTTCAATCTTCATTAGGAGGACATCTTATGCCAATGTTTTCTTTCTTGCGTTTGAATAGACTCACTACAACTACCTAACTGTAACGTGCATCACAATGTTTTAATGTTTAATGTTGTGGCTGTGCCCGCTATCACTTTGTTATTTGTTACTTGGCACAAAACCAATAAAAATATTAATTGAAAAAAAAAATAACTTGCCCATTAGCCCAAAAAGTAGCCAGAATTTACTGAAAGGATTCACTCCCCATAGACTTTATTAATATTCAACTCCAAATTCAAGTTTGCAAAATTTAAAGTGTTACTAAACCCAGAACTTGCATTCACTATATCTGGTCTCCCACAGTACAAAGACCATGGAAATGAAATTATTTTAGTAAATATAACTTGCTAAATACCTTTTCTCATCAGCAGTATATAGCAGTCTTGTGACTTCTATCAGTGTCTGGTTAATGCTTGTAGGAGGAGTCAGTCTGGACAGTGCTGACTAGCCCTGTGCTGATCACATGTACCCTCCCAAGAAAAAAAAAAATCTCTCTAGCAATACACACCAAACTGAGCATGTGCAGCCTGACTCATGTGCTCTGTATTATCAGGAAATAATTAGGGGACAGTGAAAGAAAAGGAGGCTCAGAGAGACAAGATCACACAGCCTTTATACACAATACAGAGGATTAACCTTTAAGGCTCCGCAGTGAGTATAACACGCATGCTTTTCTGCATATACAGGCTGATTTTACCATTGTGGGATTAGTAGCACTTTAAAACTAGATTTGTGATGCTTATGGATATCCTACCTTGACACATCTGCTATTGTGACCATTGTGTCGCTCTGCCACAATCCTTCCTCCCTTTCCGCTTTACCCTCCCTCCCTCCCACCTCCTTTAGCTTTATCTTTATCTTTTTCTTCATCCGACTATTTTTGTCTTTGTTTTTTTCTGTGCTCGATTATTATTATCGAATGGTATCATTGTAAGGTGTAAAATGTGAAATGAAGTGCCGATGCCAACCTTCGCATTCAATCTAGGGTCAATAGTTTTTACATGTTCGGCCTGGATTATAGCTGTACATCCCTGTTTCAAATGTTTTGCTGTATTGTTAATCGACCTTCAATAAAATATTATATAAAAAACTAGATTTGTGTAACCCTTGCCTAAATGAACCATGGTAGATTTGTTTATCACTACCAGGGACTATACACATACTTTTCTAAGAAAAGTACTCTTTTCAGTGATTTGACAGGCAAAAATGTTCTTATTAAATCAGTAATATAGCTCTTACATGTACAGCAAACCCTGTAGCTAAATGCACAATAAATCTGAACTGAAATCATCTACTGTAGCTACTTTTCTTTTTCGGTAGCTTCCTGTTACATGCTGGAAGATATCTAAATGTCATTGAGCAGGAACCTTCACAGTGCTGCATTGTTGCTCTCCTCTGCCAGTAATTATCCAGTTTCTGAGTTTTCTCACATCAAGTCCCTGAAATCAGTATATCGCCTGTAGTGGCAGACACACCACAGTGGCTGTTTTTTTTTTTTTTATATATCTTCCCACGTCATTAGCAAGCATTATCATAAAATGTTTTAATAAAAGTTACATGTCGATTCTGCAGAATATTCATATTATGAACCTCTAGAATAGTGGTTCACTACCTGGGGTACAGGGTGCGCAGGGGTAGACAAAAAATGTATTAAGGGCATTGTACTGTTTTATGCATTTCCATTGTGCAGGTGGCCTGGCTGCATGGAGTTATTGGTTGTTTTGGTGTTATAGGCATCAGTGATCACACTCAGAAATCACATATGAACATTCTTTCCCCTCTAAAATAGGTGAAAAGGGTGCGCTGATAAGTGAATAATGTAATGCTGCAACCAAAGATCCAAATACCTGATTTGGAATATAATGCTGAAAATTTGATAGTCTAGTGCGCTAAACAAAATATTATATCTCAAGTGACATATGCATAAACACAAATTCAATAAATATCACACAAGTGTTTTCCCAAACACAAAACAAAAGGTAAATCCCACAAATTATCAAACATCAATGTGGGATGCTCCCGGATGGGATGTGAATCTTAATAAATATAAAGTCCACAGTGCAATGTCCATGTGCTGTAACTCAAATAAATGAAAAAAAAATATATACATAAATGTGATGACTCCTAGTGGTAAAGAAAATCCAAGGAAAATGCCTTGTGACAAACAGTGAATCCCACCACCTTCAGGATTGGCTTCTTACCAGCAGGTAGGGATATTCTGGCAGAATCTATTAACACCCAAGGATGACAGCTCCTAGAATTGTGGAGGAAAAAGGCACTCCTGTGTACACCTGGTGCTGGAGACAAACTAAAGATGTCCTCTTACCAGATATTAGATGTATTCCATCATGTGTATGCCCCTTTAAAAAGGTCTTCCCCACCACGGCCACAATGAATGCCTGGATCTCTCACTAATGATTTCCTTATGGCTTCTCTCTTCTTCTCAACAACCTCACAGAAGTACTCATGCATGTGTTGGATGAAAGAAACTACCAATAGTGCATTACCCCAGCAAACTTTTATTAAGAAAAACAGTGGTGCACTTATATTATCATTACGAGAATAGGCTTGTGACACTCGGATACTCGCGGCCGCCTGCAGTGCGGACCGCAGCTGTAGACTGCGACGGTGCGGCGCCTCCTCGCTGACGCGTTTTCCCCGAGCGTGCATCAACCGATATCTCGGTGTGCCTTTTTCCTCCCCGATACTAGGAGCTGTCACACTTGGGTGTTAATAGATTCTGCCAGAATATCCTTACCTGCTGGTAAGAAGCCAATCCTGAAGGTGGTGGGATTCACTGTTTGTCACGAGGCATTTTCCTTGGATTTTTACCATTGGATTTTCTTTACCACTAGGAGTCATCACATTTATGTATATATTTTTTTCATTTATTTGAGTTACAGCACATGGACATTGCACTGTGGACTTTATGTTTATTAACCACTTGCCTACTGTGCACTTAAACACCCTTCCCATCCAGGCCAATTTTCAGCTTTCAGCGCTGTCACACTTTGACTGACAATTGCGCGGTCATGCTACACTGTACCCATATGAAATTTTTATCATTTTTTTCACACAAATAGAGCTTTCTTTTGGTGGTATGTAATCATCTCTGGGTTTTTTATTTTTTACAAAAAAAAAGAATAAAGACAGAAAATTTTGAAAAAAAAAAAAAAGTTTTTCTTATTTTCTGCGAGTAAATTTTGAAAATAAATTTTTCTCCTTCACTGATGTGCGCTGATGAGGTGGCACTGATGGGCACTGATAGGCTGCACTGATGGGCACTGATGAGGTGGCACTTATGGGCACTGATGAGGTGGCACTTATGGGCACTGATGAGGAGGTACTAATATGCCGCACTGATGAGCACTGATAGGCGGCATTGATAGGCGGCACTGATAGGCTGCACTGATGAGCACTGATAGGCGGCACTGCTGGGCACTGAGAGGTGGCACTGCTGGGCACTGAGAGGTGGCACTGAGAGGTGGCACTGCTGGGCACTGAGAGGCGGCACTGACGGGCGGCACTGATGGGCACTGAGAGGCAGCACTGATGGGCACTGGCGGATGGCACTGATGGACACTGACGGGTGGCACTGATGAGCACTGATGGGCGGCACTGATGAGCACTGATGGGCAACACCATCAGTGCCCACACTCAGTGCCCATAGTGCTGCCAGTCAGTGCTCATCAGTGCCTAGATGAGCAGGCACTGATGGGCACTGACTGGCAGCACTATGGGCACTGATTGTGGGCATTGATGGGGGACACTGATGGCGGGCACTGTGGGCACTGTTGGGGGCAATTTGTGTATGTTTTTTTACCTTTTAGTAATCAGGGCACTGGTGATCAGTGCCCTGATTACATGTCTCTGTGTCCCCGGCGGCTGGCGGCTCCCCCTCCTTCCTCACACTGCAGGCTCCGTGTGAGGAAGGAGCGCCAGCGATGAGAGATGATCTCATATGTTTACATATGAGATCATCTCTCATTGGATGGTCCGATCACGTGGTGAATGGTCGCTGTGATTGGCCATTCACCACGATCTGTGATCGACTGTGTCCATGGGACACGGCCGACACGGATTCTCCCCGATGCGCGCGCGCGGGAGCGCGCGGGGAGCCTGCTTCTGGGAGGCCGTTTAAAAACGGCCTCCCGAAAATTCGAGTCCGCGCTGCAGCCGTATATAGGCTGTAGCGCGGATGGGAGGTAGTTAAGATTCACATCCCATCCGGGAGCATCCCACAATGGTGTTTGATAATTTGTGGTATTCACCTTTTTGTTTTGTGTTTGGGCAAACACTTGTGTGATATTTATTGAATTTGTGTTTATGCATATGTCATTTGAGATATAATATTTTGTTTATCATTCTTTCCCCTCTGCCAAGCTGATTGGCTAACTACCTGCTCCCTCCCAGCCCTTTTTGGGCAGCACACAAAAGTACCCCTGCAACTGGCAAATGCTTGTGTGTTGGGGTGTGAGACAGTTCCTCTGTAGAAGGCAAAGTTGAGTCCTACACTCTTCTGAAGCACTCAGGATAGAAGGAATAACAGGGAGATGACCCCTGGGTGCTGGGGGGGGGGGGCAGAAAAAAAGAGGGGTTAGGCTTTATTATATGATGGTGGAAAGTGTCCTACCTCTTGAAGGTGTAAAGTGTGTGGTTCGCTATATTTTGCTATTTTACTTTCTTACATTAACCACTTGCCGACCGCTCACATGGAGGGTACTGCGGCAGAGTGGCTCTCCTGGGTGTGCGCGCGCCGCCGGAGGCTCGCTCCTGCTGTATTCGGACGCAGCGGGAGTCGGGCCAGGGGAGGAGAGGCGGTGATCACTGCCTCTCTTCCCCGATTATCGGGAAAGAGTGAGGAAATCCACCCTCTTGTGTAAACAAAGCGGGCGGATCTCCTCTGTGACAGGCAGGGACAGATCACAAGATTCAGCATAGCTGAACCTGCGATCTGTGTCTGTGTCACACAATCCCCTCCCCGCACACACATTAGTAAGCATGAGGCCCACATTTAACACCTTGATCATTAACAGTGTTAACCCCTTCCCTGCCAGTGTCATTATTCCAGTAACAGTGCATATTTACAGCACTGATTACTGTAGTAATGTCACTGGTCCCCCCAAAAGTGTCAAAAATATCAGTTAGGGGTCCGATCTGTCCACCGCAATGTCGCAGTCCCGCAAAAAAAAAACCCAGATCGCCGCCATTCCTAGTAAAAAAAAAATAAACAATAAAAATTACATAAATCTTTCCCGTAGTTAGTAAACACGATAACTTTTGCGCAAACCAATCAAAATACGCTTATTGTGATTTTTTTTTACCAAAAATATGTAGCAGAAAACAAATTGGCCTAAAATGTTGAAAAATTTTGATTTGTAAATTTTTCATTATATCAGAATATCAAAAATATTGTTTTTTTTTTTTCAAAATTGTCGCTCTTTTTTTCAAAAATTAAAAATTGCACAGGTGATCAAATACCACCAAAAGAAACCTCTATTTGTGGGGAAAAAAAGGAAGTAAATTTAGTTTGGGTACAGCGTCACATGACCGCGCAATTGTCCGTTAACCACTTGCCGACCGCTCACGTTGCTACTACTGCAGCAGAGCGGCTCGGCTAGGCCCAGGAACGTAGACCTACGTCGGGCGCATTCACAGCTCCCGCGCGCCTTGCGAGCCGATCCTGGTCTGATTCGGCTCAGAACCGATCAGTCACCAGATGCAGACCAATGATTTTTGGTTTGGATGTGGTGATCGGTTCTGGCCAAAGGCATCGTTTCCCCTGCCTGTGTAATGTAAACACAGGCCGAGGAAGTGATGTAATTTTCCCTCCTGGAGTGCTTTCGGTTCCAGGAGAAGAAGGAGAGATAGCTAAACGTGAGTTCCACCAACACTACACTGACACTAATACACATAGGTACACATTTAACCCCTTGATCACCCCTGATCACCCCACAAACCCCTCACAGTGTACACTATATACAGTGGTATACAGATCTTTTACTGATCACTGTATTTAGTGTCACTTGTGACCCTAAATCGCGCTTGCGCTAGGCCAAAATAGGTTAAGGCCACCCGCCATCTATCTCCTAAAAAGGTTTAACCCCTTGATCTCCCCCAGTTAACCCCTTCACTGCCCTGTCACAGTGTTCACTATATACAGTGATTACCGATCACTGTATTAGTGTCACAGATGACGCTAGTTAGGCTAGTTAGCGTCAGGGTCCCACGAAACCTCCGTTATTTAGCGTCAGTTAGAGTCAAGTACACTAACACACATATACACACACACACACACACACACACACACATACATACATACATACATACACCTCCATTACTAGTATAGTGTTTGAACAGATCAATATCTGATCTGATCAGAACTATACTAGCGTCCCCATAGTTTAGGGTTCCCAAAACGCGGTGTTTGCACGATCAGCACTGATTCCTGCCAGCACCTGCATTTAGCCCCTCCTCCCAGCCCAGCCTACCCAGGCAAGTGCAGTAATCAATAGATTACTGTCACTTCCAAAAAACACAAATAATGCTTTATAGGCTGCTCCAGCAGAAACGTGCAGTTAATGACTACCTTTAATGAGTTAATGACTACCTGTATGAACTCTGTGGCAGGACAGGTTCTGGAGAGCTTGGTTTTTTTCACTGTGCCAGTGGCTGCTCATGTGCAATACATGCAGACTTCTGCGGCCATTTGATGAGATCAACAAACTGGTCAGTCGCAGCCAGGGCACCATCAGTAACATTGTGCCTTACGCCTTCTTTCTGGAGCGTGCATTGCGTTGTGTCATTGATCAAGCCGTTGTGGAGCAGGAGCAGGAAGATGAGGAAGTCGCAATGCTGGATGAATTCCCGGGGGGGGGGGGCTACTCCATCTGAGACAAGTCAACAACAGAAGTCTGAAGAGGAGTCAGAGGAGGATGGTTCCGGGGCGGATGAGAAGGAGCAAGAAGAGCATGCTTTAAACCTTTCTGGGATCCCTGATGTTGTCGGAGGACGACATTATCCTGGATGATGAGCAGGAGCCAGGCCACTACACCACTTCCAGTTTAGTGCAAATGGGGGCCTTCATGCTCCAGTGTTTTAAGAGGGACCCCTGTATAAAAAGCATAAAGGGCAAGGACCAGTACTGGGTGGCAACGTACTTAGACCCCCGGTACAAACAAAAAATGGCGGAAATGTTACCACCATCACAGAGGGCTGTCAGAATGCAGCACTTCCATGTCTTGCTTCGAGAAATGCTGCATTCTGCTTTTGCGTGCACTGGCAGAGGAATTTCCACTCCCAGAGAAACAGTTGCGGGTATCAATCCAACAGCGCCTGCAAAAAGAGGACAGTTTGAAGATGTGTTGGTCACTTCTGATATGAGATAATTCTTTCAGCCGACCCATCAACAGCTGTCCTCCGGATCCAGCATCAGGGAACGCCAGAAGTCTGACTACATCGGGTTAATGGCCGATGTGGACACTCTGAGAAGTGATGAACCCCTGGACTACTGGGTGGGCAGGCTTGACCTCTGGCCAGAGTTTGCACAATTTGCAATGGAACTGTTGGCTTGCCCCTCATCCAGTGTCCTGTCCGAAAGGACGTTCAGCGCAGCAGGGGGGATCGTGACTGATGACCACATTCGCCTAGCTCACGACAGTGTTGACTACCTCACATTTCTAAAAATGAATGAGGCATGTATCTCTGAGGAATTCAACACATGTGACCAGTAGACCATGTTGGATTCAAATTCCTCATGACAGGCCACAAATATCCGCCACCACCCATAACAATTGATTGTCCCTGTCTTAGGTAAATACAGTGGCATAAAAGGCCTTTTATGTCCGTTGAATGCCTAATTATAGGGGCCTGTAGTGGCCGACACTTACTTCTGTATCCTGTGCATGCCTAATGTACCACCAGCCACAGAATACAAAGTTCCTTGCTGTCAGGTAAACGCCTGTGAGCTAATTTTTCGGGCCTGTAATGGCCGACACTTACTTCTGTATCCTGTGAATGCCTAATGTACCACCAGCCACAGAATACAAAGTTCTTTGCTGTCAGGTGAACGCCTGTCTGCTAATTTTTGGGGCCTGTAAAGGCCGACACTTACTTCTGTATCCTGTGAATGCCTAATGTACCTCCAGCCACAGAATACAAAGTTCTTTGCTGTCAGGTGAACGCATGTTGGCTAATTTTTGGGGCCTGTACTGGCCGACACTTACTCCTTTATCCTGTGAATGCCTAATTTTTCAGAATGGAATTGAAAATCAATGGGTCGGTAAACGTTCTGCTAAATTGTGGAATGGATGCGGACCCATTTTACAGATGTGTGAATGGACCCTATATGTATTTGACATGTATTTACCGGCTGCTGTCAGTACTGGCTGATTTAGGTCGAGCTATTACACTAAAACTGAGCAATATTACAAAAAACAAAATACAAGTTATAACTGTATAAACGATTTACATAACTTATAAAAAAAATAAAAACATTTATGGCAACTTTTCCAAGAGCAGGATCATCTCCTGCACCCCCTTCATAGCCTGGCATTGCCTCTTCTCCATGGCCTTCATGCGCTCCTGAATTGACGAAATTTTGCAGATAAAAAAAAAATGCTTGTCAACCGCAGATTCGCTTAATACTTCGGGTATGTCTGTGTCCATGTTGTGGAACTATGTGTGCACAGCTAGTAAGTATTTTGTGCCTGCAAATATAACCTGGAGATTTTTCATGTTCACCTGCCATTAAAATGAATGGGACCCGCCGCGAACCTGCGGTTCGCGAACATTTGAGCGAGTTTGCACGATCGCGTTTGCGAAACATCCCATCAGATGTTCATCCATCACTATCCATTCATATGCCGCAACAAAGGCCCCTTTACAGGCCCCCTGACCTGTACATAATGCTGTAAGGTGAGAACCAGGCACACAGTCTCACTTTGAACAATGTCACGGCCACACCCTTCCCTAACTGATCATTTTTTGATCTTCTGATATGGAGCTGGACACTATCGTCAGCAACATGTATATTCGAAAACCTCAACCCGCCTGCATGCCCTTGTTCTTGCTCACTAACTCCCCAATTCGCAAAAAAAGCCGCCTTAAATAACTGCACCTCATAAGGGGAGGTGCAAACCCCAGGCAATATGCCCACCAGCTCCTGGAGAAAATCAAACGACACCGGACACCTTGTATCTGGTACCACACGCCCAAGTCGAAAACCCTTTCATGGCCTGTTGCACCATAGAGTCTTTGATAACATCATGCAGGCCATGCAGCTTGAGTGCCAGTTCACACATATGCGCTATCAGATATTGCATAAGATTTGCACCCCACTGCTCTGCAAATCACATGCCATGTCTGTGCATTGCGAATTCAGCCATACAGATTGTATAGCTGAATTCTCCTGTACCATCTCATATGCCATGCCTGTACCATCTCCTGTACCATCTCCTGTACCATGCCTGAACCATCTCCTGTACCATCTCTTGTACCATGCCTGTACCATGCCCACAGCCCTGCATCTCCTGTACCATGTCCGCAGCCCCTGCACCATGCCCGCAACCCCTGTTTTGGGTCTCGTGGTGGTCTAGTTCGGTCCAGTAGCTGCTGTATTTCCCACCCTAGGCTTCTACTCGAGTCAATAAGTTTTCCCAGTCTCTTGTGATAAAATGAGGTGCCTCGGCTCATATTCAGGTTGGCTTATACTCGAGTATATACGGTACTTACAAGGGTTTTCCTACAATAATCAAGAAACAGTAGATGACATAACAGTATAAAAGTGGGTAGCAGCAAAATTATTTTATATTGCAAGGATACACTCAGATTTACAAACCAGTGCAGACAATACAGCATCATTAAATTCATTCAAATCTGTTGTGTTGACCCTGGGATCATGTGATTGCATAGGAGTTATGGGAGTGACACCCCTGTGCGCATGTGCAAACCGACGTGCAGGTACACCGCTTAGTCTGCTCATGCCACCCGCTCACAGTAAATGTACTGTGGGCGGGTGAGAACTGGTTGAGCTAAAATAAAGTCCTATCAACTTAAAAAAATAAAATACTATCCTTGAAACAAGATCCTAGTATTTAATGGAAGCTTTGTAGCAAAAAAAAAAAAGAAAAAAATTTACTATGGATGGGACAGCAGCTAAGGCTCCATGTACACGGGACGTTGTTAAAAGTCCCTTTGAATGCTGGAATTTTTAGGACGTTTGAAACATCCGTTCAGTCGCGTTTGTACCCGCGTTTAGCGGGCGTTTAGGGGCGTTTAGGGGCGTTTGCGTTTAGAACCGTTCCTAGAGGTCAAAAAAATTATTCCCCTTTAAAATGGAAAAACACGAACGCTAAACGAGGATCATCGCATTCGGACGCGTTCAGACGCGTTCGGACGCGCTCAGACGCGTTTGTGCGATTGAAACGCCGGGAAACACACGTTCAAACGCAAATAATTGCGTTCTAAAAAAAGTCCCTGAACGCAACTGCCTGCAAATGACTGTAAACGACCCTGTGTACATGGACAGATAAGATAAAATGTAGATGGGTTCAAGGGCTTCTGAAAAAAACGCCCAACTGCTCCTAAACGGCCATTTCCAGCGTCCCGTGTACATGGAGCCTAAAGGTGATAACTAGGGTTGAGCGGACACCTAGATGTCCGTGTTCGACGGGTTCGGCCGAACTTTAAAAAAAAGTCCGGGTCCGTGTCCCGGACTTTTACCGAACTTTTCCCGGACACCGAACCCAATTGAAGTCAATGGGGACCCGAACTTTAAGGCACTAAAATGGCTCTAAAACACCAAAGGAAAGGGCTAGAGTGCTGCAAATGGCAGCAAAACGTAATTAAGAGCATGGCAAGTGCTCTGCAAACAAATGTGGATAGGGAAATAACTTAAAACAACAAAAAAAAACAGAAAAATAAAACAATGTTCTTCTTCATCTCTGAAGGACGAGGCCCATATGGAGTAGGAGGGAGGTTGAGGTGGTGGTGGATGTGGCGGTGACATAGGCGTGCGCACAGGGTGTGCTGGGTGTGCCTGGGCACACCCTAATCACCTAGGGCACATAGCATTGCCAGTGAGGAGATGGGAAAGATCTCCCTGGGACCTGCTCTGCTCTATTTCTCCTTGCCTACAGGTACATGGCCCCGATACATTACTCTCCCTGCTGGCAAACACATGCATGTGTATTTCAACTTTGGGGTGCACACCTTAATGCAATAGGCTGCGCACACCTATGGGCGGTGTAGGTGGAAGCGGCGGTGGAGGAGGACCAGGGCCGGATTAACAGCATCATGGGCTTGGTGCTGAGGATTTTGAAGGGCCTTAGGGCCGTGCCTTGCCATGCACCCAGAGGAGGAAGGGTGCAGCCATGCATGCCTAATTCAACATGGGATGCTGTCTCTGAAGCCCATAAACACATCCATGCATCGCCAACTGTCCCTCCTTGTCCGGCCTTCACGCTGTGTGGGGAGGTTCTGAGGGTGCTGCCTGGGGAAGCGAGCATAGAAGCCAGACTTCTGTGTTTACAAGTGACAGAAGAGCGGTAACAGTGAATATGGCCAACCCGGGGCCTATATAAAAGGTAGGGGCCTGGAGCTGCAGCTCCAATAGACCCTACATTAATCTGGCCCTGAGGAGGAGGACGAGGTAGCCAACACTGCTTCTTTTCACAAATTTTAAATGAGGGTACACCCCAAAAGAGTGAGAAAGAGCAAAAATGGAACAATGGGTGGGTAAGGTCGGTATCCATTGCTATTCTGCATAAGGTACGGAAAAGTCCCGTGGGATCCATGCCTGGTTCATTTTAATGAACGTGAGCTTGTCCACATTGTCTCTGGACAGGCGGCTGCGCTTGTCTGTTATAACGCCCCCAGCCGTGCTAAATACCCGTTCAGATAATACACTGGCTGCAGGGCACGCCAGCACCTCCGAGGCGTAAAGGGCAAGCTCAGGCCATGTGCCCAATTTGGAGACCCAGAAGTTGAAGGGGGCAGACCCGTCATTCACTACATGTAGGCGTGTGCACACATACTGCTCCACCATGTTGGTAAAATGCTGCCTCCTGCTAAGACGTTCCATCTGAGCTGCTGGTGCTGCTGTTTGTTGTGGCGTGCTGACAAAGCTTTTCCACATTTCGGCCATGCTAACCCTGCCTTCTGAGGTGCTGGCGGTGCCCTGGTTGCGTTGGCGACCTCCTCCTCCTCCTCCTCTGCCTTGTGCTTCCACTGTGGCCCCGCTGTCAGATGGGAATGCCAGCAGCATGGCGTCTACCAGCGTGCGCTTGTACTCGCGCATCTTGCGATCGCGCTCCAGTGAGTGAATTAAGGACGGTACGTTGTCCTTGTAACGGGGATCCAGCAGCGTGGCCACCCAGTAATCAGCACAAGTTAGAATGTGGGCAACTCGGCGGTCGTTGTGGAGACACTGCAGCATGTAATCGCTCATGTGTGCCAGGCTGCCCAGAGGCAACGAAAGGCTGTCCTCTGTGGGAGGTGTATGGTCCGTGTCCTCTGTATCCCCCCAGCCACGCACCAGTGATGGCCATGAGCTGGCCTGGGTGCCACCCTGCTGTGAACATGGTTCCATCTCCTCCTCCAGCTCCTCCTCCTCCTCCTCATCCTCCTCATCCTCCAGAACTGTGCCCCTGCTGGACAATTGCGTCCCTGGCGTTTGCGTGTGCAGGAACCCACCCTCGGAGCCCCTTGCGAATGACTGCCCTGAAAGCCTTGGAAATGTTACCTCTTCATCCTCCTCCTCCTCCTCATCCTGTGCCACATCCTCTTCCATCATCGCCCGAATTGTTTTTTCAAGGAGGCATAGAAGTGGGATAGTTAAGCTGAGAACGGCGTCATTGCCACTGGCCATGTTGGTGGAGTACTCAAAACAGCGCAACAAGGCACACAGGTCTCGCATGGAGGCCCAGTTATTGGTGGTGAAGTGGTGCTGTTCCGCAGAGCGACTCACGCGTGCGTGCTGCAGCTGAAACTCCACTATGGCCTGCTGCTGCTCGCACAGTCTTTCCAGCATGTGCAAGGTGGAGTTCCACCTTGTGGGCACGTCACATATGAGGCGGTGAGCGGGAAGGCCGAAGTTACGCTGCAGCGCTGCCAGGCGAGCAGCAGCAGGGTGAGAACGCCGAAAGTGCGCACAAACGGCCCGCACTTTCTGCAGCAGCTCTGACATATCGGGGTAGTTTTTAAGGAACCTCTGCACCACCAAATTCAGCACATGCGCCAGGCAAGGGATGTGCGTCAAACCGGCTAGGCCCAGAGCTGCTATGAGATTTCGCCCGTTATCGCACACCACCAGGCCGGGCTTGAGGCTCGCTGGCAGCAACCACTCATTTGTCTGCTGTTCCATGCTCCTCCACAACTCCTGCGCGGTGTGTGGTTTGTCCCCCAAACAGGCAAGTTGTAAAACTGCCTGCTGTCGTTTACCCCTGGCCGTGCTGAAGTTGGTGGTGAAGGTGTTACGCTGTCCGGATGAGGAGGCGGTAGAGGATGAGGAAGCGGAGTAGGAGGAGTTAGGAACAGGAGGCAAACTGAAGCGCCCTGCAATCCTCGGTGGTGGAAGGACATGCGCCAAATTGCTATCCGCCTCAGGCCCATCCGCCACTGCATTTACCCAGTGTGCCGTTAGGGAGATATAACGCCCCTGACCGTGCTTACTGGTCCACGTATCCGTAGTTAGGTGGACCTTGGCACAGATGGCGTTGCGCAGTGCACACCTGATTTTTTCCCCCACTTGGTTGTGCAGGGAAGGGATGGCTTGCCTGGAAAAGTAGTGGCGGCTGGGCACGACGTACTGTGGGACAGCCACCGACATAAGGTTTTTAAAACTGTGCGTCTCCACCAGACGGAATGACAGCATTTCAAAGGCCAATAATTTTGAAATGCTGGCATTCAGGGCCAGGGATCGCGGGTGGGTAGGGGGGTACTTCCTCTTCCTCTCAAGTGTTTGGGAGATGGAAAGCTGAACGCTTCCACGGGACATTGTGGAGATGGTTGTTGGTGACCCAGGTGGTGGTGTTGCTGACAGATCGTCTGTTTGCGGGGTGGCAGGTGCCGGTATCACTACAGATGTGGCTGGAGCGGCCGAGACTGCAGCAGAAGAGGAAGCAGGATGAGCCAGAGACGTTTCTTGGTTTTGAAGGTGTGTACTCCACTGCAGCTCGTGCTTTGCACTTAGATGCCTGATCATGCAGGTTGTGCTCAGGTTGAGAAGGTTCATGCCTCGCTTCAAGCTCTGATTGCACAGGGTGCAAACCACTCGTGTCCTGTCATCAGCACATTTTCTAAAGAACTTCCACGCTAGAGAACTCCTTTGAGCTGACTTTGGTGCGCTCGTTCCCTTGCTGCGTTGGGCAGTAGCGGGCGTAGTGTCTAGGGCACGGCCGCTCCGCTTCTGCACCCTGCTCCCTCTTCTGCTGTGCTGGTGGCTCTGTGCGACCACCGCCTCTTCCTCCAAACTACTCAGTTCACCTGCATGACGTTCATTCCATGTGGGGTCGAGGACCTCATCGTCCTCCACATCATCTTCCACCCAGTCTTCACCCCTGCCCTCCTTGTCGGTCTCCACAATGCTGAACGCCGCAGCAGTTGGCACCTGCGTTTCGTCATCATCGGAGACGTGCTGCGATGATCCTTGCATGTACTCATCTTGAGGAATAAGTGGTTGGGCATCGCTGCACTCAATCTCTTCCACTTCTGGGGCAGGGCTAGGTGGATGGCCCTGGGAAACCCTGCTGACAGAGTCCTCAAAAAGAATAAGAGACTGCTGTATGGCTTGGGGCTCAGACTGCTGGCCTGATTTGCAAGGGGGTGAGGTGAAAGACGGTTGGACATTGGCTGCAGGTGCCAACTCTGACCTTTCTGCAGTAGACTGGGTGGGAGACAATGTGAAGGAACTGGAGGCACTGTCAGCAGCAAACCAATCTACTATCGCCTCAACTTGTTCTGGCCTCATCACTTCTAGGGGCGTTTGATGCCCTACCAAATACTGATGCAGGTTCTGTCGCCTACTCACACTTGAGGAAGGTGTTTCACTTGTGCGTGTAGCTGGCACAGATCGACCATGTCCTCTCCTTGCAACAGGAGCTCTACCAGCAGCACCACGACCCAGGCCACGGCCCTTATTTGACGGTCTCCTCATATTTCTGTAATTTAAGATCTTGCCCTAGAAAGGTTTTTATTGAATAGCGGAATAGAAAATATGATCCAAAAAAAGTGTATGTATATCACACGTACACAACCACACTAGGCCCCAATTACTATTGTTTGTACCCCTAAAAGGCTAGATGAGGAGTAGGGGGAGTATGGAACAGGCAGCACCCTCAAACCTTCAGAAGTATGAGATGAACCCCAACAACTTGGAAAGGTGGATCTCTCTCACACGTACCGACACAGACTATCCCGCAATTCAATTGATCCTCAAAGGTTTTTATTGAATAGCGGAATAGGAAATATGATCAAAAAAAGTGTATGTATCTCGCACGTACACAACCACACTAGGCCCCAATTACTATTGTTTGTACCCCTAAAAGGCTAGATGAGGAGTAGGGGGGGTATGGAACAGGCAGCACCCTCAAACCTTCAGAAGTATGAGATGAACCCCAACAACTTGGAAAGGTGGATCTCTCTCACACGTACCGACACAGACTATCCCGCAATTCAATTGATCCTCAAAGGTTTTTATTGAATAGCGGAATAGGAAATATGATCAAAAAAAGTGTATGTATCTCGCACGTACACAACCACACTAGGCCCCAATTACTATTGTTTGTACACCTAAAAGGATGGATGAGGAGGAGGAGGAGTATGGAACAGGCAGCACCCTCAAAGATTCAGAAGTATGAGATGAACCCCAAAAACTTGGAAAGGTGGATCTCACACGTACCGACACAGACTATTCCGCAATTTAATTGATCCCCAAAGGTTTTTATTGAATAGCGGAATAGGAAATATGATCAAAAAATGTGTATGTATCTCACACGTACAGAAGCACACTAGGCCCCAATTACTATTGTTTGTACACCTAAAAGGATGGATGAGGAGGAGGAGGAGTATGGAACAGGCAGCACCCTCAAAGCTTCAGAAGTATGAGATGAACCCCAAAAACTTGGAAAGGTGGATCTCACACGTACCGACACAGACTATTCCGCAATTTAATTGATCCCCAAAGGTTTTTATTGAATAGCGGAATAGGAAATATGATCAAAAAATGTGTATGTATCTCACACGTACAGAAGCACACTAGGCCCCAATTACTATTGTTTGTACACCTAAAAGGATGGATGAGGAGGAGGAGGAGTATGGAACAGGCAGCACCCTCAAAGCTTCAGAAGTATGAGATGAACCCCAAAAACTTGGAAAGGTGGATCTCACACGTACCGACACAGACTATCCCGCAATTTAATTGATCCCCAAAGGTTTTTATTGAATAGCGGAATAGGAAATATGATCAAAAAATGTGTATGTATCTCACACGTACAGAAGCACACTAGGCCCCAATTACTATTGTTTGTACACCTAAAAGGATGGATGAGGAGGAGGAGGAGTATGGAACAGGCAGCACCCTCAAAGCTTCAGAAGTATGAGATGAACCCCAAAAACTTGGAAAGGTGGATCTCACACGTACCGACACAGACTATCCCGCAATTTAATTGATCCCCAAAGGTTTTTATTGAATAGCGGAATAGGAAATATGATCAAAAAAAGTGTATGTATCTCGCACGTACACAACCACACTAGGCCCCAATTACTATTGTTTGTACACCTAAAAGGATGGATGAGGAGGAGGAGGAGTATGGAACAGGCAGCACCCTCAAAGCTTCAGAAGTATGAGATGAACCCCAAAAACTTGGAAAGGTGGATCTCACACGTACCGACACAGACTATTCCGCAATTTAATTGATCCCCAAAGGTTTTTATTGAATAGCGGAATAGGAAATATGATCAAAAAATGTGTATGTATCTCACACGTACAGAAGCACACTAGGCCCCAATTACTATTGTTTGTACACCTAAAAGGATGGATGAGGAGGAGGAGGAGTATGGAACAGGCAGCACCCTCAAAGCTTCAGAAGTATGAGATGAACCCCAAAAACTTGGAAAGGTGGATCTCACACGTACCGACACAGACTATTCCGCAATTTAATTGATCCCCAAAGGTTTTTATTGAATAGCGGAATAGGAAATATGATCAAAAAATGTGTATGTATCTCACACGTACAGAAGCACACTAGGCCCCAATTACTATTGTTTGTACAGCTAAAAGGATGGATGAGGAGGAGGAGGAGTATGGAACAGGCAGCACCCTCAAAGCTTCAGAAGTATGAGATGAACCCCAAAAACTTGGAAAGGTGGATCTCACACGTACCGACACAGACTATCCCGCAATTTAATTGATCCCCAAAGGTTTTTATTGAATAGCGGAATAGGAAATATGATCAAAAAAAGTGTATGTATCTCGCACGTACACAACCACACTAGGCCCCAATTACTATTGTTTGTACCCCTAAAAGGCTAGATGAGGAGTAGGGGGGGTATGGAACAGGCAGCACCCTCAAACCTTCAGAAGTATGAGATGAACCCCAACAACTTGGAAAGGTGGATCTCTCTCACACGTACCGACACAGACTATCCCGCAATTCAATTGATCCTCAAAGGTTTTTATTGAATAGCGGAATAGAAAATATGATCCCAAAAAAGTGTATGTATATCACACGTACACAACCACACTAGGCCCCAATTACTATTGTTTGTACCCCTAAAAGGCTAGGAGTAGGGGGGAGTATGGAACAGGCAGCACCCTCAAACCTTCAGAAGTATGAGATGAACCCCAACAACTTGGAAAGGTGGATCTCTCTCACACGTACCAACACAGACTATCCCCCAATTTAACTGATCCCCAGAGGTTTTTGATTAAATAGCGGAATAGAAAATATGATCCCAAAAAAGTGTATGTATATCACACGTACACAACCACACTAGGCCCCAATTACTATTGTTTGTACCCCTAAAAGGCTAGGAGTAGGGGGAGTATGGAACAGGCAGCACCCTCAAACCTTCAGAAGTATGAGATGAACCCCAACAACTTGGAAAGGTGGATCTCTCTCACACGTACCAACACAGACTATCCCCCAATTTAACTGATCCCCAAAGGTTTTTGATTAAATAGCGGAATAGAAAATATGATCCCAAAAAAGTGTATGTATATCACACGTACACAACCACACTAGGCCCCAATTACTATTGTTTGTACCCCTAAAAGGCTAGGAGTAGGGGGAGTATGGAACAGGCAGCACCCTCAAACCTTCAGAAGTATGAGATGAACCCCAACAACTTGGAAAGGTGGATCTCTCTCACACGTACCAACACAGACTATCCCCCAATTTAACTGATCCCCAGAGGTTTTTGATTAAATAGCGGAATAGAAAATATGATCCCAAAAAAGTGTATGTATATCACACGTACACAACCACACTAGGCCCCAATTACTATTGTTTGTACCCCTAAAAGGCTAGGAGTAGGGGGAGTATGGAACAGGCAGCACCCTCAAACCTTCAGAAGTATGAGATGAACCCCAACAACTTGGAAAGGTGGATCTCTCTCACACGTACCAACACAGACTATCCCCCAATTTAACTGATCCCCAGAGGTTTTTGATTAAATAGCGGAATAGAAAATATGATCCCAAAAAAGTGTATGTATATCACACGTACACAACCACACTAGGCCCCAATTACTATTGTTTGTACCCCTAAAAGGCTAGGAGTAGGGGGAGTATGGAACAGGCAGCACCCTCAAACCTTCAGAAGTATGAGATGAACCCCAACAACTTGGAAAGGTGGATCTCTCTCACACGTACCAACACAGACTATCCCCCAATTTAACTGATCCCCAGAGGTTTTTGATTAAATAGCGGAATAGAAAATATGATCCCAAAAAAGTGTATGTATATCACACGTACACAACCACACTAGGCCCCAATTACTATTGTTTGTACCCCTAAAAGGCTAGGAGTAGGGGGGAGTATGGAACAGGCAGCACCCTCAAACCTTCAGAAGTATGAGATGAACCCCAACAACTTGGAAAGGTGGATCTCTCTCACACGTACCAACACAGACTATCCCCCAATTTAACTGATCCCCAAAGGTTTTTGATTAAATAGCGGAATAGAAAATATGATCCCAAAAAAGTGTATGTATATCACACGTACACAACCACACTAGGCCCCAATTACTATTGTTTGTACCCCTAAAAGGCTAGATGAGGAGTAGGGGGAGTATGGAACAGGCAGCACCCTCAAACCTTCAGTATGAGATTGTGTTCACTGTACCCCACAAAGATTGAGTTCACTGCACCCCACAATGATTGTGTTCACTGCACCCCACAAAGATTGTGTTCACTGCACCTCACAAAGATTGTGTTCACTGTACCCCCCAAAGATTTTGTTCACTGCACCCCACAAAGATTCTGTTCACTGTACCCCACAAAGATTGTGTTCACTGCACCCCAAAAAGATTGTGTTCACTGCACCCCAAAAAGGATGTTGTTCACTGCACCCCAAAAAGGATGTTGTTCACTCCACCCCAAAAAGATTGTGTTCACTGCACCCCACAAAGATTGTGTTCACTGCACCCCAAAAAGATTGTGTTCACTGCACCCCAAAAATGATTTTGTTCACTGCACCCCAAAAAGGATTTTGTTCACTGCACCCCAAAAAGGATGTTGTTCACTCCACCCCAAAAAGATTGTGTTCACTGCACCCCAAAAAGATTGTGTTCACTGCACCCCACAAAGGATTTTGTTCACTGCACCCCAAAAAGATTGTGTTCACTGCACCCCAAAAAGGATGTTGTTCACTGCACCCCAAAAAGGATTTTGTTCACTGCACCCCAAAAAGATTGTGTTCACTGCACCCCACAAAGGATTTTGTTCACTGCACCCCACAAAGATTGTGTTCACTGCACACCAAAAAGATTTTGTTCACTGCACCCCAAAAAGATTGTGTTCACTGCAGCCCAAAAAGATTGTGTTCACTGCAGCCCAAAAAGATTGTGTTCACTGCAGCCCAAAAAGATTGTGTTCACTGCAGCCCAAAAAGATTGTGTTCACTGCAGCCCAAAAAGATTGTGTTCACTGCAGCTCACACACAGAAAAATGGATGTGGATCACTGACACCTGCCTATCTCCAATCCCACACCACACAGCAATATCGATTGTAGTTTGTAGAACACAGTTTCCCTAAAATTCAGCAGACTCTGTCCCTAACAGGATTGAGAAGAGATCGTAGATCAGGATTGAGTGCAGATTCACCCCACCCCCCACACAGCAATATCGATTGTAGTTTGTAGAACACAGTTTCCCTAAAATTCAGCAGACTCTGTCCCTAACAGGATTGAGAAGAGATCGTAGATCAGGATTGAGTGCAGATTCACCCCACCCCCCACACAGCAATATCGATTGTAGTTTGTAGAACACAGTTTCCCTAAAATTCAGCAGACTCTGTCCCTAACAGGATTGAGAAGAGATCGTAGATCAGGATTGAGTGCAGATTCACCCCACCCCCCACACAGCAATATCGATTGTAGTTTGTAGAAGACACTGACCCTATATAATTCAGCAGACTCTATCCCTAAAATGCCTACAACTCGCCCTGCCTAAACACTCCGACCTGTCCCTCAATTCTATCCGGACACAAATGGTTTTTTCCTGCCTATCTTTCCCTAATCAGCAGCCAGCACGTTGATGTGTGCTCTCTGTCCCTGAATCTAAGCAGCATAATGACGCCGCTGCGGCTGCCTCGAACTTATAAAGACTTGGTCACATGCTTCAGACGGCCAATCACAGCTACTGAGACATTTGCAGGCATGGCTGGGATGGCTTAAGGCACACCAGTTAAACGATTGTTGATTGGCTGTTGAAAGCCCGCCATGAAAAGAGCGCCAAAGCATGCAAAACCCGGAAATAAAACGACCGAACACGGATTTTTACCCGAACATACAGTAAAGTGTCCGTGTCCGTGTTCGGGTACAAAAAATCCAATTATTCGGTACGAACACGAATAATACAGTCCGTGTTCGCTCAACACTAGTGATAACCTTAAATAAGCCACAAAATAAAATGAATCAAGAGTGGAAAAGAATCCGCGCTTAGGATAATATCGAAGGGAGGGGGTAAAACGATTGGCTGCAGCCCACTTCAGAATATAATCTACTAGAGATTATATTAGATATGTAGAGGAAAAAAGAAGAAGAAGTGCTTGGCGCTGCCAATATATGCGTTAGAAGTGTGGAAGGTAGAAACTAGTATAAATAACACAGATATCACAAATATTGCAAATATTATGCACGATTGAAAAAAGTGGTGGATGTTAGATAAATAAGTGAGGTATTAAATATTCAAGAGGTAAAAACAGGAATAAAGTGTAAAAGCATAAAACCTAAAAAACAATATTTAAATGTATGCAGAAATATAAATAGGTATGCAAAAAATGAATAAATAGAAAATGACGTATATATCCACAATATACTCCAGTAAAAAATATATATAGTGCCCTTCAAGTGAGGGTGAAGTGGTGATGTTGAAACAATAAATAAATATATGAATTCAGAAATGGTATTATAGTGCAGTGAGTATTTGGTGATATGTAACACAGGTGTATAAGTGATGATAAAAAGGTATAATAGAAGAAATTAGTAAATATAAATTAATTTACAGTGACTTGGGTGACCAAAAAGTGACGTGTGCAAAAAAGAAAGAAACCTCAGTCCCAAACCTGGGAAGAGAGAGTGCCCAATATGGTTCCCCAAAATAACAATGGAGTGAGCCACAGATGAGAGAAAATAAATCCAAAAAAATTATAATAAATAATGCAGAAAAAATTATAAAATGGTGACTAGGTGATTGTTACGCAGAATATCTCAAGATCAATAGTGTGCTAGTGAAAAAATGCGCAAAAAATGTGGTCAAAAATGCATAGGAAAAAACATCCACTGAGTCCTTAAAAAGCGCATAGAGGTATAACAGTCCAAAATGGTGATGAGGTGCCAAAATCACAGGTGCGACCGGTTGGATGGTTCTAGAGTGAAGACTATGGTGCTCCCCTATTCAATGGGTCCGGTGCTCCCCTTTCTAGTAAATACCGAGCTTACCAGAAAGTACTACCCCTGCAGGGGTAGAGCGCAGGTCGATATTTGTAGGGATCGCTCCCAAAGCAGAGGGGTCCGGTCACCTGGTCCACTTCTAATATTCCAATTGCCCGAGTCACAACAGAAAGTACTACCCCTGCAGGGGTAGAGCGCAGGTCGATATTTGTAGGGATCGCTCCCAAAGCAGAGGGGTCCGGTCACCTGGTCCACTTCTAATATTCCAATTGCCCGAGTCACAACTGCTTGGCGTGTTAGTAGGGGTATTCCAACATTAATGCTCCAAACAAGCCATTCCAGGACATGTGTATAAATAAAGAAAGATGCCTCCAAATGGTGAAATACCGCTAGACTTTTATTAAAACATCCAAGATAAAAGCAGGTACTCACATAAAAACAATGCTAACGATCCCTCAGGACTTAGGAGCCGCAAGGTCCTCTCTGGCGGTGGGGTGATGAACGGTAAGCGTTCTCCCGACCGGAGCTGTGTCCCAAGCCGATCAATACAATACAAGCGGAAGTGATGCGGTGCGCACTCTACATGTTTCGTCGTATGATATTTATTTATTGTTTCAACATCACCACTTCACCCTCACTTGAAGGGCACTATATATATTTTTTACTGGAGTATATTGTGGATATATACGTCATTTTCTATTTATTCATTTTTTGCATACCTATTTATATTTCTGCATACATTTAAATATTGTTTTTTAGGTTTTATGCTTTTACACTTTATTCCTGTTTTTACCTCTTGAATATTTAATACCTCACTTATTTATCTAACATCCACCACTTTTTTCAATCGTGCATAATATTTGCAATATTTGTGATATCTGTGTTATTTATACTAGTTTCTACCTTCCACACTTCTAACGCATATATTGGCAGCGCCAAGCACTTCTTCTTCTTTTTTCCTCTACAAAATAAAATGAAATAATAAAAGTAACACTGCACAATGCAACTTTTTCTGCATTCTGTAAATGGCACCTGTTCTTAACTGCATTGTACAACTTCCTATATCTATTAAATATCCTTTTTTACTGTTCCCATTATATGCATGGCGCTTAAAAATGTAGGCATACTAGTTTTTTGCTTTAAGCTCAGGTCACTTTCTAATCAAAAATGTTCTCCCAGGTTGACTTCACTGCATAATTTATTTAGATAGAATACTATTCAACCCAGACTGTGTAAATCAAGGGTCCCGAAAATCTCCATAAAATCCATTTATTGATTATAAAGGTGAGAAATTAGCTAAGGGACTGCAGCATTTCCATATCCAACATGAATTACCTCAATCTCATTATGGACAATTTCAGTCCATATTACCTATTCTTACATGTATTACGGCATTTCATATTTATTTAAAAAGAAAAAAAATGAAACAAGGAAACACTAAGAGAGAAACCAATTTGTGTTGCTTAAAAAGGTTGTCTCTTTAAAAAGTGTTCAAGAAAAAAAAAAAAAGCGTTCAAGACTAAATAAAAAAAAAAACATTTAAATAAGTGAACTGTGTTTTGAGCAAATTGTTTAGTCACTTTAAGGCCTCATGCACACTGGACTTTTTTTATGCTGCTCGTAGGGGCGTTTGGCATTTTTTTATTTTTATTTTTTTGTCTGTCCTGCATGTAAGCCTATGTGTCCATGCCACCTAGGCTTTTTTAGAGTTTAGAGGCAGGAATAAAATCCAGAGCCAGTGCGTTCTGAAGAGGAGAATTTCAGTGCTAAAAACGCCCTAATGCAGCTAAATGCACATAGCCATGGTTAACCGAGTTTAGGCACGTCAAATGTTGTCTGAGGTTTGTGGATGTGCTGTGAGCTGGCTGCAAGCAACATTGCAGGTGACATGGCACAGAATAGGCTGATTTCAACAATAAATGCTCATCTGGAACTTTGAGGTGAGTCTGAATATCCCATCTTACATCAAACTGGGATCACATATGCATTTGTAAAATGTGTATGCTATCTTGTTCATAAATATAACATATGTAGTGCTTACTCCCATAAGAGCCATGGGAAGTTTGCCCAGGTTTTTCCCTAGCCCCACAGCCAGGCACACAATTTCATCCACACTTTTCTTCAATAATCAGTCTAGGGGTGTTCTTTTTTTTTGTTATTTTTATTTTTGGAGAATTTAGATAGGGTCCTTCCATATAGAAAACTGTTGACCTGGCTTTGGAATAGAAGCAGTTAAATGCAGCCTTCCTTCTTTAGAGTACCAAGAGCAGGTCCCTTAACAGAGAACTAGACAGACTAAGCTCTTCAGGAAAACACTACAAGAAACAAAAGGAGGGCGCAAACGCCTTGTGCATTACCTTCAAAACCAATGAAATTTATTAAAAACCGCCAAAGTAATACTCACAAACATGGGACAATAACAAGCATCAAGAATTAAAATCTCCAGTGATGGGGACAACCCCCCTCCACGGATGGAAAGCTGATGCATTTCGGGAGACATGCTCCCTTCCTCAGAGGTGATCCAACTGAATGAGACCACCATTTTTATATACTCTTACAGACCTAGGGTCCCTCCCATCCAACAGCCGCAGTAGGCGGGGCAACATATCCAGCCTCCTGAGGGAATCTCCTGATTATATCAAAGTACTGCTTGTATATCCAGGCACTTATTAAACCCTTTAAGAGCCAAGGAACCTAATTAATGAATCCAATAAGTTTCCCTATTTCACAATTTCTGACGCCTCAGCCCCATATCCAAAACTCCAACTATAGCTTTTATGCCATAGACCCTTAGGCCTACAGGTTTTTTGCTATGGACATCTCGAATGTGGCAAGAGAGGGAATGTTGGTCGAATCCTTTTAAGATGTTACCTTTGTGTTCCCCAAAATGAGTCCTCAAAGCACATAAGGTACGGCCCACATATAGTAGACCACAGGGGTATATTACAGTATATCTGCAGGAGAGGCTCATGTGATCTGAGCAGCAGATGATGACAAAGCTTTATCTGTAAATGTTTGATACTTTGTCAACCATGTCCTTGAGTTTATGTTGCCCCATCTAGTGCGGCTGTTGGATGGGAGGGACCCTAGGTCTGTAAGAGTATATAAAAATGGTGGTCTCATTCAGTTGGATCAGCTCTGAGGAAGGGAGCGTGTCTCCCGAAACATGTCAGCTTTTCAAACATGGAGGGGGGTTGTCCCCATTACTGGAAATTTGTATTCTTGATGCTTGTTATTGTCCCATGTTTGTGAGTATGACTTTGGCAGTTTTTTAATAAATTACGTTGGTGTTGAAGGTATTGCACAAGACGTTTGCGCCCTCCTTTTGTTTCTTGTAGTGTTTTGGAGTTTCTCCGCCAAAGAGAGCAGCATCGTTTAAAACATGTGGAAACTTATAGTACTGTTAAAACTTGCTGCATAGAATCAATACAATAGAAATGACAACCTTCAATATTTAGCAACTGTAAGTATAGAAAAAACAGTAATCTATACTGTCTTTTACCCGCAGGTGCATCTGAGACTATAATTACAAATCTGCTTAACCACTGGCTGCAAAAGATTCTCAGCTAGTCCAAAATCCTCATCCGCCACAATGATCATTGGAAGACTTGCCTCAGCTGTGCATGGTAGAGGCCTGTTTGGGGGAATGTGGATGCGTTTTTCATATAGGCGATGTCTTGAAGTAGACTTTCTGAAGATTCATGCATCATCTTGGCTGTATTAGGCTCTGACATCCACACATATAAAGAGGAGGTTTGCATCTGCCAATGCCAAGAGGATGATCTAAAAATATTTTTAGTAATTAAAGTACAGGGATCCGGATTGGCTAGGCTTTTTTACTCCGATGTGCTTGCCGTCAAGGGATCCGATGCAATTTGGAAATTGTGTCTTTTCCCAAAATTCATCTGCAATTGCTTTGCACATCTCTTCCTGTTGCTCAGGCATCACTACTTAATGCACCTTGTCTCACAGTGACAGCAGGTTTCCCAGGTCACTTTGGCTATCATGGAGACACCCATGAGGACACACGTTCGCCCTGTTACCAGAAACCCATAATAAAACATATTTTCATCAAAACTATATACATATGAGAGAAAAAATATGCATATGAACAAAGTTAAAAATGAATAAAATGTAAAAAAGCATAAAAAAGCAAAAAAATCAATTGAAAAAAAAGAGAGCGATATAAACACATTTTTCAAAAATAGGATCATTGAAACATGATCATGATAACCTACCTAAGAGTTACAAGGAAACCTTCCTCAGCTGCCACCCTTATCCTCATCTGGTCTGAGCCTGTCCAGAAGGTCATCAAAGGAAGTAACGGACATGCGTGCGCCTAAGGCTTGCCATACACGGTTGGAATCTTGGCTGGTTCAGCAGGAACCGGCCAAGATTCGACCCGGTAATGGGCAGGCTTAATATAAAAAGTTGATTGATCGATTTGATCAACTTGAGTACAACTAGCCTGCCGGATTCTCTAACAAATATCCTTAGCAGCTGCTATAGCTGCTAGCAATGTCTTCTCCCAGCTGGGGGCAGACAGTGGCTGATGGGGGAAATGTGCGAAATGTGCAAATTAGGTTAAAGAATTTATCTGGATAATTATGCAGCTCCATGTACATGTTGGCAAAATATACTAAAGTTAGACGCTGAGATATCAACGGATGGGTCCAGAAGCGATGACGACTGCTTCTCTTCTCCTAGTGTCTATTTCTCCTCATCTTTGGTAACATAATCATCAGCCTTATCAATTTTCTGGATGACGGGATTCATAATGGATGCAGCCAGGGAAAAAATATACAGTAGGTACGGAAAGTATTCAGACCCCCTTAAATTTTTCACTCTTTGTTATATTGCAGCCATTTGCTAAAATCATTTAAGTTCATTCTTCTTCCTCATGAATGTACACATAGCACCCCATACTGATAGAAAAACACAGAATTGTTGACATTGTTGCAGATTTATTAAAAAAGAAAAACTGAAATATCACATGGTCCTAAGTATTCAGACCCTTTGCTCAGTATTTAGTAGAAGCCCCCTTTTGATCTAATACAGCCAGGAGTCTTTTTGGGAAAGATGCAACAAGTCTTTCACACCTGGATTTGGGGATCCTCTGCCATTCCTCCTTGCAGATCCTCTCCAGTTCTGTCAGGTTGGATGGTAAACGTTGGTGGACAGCCATTTTTAGGTCTCTCCAGAGATGCTCAATTGGGTTTAAGTCAGGGCTCTGGCTGGGCCATTCAAGAACAGTCACGGAGTTGTTGTGAAGCCACTCCTTCGTTATTTTAGCTGTGTGCTTAGGGTCATTGTCTTGTTGGAAGGTAAACCTTCGGCCCAGTCTGAGGTCCAGAGCACTCTGGAGAAGGTTTTTGTCCAGGATATCCCTGTACTTGGCCGCATTCATCTTTCCCTCGATTGCAACCAGTCGTCCTGTCCCTGCAGCTGAAAAACACCCCCACAGCATGATGCTGCCACCACCATGCTTCAATGTTGGGACTGTATTGGACAGGTGATGAGCAGTGCCTGGTTTTCTCCACACATACTGCTTAGAATTAAGGCCAAAAAGTTCTATTTTGGTCTCATCAGACCAGAGAATCTTATTTCTCACCATCTTGGAGTCCTTCAGTTGTTTTTTAGCAAACTCCATGCGGGCTTTCATGTGTCTTACACTGAGGAGAGGCTTCCGTCGGGCCACTCTGCCATAAAGCCCCGACTGGTGGAGGGCTGCAGTGATGGTTGACTTTCTACAACTTTCTCCCATCTCCTGACTGCATCTCTGGAGCTCAGCCACAGTGATCTTTGGGTTCTTCTTTACCTCTCTCACCAAGGCTCTTCTCCCCCGATAGCTCAGTTTGGCCGGACGGCCAGCTCTACGAAGGGTTCTGGTCGTCCCAAACGTCTTCCATTTGAGGATTATGGAGGCCACTGTGCTCTTAGGAACCTTAAGTGCAGCAGAAATCTTTTTGTAACCTTGGCCAGATCTGTGCCTTGCCACAATTCTGTCTCTGAGCTCTTCAGGCAGTTCCTTTGACCTCATGATTCTCATTTGCTCTGACATTTATTGTGATCTGGAAGGTCTTATATAGACAGGTGTGTGGCTTTCCTAATCAAGTCCAATCAGTATAATCAAACACAGCTGGACTCAAATGAAGGTGTAGAACCATCTCAAGGATGATCAGAAGAAATGGAAAGCACCCGAGTTAAATAAATGAGTGTCACAGCAAAGGGTCTGAATACTTAGGACCATGTGATATTTCAGTTTTTCTTTTTTAATAAATCTGCAACAATGTCAACAATTCTGTGTTTTTCTGTCAGTATGGGGTGCTATGTGTACATTCATGAGGAAGAAGAATGAACTTAAATGATTTTAGCAAATGGCTGCAATATAACAAAGAGTGAAAAATTTAAGGGGGTCTGAATACTTTCCGTACCCACTGTATCTCCTGAAGAATGCAATTGCTCTCACTGCTCTCAAAATGGCGCTGACAAACGATTCAGGAATGCATTGTGGGTTATGTGGAAGTGAAAAATAGCAGAGGGGAGTGTTTGCTTTAAAAAACGCTTCTAAATGCTGATGCAGTTAAACATACATAAATGCATGTACAAATCGTGGCTAAACTTGTTTTTTATGTTCCATTTTCTTGCCAGCATTACTGGCATTCAGAGAGATTTTTTACAACGTCCAGTGTGCATGAAGCCTAAATATGAAATCTTCTCAAAGTGTCATAATAATGTTTCACAATCAATAAATAGAATTCAGGAAGGACTAAAGGTCATGGATACAGAGGCCAAATAGCTCTCATAGTTAACTATGTAACACTACCCTGTTGGTTAATCCAATTGTTATGTTCCAATCGCAGTTATAAATGGTAATTTACTGCTATATTTATGGACAAAGAAAATGTATGACACAAATAAATTGTCACTTAAAGTATTTAAAATGCTCTGCATTCTATTTGGTCCCCCTTATATATTTATAGTGTGATCTCAGTATCCAGTCTTGCAGACATTTAGAAGCATTACCAATGGTAATCTCTGCTGTAGCTGTTAGGCTTAGATTAGATCTATAATGAAGATCAATGTTTCACTAAAGCAGATCCATATGTGTTCTTCTCAGAAGTACTATACAAAACATTCTGCAGTTACTAATACAGTACATACTGTAGAGCTGTAATAGACAAAATTAGGTTTGCACGTTCTCCCTATGTCTGAGATACTTTTTCCTTTTTAATTGTCTCTAGGGTGTGTATGAGTGTGGCATAAACATAAGAATATGAGCTCCACTATAAAAAGTAAGAAAATAAAATTGAAAAAAAAAAATAAAAAATACTGAAACTAATATGTCAATTTTTATTGTACATTTCCTTATGAACCATATTTGTCAAACTGAAAGTAACAATTTCCAGACTACACTACCCAAAACAATACCATAATTTTATGGCACATTGCTTTGAGTACTTGCAAGGGTGACACATTCTAAGGTACAGCAATGACACAATGTTAGAAATATGGTGATAAATATTTGAGCTTCCATTAAACAGAAACAGAAACTATAATGCGCTTAGGTCTGATTTATTTAGAAATTTTTTTTTATTAACACATTACTAATGCTTTATATCTTTTTATTTGGTATATAATCTTACATGGCACAAATTTTAAGAAATTCAGCAATATTGGATGAAAACATTAGTAGCTCAATGGTATGTTTTACTGAGAAGTTTTGGATGTTGATCATCACATCACTACATGTGACATTATAATGAAGAAATGGAACAATTGATAGTATATCTTGAGGTACAAAAGAGTGCCTTCACACCATATCTAAAATGTCTTCCTTGTTGGCATAAATGATTACAATGGGTCCTCCTTTCTTTGCCTCGGCCTTTTCCAATAATGTCAGCCCATCTAACACACCAGGATGGGCGTACAAAGATACAATATTACAGGAAATAACTGAAAGTAATACTTAGTATCCTGTAGTAGCACTTTTAAAGAAAACAGGCACCAGGCAGTAAAGTTGAACTTAATATATTGTCACTCAATAGGGCTGGTAACTAGGCAAGCATAAAATTAATTAACAATGGTAATTACACAACTTAGCATACAAAGTGACTAATCGTATGGACTAGTCATAAGATGACTTTTAAAGTCCAGATTAGCATATGCAGTAGCAATCTACCAAGTGCTGGAACTATACTGCCAGAGAGCATTTATGGCGGAAATGCTAGTCCTAGATCGACTGGATTTGCACTGTCCAAAAGAAAAGGAGGTTTGCACTGTCCAAAAGAAAAGGAGGATGGTGTGTGTGTGTGGGGGGGGGGGGGGGACTTGTAGGGGAACAAAGAGGATTTTCAGAATAATTATTATGGGAGGGGAAGTTATTTGAGATGTTCCTCTGCCGGCTATTGTTGGGGCCCTTCAAGAGCTTTGGTGCACTTAACAACAGTCCCAGTTTAACTGCATGCAGTATAGGTACAGTATAGTCTCGACCCAGGTGCAAGGTAGATGTGGTTCAGATGCGGTAAAGATTTAGTATAATGCGGTATAGGGTTGGTATAGATGCAATATAGGTTTGAAATAAGTGTGGTATAGAGTGCAATATGGATGTAGCATAGATTGGGTACACTTGACTTCCGACTTTTAGTGGCTCGTCCCTGCTAGCAGTACCAGCAATGGGCGAATAGACTTCTCACAAGTCCCTGGGATGGTGTAGAAAAGGGGTTACCGCAGTCTCTTCCCGAAGGCCTCTGATGATCAGCGATAGGGAACAGAGAGTGAGTGCATGCTCTAGTCTCCCTGCGGCAGCAGTGCAGGTGCTATTGTATGCCTCTGAGTATCCTAAGTCCGAGTCTCAGGCTCAGATCTCAGCTTGTACGGTCTCCTGTTGGCAGGCAAATATTCAGGCAGAGGTGTTCTCTCTCTAACCCTCTCTGTGCCAAGAAAAAGAACTTTAATGGGCACTTTAATAAAAAAAAAATCATCTCTCATGTCTCCTACTGCACAGTGCGTATTGGGATCTGTAGTGAAAGGAGTCTATTGGCCCCATTATATGACTGCCATTTCAATTGCAACCGGATTTTCAGTGATCTGCATAGAAATATTTTAGATTGCTTGGCTTTGGCGCTTCCCCTGCTGTCCAGAAAAGAATGGTACAACAAGATCAGTATCTCAGTAGTGAGAGAAAATAATAAAAGGCAATGGGGTTGATTTAACAAAAGCAAATAGACTGTGCACTTTGCAAAGTGCAGTTGCAATTGCAGTTTCTCCAGAGCTTAGTAAATGAGGTAAAGCTTCACTTTGCAAAGAAAACTCAATCAGAAGCAAGGACATTAAAAAAAATGGATTTTTGCTTGCACATGATTGGATGATGGAAGTCAACAGAGCTTCAGCTCATTTACTTAGCTCTGGAGCAACTGCTTTTGCAGAGTGCAACTGCACTTTTCAATGTGTAATTTGCCTTTAGTAAATCAACCCCAATGTCTCCTTCTCCATGTTGCTGTAGCCCAGCACCTTGCTACACATACTGTATACAGAGTAAGCCCTTAAACAATGTCTCTGGTAGAAGATTCAGACAAGTAGGCTCCGTCTTTAGCTAAAATATAACTTTTGGTTGGATTTTACCTTATTACTACTCAGGAAGTCTGTTGATTTAAATATAGATGTTTTTAGAAATAGTTTTCCTAAAAAAGAATTTGGACCTTCAACATAGCAGGTCATGTTTGTGGTAAAAATTTTAGGGGCTTTTAAAGGGATTTAGTTAAAGGCATGTAGCCTTTAACATAAATAGTAAATCACCTTATATCTTTACTGACCACCACAATCCAAAGCACCAAGGGCAAAACTGTATCTGCCTCATTTGTCTTTAGACAATTCTCCAGTCTATCATTGTTTACCCTTTGTCTCCACTATCATCCACACCACAACCACAATTTCCCAGTGAAAATGACTATACAAATCAATGTCCTTTTTGTTTTATTTTAACAATAATTCTTGTAGGGATCACAGCTGTACAGTAATCTGTTAATCAATGGACACCTTTTCCATTTAGATAGCTGTTCCTCTTTTGTGATATAGCTCTCCTCCTTTTTACTTTAAATGAAATGTGCTGAAAAACCCGCCTTACCCGTACATTTGATCTTAGCTATAATTTAAATAATTCAGACAGTTTAAGTCTTGAAGGGACTAGAAAGGATAAATCACAAAAGCTTTCTGGTCTTGCCTGCTAACGCTTTATCAAAAAGTTTAATCTTAAAGCTGCTGTATTGTTCATGTTAAATCCTCTTTTCCCTTCATCGGGTTTTTCCCTTTCTTTCCATTCCACTAAGTTAATGAAAATCATCTCTCTTTTCTGTTTAATGTGAAATTGTTTGGTACCATTGAGATAAACTCTTCCTGATTAATGTTCAGGTACAGTTCTTAATCTCTGCAGTACATAGACATACAAGTAATCCGCAGCCATTTTAGATTCAGTTATGTTCAGTATGTATTTTTTTATTTAAATGTAAATCAAATGTGTGCGTGTGTGTGTGTGTGTGTTTGTTGGGCATATACATACAGAAGTATGGTTATCCATTTCAGTAGGTCAAGCTATATGACTCAGCTCAATGTTGGTGTAAGTGGCTTGAAAAACACGATTTAGTCTTGTATGCACTAGATTAAGTTAAACGCACAATGAAGAACCTGCATTAAGCAGCACCTGGTCATTTATGGCAAAACATGTAGTGATAATAAAAAAAAAAAGAAATATCTAACATTCCATTTGACATCATTTAGACAGGAAATTACCCAATGTAACACAGTGCCCATGTACAGAATTCACCATGCTCATGTAGCGCTATCCCCATGGGGGCTGCAACCCCTATGACACTCTAGATTCAGACAATGTATCAGTAATTAGAATAGCTCCACACGTTAAAAAAAAGGAAAACACAGGTTGAAGTTATTGTAAGCAAGCAGCCTTTTATTTGGGGGCACCCGAGCTGAACTGGAGCCCCGTGTGTCTATTCAGACATGGAGCTGCTGTTCAGCCACGCCCTCTCTCTCTCCTGATTGGCTAACTGATTTGGATTGACAGCAACGGGAGCCAATGGCACTGCTGCTGTGTCTCAGCTAATCATGAGGGAGAGTCCTGGACTGCCAAGGAATTCATGGACATCGCTGGATAGAGATGGTGCTCAGGAAAGTATTAGGGGGTGCTGGAGCGGCTGCTACACACAGAAGGCTTTTTATCTTAATGCATAGAATGCATTAGGATAAAAAAAAAAACCTTCTGCCTTTACAACTTCTTTAAGTTGTCAAGTACTCTGCTATATTCAATGATGGGTTGGGTTGCAAGGCAAAATAATTCGACACATCCGTTTACCTTTAAGATAATTACCGCTTGTAAGTCAAACCAATCTGATACTAATATCAGCATGACACAACCTTAAATGCAATTACTTAGAAACAGTGCCAAAATGACTTCAACAAGTTTAGATATGAATGTAAGGGTAGGTAATAAAGTCTCTGAGCAGAATGACCTAGTGTTGACACTTGTATAAGGGGAAGAGACCTAAAGACGGGTCAACTTCCTCCATTCTAATGGAACACTGGTAAACTTGGACTGATATTAAACACTGTAAAACAAATGCATCAGCTATACGTTGGAGCTACTGTATATTTTCAGTTTTAACCTCCTAAGGATATATGAGACTGAAGCGATGTCTTTGCTAGCTCGTTGGGGCCCAAATTAATGGTGATGAGTCACAATTTCAGCAGTGTTCAGATGACTGTAGTAAGTAGTAGTAGCAATCCTTTCAATTTTCAGCTATATCCAGTGATTTATTGCAGAGATCTATGCAGCAGTAGTAGTTGTATCGCCTTTAGAGGCTGTTGGAACAAGGTATCTGCATGCAGTGTCTCCAGTTGGTAATAAAGAAGACAATGCATATGTGGGCATCTGAGTAAGGAAAGGGGCAGTCAGCACTCAGGATGACACCTGAAATAGTATTTCTTTATTAAGTAAACATGTACAATGTTGTAAAACAGCTTACACATTTTGGAAATTAGTCTTTAGTCATGGCTGATAAAAACATACCCCATATGTGGGCATCACTGATCCTGGGTTGAGGATTACTTCTGCTGGAACAGGTCAGTCACTCTAGGCCACACAGGTGCACCTGAAGGGCTGTAGTACTCGTGCAGTAGGCCAGCTCTGGGTAAGGAGGCAGCAGTCAGAGAAGAGCTTGTAGATCAGGCATTCAATAGCAAGTGGCCCAGAATATTTGGCTCTTGTAGACAGCTGTTAATGATGCAACACTTCCTGAGGTATGTCTCCGTCCGGCTAGGCTGTGCTGACGAGACGTGTTAAGGGCACAGGATGATGGCACTCCCGCTCTGGCTGAAATCCCAGAGGCAAGAGAACGGGCCCCCTAATTCCAGTCAAATATATAGTCTCTCCATTGGCTTCTTCTGCACTTCAGCTATCTTGGAAGGTATGCCAACCCCTAGTCCGCCACTACGAGGACTACATGCCCCAAGATTCTTTGCTTACATCATTATAGTCATACTACCTGTCCAAAGAAAGTGAGGAAAATCCCGACACTAGGGGGAAAGGTATAAGATTGATTCCTCTGGTATAATGTCTGACTTACAATAGCTTAACAACTCCCTGAGTTCCAGACCCCAAAAAGGTAAGTTCCTCAGCTTTCCTCCCTCTGCAGTTTATAAAGGCCACATCTATTAGGACAGAGGTAGCTAAGTAAATGGCCTGCAGCCAGGTGACAGGCCCTCCAATTGCTACCAGAGTACTTCAGTTCCAGTGGGGTGACCCTTTACCCTTGCAACCTGGATCCCTCCAGCTATTGGCCAGTGTTACCATAGGTACCGCGGACTTTACTTAGAGGGTTGCTGTTTATGAGGATAATCCCAAGTAGTTGTTTGTTTTCTGAACTTTTTACTGAAGCAGTAATTCTCAGATTATTTGTTGTCTTATACAGACTATGCTATACAGCCACAAAGTTACACTGATTGAGCCACAGAGATATGGCTGTGAAGAGTCCATGTTTGTGCAGCTTTTATAATCTGTTTATTTATTATTCTGCAGTGTATGCATGCTCTTTGCCATCCTGAACCTGTTTTGCATTATTGCTTCTAAATTTGCACCTGTTTGGTAAACTGCAATATTAACCCCCTTTTTCCTGACAGGATTCCCACTGCAACAGTAACCCAGGTACACAGGGCCTTGTCGGAATTTAGGAGATTAAGTCAAAAGATTGTGGGGCCTGATCCAATCATTTGAGATTTTACCAGATTAGCAGGCAGAGCTGGCCATTATTGCCCTGAAAGGAGAAGTAAGGTTCAGAGAAACAAAGTCAGAGAAACCTTGCAAGGGAAAGATAAAAGCAACCGCTTTATGAAGTTCCTCAAAATGTTAGCCATAGTATATCAAGAGCAGAGACCATACATGGACATCAAAGGTAGGAAATCAATAAACCCACTTGCAGCCAAATGGATCCATGGGAGGTTGCCATCTGAAAATACCCCTTGTGGTGAAACTGTATCCTGACTCAAAGGTGTCAAAGGTGGGCAAGGTCATCCTCCCCCTGCTGGTGCTGTCAAGTTGGGCCATCACCAGAGAGACTGCCCTAACATATACAGAAGAAGCCATTAAACATGAACTTCCACTGCCAAGAGTCAAGGGACAGCAAAGTGGAATGACTACTGTGACAGAGCGTTGCCCTGCCAGAGTCTAGAAATCGATTTTAACCCAGAATTCTCAACCAGGTGGGTTGAGGGGCTCCAGGGGGGTTGTTTAATGCAGAGCAAACTGGCTTTTAAGTTTCTTCATTGTTTTCTAAAGTCCATTTTGGGACCTGGATCCTGGAAATTGCTAAGTGATCCGTGTGGGATTAAATCTCCAATCCTGGGTCCAGCTTGTCAGAACAGCCAGTATACTAATTGGTCAGGTGTGTGCTGGGCTTTTAGTTGTAACTTGACCATGGTTCTGGGCTCCACCCCAACAGGCGGGAGGTCTGGCCCATGAGTCAGGAGGGCTCCACGTGGGAGTCAGGGCAGGAAGAGGCTGCTAGCTGTGTGCACCAAGTTGGTCGGTGAACAGTCTGTAGGAGACAGACAAGGGCCTGGAGTGTAAGGCCAGAGTGGCAGTGCTGTAAGTACAAGCCAGAAGGGATGAATGTTGTTTCTATTGAAGAAATGCTTAAAACCCCTGTGAGGGAAACCTATGTTTGTGTTTCTAAACTTTCTTTTAATAAAAATGGGCAAGAAAAACCTTTAAAAAGAAGACAAGAGAGTGGCGGTGTCCTAAACTCTCTACCTTTGATGCTAGTGCTCACACTACCCATTCAGGAACTGGAAATGTGATGGTGGACTGTCTTGTGCATGGATGACCAGGAGATTGTTTTTTTTTTTTTTTTATATACCTGCTCGGAAGTCACTACAAAACTTGTGTTCAGATATTTCCTAAAAGATGGCTGGGAAATGCCATGAAACATTGGAATTGACAGATGCCAATGAGCACCCCATTGAACTACTGGGGATGATCTGTTTGGAAGCGGAGCTGCGGGGGCAGAAACTTGGTCAGAAGATCATAACGATCACAAATACCTTCAGAAAAGGGTGGCTGCAGGACTTAAATGTTGAAGGGACACTCTGTACACTTGAGCCCTCCTAAAGAAATCAGGCAACTGTTAAATGCTCTGGAAGCACTGGAGGGCCTTGATGCATGCTCAGTGGACATCTGGAAAAACCTGGTATCATCTCTTTGGGACAGAGGTTGTAATGCCACCTAATCAAGAACTCATACTCCTCATGAATATCAGTTTTTCCAATAGATTTCAAGACTTCACTGGCCTTGTGGAGCCCTTGCCCTCAGAAGTGTTGCCAGAACCCTAAAAGTGGTCCTTTGTGGTACTTAGAATCCACAACAACAATCCACAATTCTTCCACTCAACCTGTTTCTTGGGACAGCAGTGGTGAAAATGGCCTACTTATGGATAGGATTGCCCTCAAAGTGGGGTATATAGAATTTAAAGAGTTTCATGATTGTCGCTACGTAGCAAGACTGACTATGACTATGTAGCCAGCAGGAAGAAACCAAGAGAGGGCATAAGAGCAAACATTACCACTCCAACAACTAACAACCGGGGGAACTGACACCTACTTATTTATGTCTACTACATAGTTGGTTAGAGGTGTTCTAAGAGGGGGATCAGGACCTGGGCTGTAGCAATGGGATTGAAACTGGATACTTACAGGAGAGGACCCTCCCATCTAGGAGAGATACTGAGGCACACCTCCAAACCTAACCAAGAAGTCAAGCAGATGCTAGAACAGATGATGCAACAAGGGGTGATTGAAGAGAGTAAAAGCTCATGGGTAGGGTTGGTTACAATTGTCATGGTTGAGGAAGATGGATGGCGCTCTATGATTTGTGTGGACTATAGGTGTCTGTGATACCTATCCTTTTCCACAGAGTAAATAATCCTATGCTACCTTAGGACAGACGTGCTACCTTAGGACAGACCAAACGTTTCTCCTCACTCGATCCCCACAGCTGATACTGGCAGATCCCTGTCGCCTAGGCAAACCAGCCAATGACCACTTTTACTCCCATGGTGCTGTACAAGTTTTAGGTTAAAAAGCATGCCTGCCCCATTCCAAAGGATGATAGAAAACTGGATAGTATTGTTGTCCCGTGACGCCAGAAGGGGCGGTGCCAACGGGTGACATAGACGGATGGCCCCACCCCTTGCCTATATAAGAAATGTCTAAGCACAGAGCGGGCATACATTGGGAGGCCTCCCAAGAGGTGCGAGAGTGTTTTTATTTTTTTCTATTTTTCGGGTCCAGTGGGCGTTGGGATTGACAATGGATTTATATCAAGGACTTGTCAAAAACTGTTTCTTGTGGTTATTACTTTTTGACACTATTTTGGTGAATGGATAGGGGTACGATGTACTCGATACCCATTCACATAGGAGGGGGGCTTGGGGTCTGGGGGCTTCTGATGACCACAACCCAGGGTTGTCGGGAAGAGGCCCTTGTCCCCATAAATACCATGTTGAGGGCATGTGGCCTGGTATGGTTCAGGAGGGGGAGCGGGCGCTCGCTCGTCCCCTTTCCTGACTGGCAGGGCTACATGATCGGATAAGGGTCTGATATAAATTTTGGGGAAGGGGGCCATGCTGTTTTTTTTTTTTTTTAAGTTTGACATGGGGTTCCCCTAAAATCCATACCAGACCCAAAGGGCCTGGTATTGACTGGGGGGGGGGGGCAACGCCATTTTTGTTTCCCTTATTTTTTCATTAGCCGGTTGCAATTGTAACCGTGAATCATGTTAAATGGGACTTGACTCGTTGTTTTTTTTTTTCTTTAGGAATTCAATTTTTGCTATAGCATGTTTTATGCAGTCTACGGATGCGCTACTTTACATGCACATTAAGAGGACCCCCCCAGGCACTATATTTAGAGGATTTTTTTATTGTTTTAAGCTTAAGCATAATTAACCACTTGCCGTCCGGGCCATAGCCGAGTGACTGCTACAGCGTGGTCGGCTAATTCTGGGAGGGCATACAATGATGTCCTCCCAGAATCACGCTTCCTGTGCACCCCCTGGGGCGTGCACACGGAAGTCTCCTTGCTTGCTGGGACCCGGCGCATCACAGATCATGATAAAGGTCCAATGCGGATCGATCACTTGTCAACAAACCGGCGCATGTCCAGTTCATTTCCTCTTCTCGCACACTGTACACAACGATCGGTACAGTATGTGAGGAGAGCAGAGAAACTGCAGCTGCACCCATCATCTGCCTCCTCCCATACCTCAAATATGTCCATTCATGCCTCATCCATGCCACATTCATGCCTCATCTGTGCCACACCCATGCCTCATCCGTGCCACATCCATGCCCCATCCATGCCACATCCGTGCCACATATGTGGCCACCAATGCCACCTCAGTGCTCATCAATGCCACATCCATGCCACGTCAGTGCTCATCCATGCCACGTCATTGCTCATCTGTGACACATCCATACCACGTCAGTGGTCATCCATGCCACGTCAGTGGTCATCCGTGCCACATTCATGCCACGTAAGTGCTCATCTGTGCCACATCCATGCCACCTCAGTGCTCATCCATGCCACATCCATGCCACATCAGTGCTCATCCGTGCCACATCCATGCCACATCAGTGTCCGAAAATCAACAGATCGGTCGTCGGACGAATTTTCCCTACAGATTTTCTTATCGCGTGTACGGGCCTTAAGACTTCAATGGGTTTTGTGGTTCTGGTTAGAACATTTCCCCTGTTCAGGAGTTCTGCTGCGAACCAAACAGGGAGGTGTTCAGCCCATCCCTACTAGCTAAGAACTGATGCCCATACTCTCAGGCTGGGTTCACATATATGCGAATTAGATGCATTTTAAACTGCATCCAAATTGCATAACATGTGAGTGTGGCCGGCTTTCAATGGAGTCAGTTCACATATGTCCAGGGCGGCTGCATTGCGAATTTGAAAAGGGTCCTGTGCGTTTTTTTTGGGCCGGTTCAGGTGCAAATTCAGTGAAACTTTTTTACCTGAATCACACCTGAATCAGTGGACACAAACGCACAGGACACCAGAAATGTAAACAGCAGCCAGACCTGTGTGAACCCAGCCTCAATAGACAGCCATTGCTTGTGCCAGTCGAAGATTACATGAAATAATCACGATAAAGGTCTGCGCTCACTTTTTACCCCTGAAACAGCGTGTATTTAGTTCTTGTATGTACTGTATATCATAAGGATAAAATATATGTACAATAAAAAAAAAAAAAAGAAATACAGTGCTTTGTGGTATTATCTACAATATTTGAAAGTGCAAAGTGACTAAATAATCAAGTTGTTTACTCATCATTTCAGTTAATAAAAAAAAGTGCAAAAAGGTAAACAAGTGCATATGTGATTCTTAGTGCCAAGTCCAACCACAATTAATTTGTGAAAATAAAAGAGTAAAAGGTCCCCCATAAGTTGTTTCTGATTTCATGGATTTGGGAGTGGAAACAATACCTGCCTGATAGTTAATGGTTTGTTAAAGATCAGTCATGGGTGGAGCAAAAAGACATGAAAGAATCAGACTTTGACCTTTAACCTGGAAACAGACTATACAGAGTAGGTGTCCTTCTGCTGGAGAACCAACATCTTTCAAAATAGGACACATCTGTTTGTCCATATTCAAGAGGGGTAGATGTCCCCTGACAATACTTACCATCTTACTATATTCCCATTAAAAAGTTGTCACAAAGGTGGTTGGTTATATTTATCTGACTCCTAGTTCTGGGTAAGTTAATTGACAAATCCTCCACCTCTCAAGCTGTCTATTAGAATACTATCTCTCTTAAAAAGAACCAAATCATCTGAACAATTCCAATATACTCTTCCACTCAATCTCTCCCAAATGTATGGCCTTGATTGCTCAGAATGGGTGCCAATTTTTAGCTTTGAAAGTGGTAATTCCACTATACTCCTTCCTAAAAGTAAGTGTCATTACTCCAGAAGTCCTAACATCCCTCAGCAGTGTGATATCTAGGAAACCAATCAACTCCAAGTTGGTGCTACTTGTAAACCATAATTTAAGCTCATTATCATTCAAAAATAAAACCATTCACTTATTCTGATCTACCATGCCAAACTAACAGGTTGTCACTATAGTGACTGTACCAAACTGTCCCCTCCCCTTTCCTGACCTGCCGGGCTGCATGTTCAGATAAGGGTCTGGTATAGATTCTGGGGGGACTCCACGCCATTTTTTCTTTTTAATTTTGGCATTGAGTTCCCTTCAAAATGTGTACCAGACCCAAAGGGCCTGGATAGATTTTAGGGTGGGGACCCCACGCCATTTTTTTTTTTAATTTTGCAGTAAAATTACCCTTAAAACCTATACCAGACCCAAAGGGCAGGTATAGATTTTTGGGGGACTCCACACTGCTTTTTTTTATTAATTCCCCTAGGATTAGGGGGGTATTTTTTATCTTAAAATGTTTTTGTGGCCTGAACTCCACTTTAAGTACATTTTCTTTATACATACATGCTCTGGTCTCATTGTGTACTAAAAGGTGGGGTATGCCTGTACACTACACTGATTGCACTAAACTGACTGAATTCACTATCCACTAATTACCTGCCTAATCTCTATTGTCTCACACTATACACAACTGCTGTGTAAGCCGCAGCCTTTATATAGTGTGGGGCGTGGACTTAGCCCCTGAGCCATGATTGTTACATTGTGCTGTGATTGGCCCAAGCATACAGGTCAGGTGCATGCTTTGATCAATCAACAGCAATCAATGCACTGCAAGAGCGCAGTGCATTATGGGGCGCTCATCGGTAGACAAACTTCCCACAAAGCGCCCCGTTGGTTCGTGTGTTCAGCGAACACACAAACAGCTGATGTTTGAGTCGAACTTACATTCGACTCAAACACATAGCCCATCCCAAATTACAAATATTACAATGTTTCTTTATGCTGTCTGTATTAATAAAACTTACTTAAATGTGGGGTTACACTTTAGAAAAATAAACAATAATAGCTCTGGACGCAGGCTGTGTGTACCACATATTCTTCAGTGCTGTGCCATCACAGCTATATGTGGTCATATGGACAATAAACTTAAGTGGCTTAACTAGGGCAAAAAACTGAGATCTGGCGCTAGAAGAGCTTTAAAGAGGAAGTAAATGCATGTAAAAAAAACGAGAAAAAAAAAAACCTGTAAAGACAAAGGCATAATGAGCTAGTATACATCACTGAATGAAATGAAATACTTACCTAAAAACGAAGCCCCTGAAGTGTCGCCCGCTCAGCAACAGGGAGGCTGACATGTCCGGCCGCCCTGCTTCCTTGTTCGCATCCCCCGGCCATCTGATTGGCCGGAGGCGCGATTACATCACTCCCGCGCAAGCACGCGGGAGCCGCCGTCCACAACATAGGGTTCTGAAGGAACGGCACGGCTGCATGCCTTGTAAATATCTCCTAAACGGTGAATGTTTAGGGGATATTTATAGCACCTATAGGTAAGCCTTAATATAGGCTTACCTATAGGTAAATGTAAAAAAAAGTGGGTTTACAACCTCTTTAAAGAGCATTAAACTCAAAACCAAAAATGTAATACATTGCAACTTACCAATCATTAGATGTAGTGACTGCATTTATTTTCTTTTTTAGTTTTTTTTCGCTCCATTTTCACCTGGTGATCTGACCAGTAACATACATCTTGTGTTAGAGTGCCCCCTTCCTGGATGAATGACACAGGAGTACTAGGGTGTACTAGTAGATTTAAATACACAAACAAAATGAAGCCAGACTCCATCTCACACTTTATAATAAGTTACAGCAAACAGGTATTTTTTTAACTTTGGGGATAAAGGTTTAAAACTAATAAAAGCTGATCATTAAAAGAAAAAATGATGGCGCCATGAATAAAAATAATAAGTAAACTGAGTGACCACTCAAAGTAACAGTGCACGCCAAATGCAACGCGGATTAACTAAAACAATCAAAAAATAGGGAGTTGTTTTGTGAATGAAACATAAATGAATCACAAAATATCCCCCCACATAAATATACAGTCAATAACCACTTCAGCTCTGGAAGGATTACCCCCTTCATGACCGGGCCATTTTTTGTGATATGGCACTGCGTTACTTTAACTGACAATTGCGCAGTCTTTCATCACTGTACCCAAATAAAATGTTTGTCCTTTTTTCCCCACACATAGAGCTTCTTTTGGTGGTATTTGATCACCTCTACGGTTTTTATTTTTTGCGCTATAAACAAACAAAAAAACCCGACAATTTTGAAAACAAAAACAATATTTTCTACTTTCTGCTATCCAATAAAAAATGTAAAAAATCGGATTTCTTCATTAATTTAGGCCAATATGTATCCTGCTACATATTTTGGTAAAACAAAATCCCAATAAGCGTATATTGATTGGTTTTCGCAAAAGTTATAGTGTCTACAAACTATGGGATATTTTTATGGAATTTTTATTTATTTATTTTTTACTAGTAATGGTGGTGATCAGCAACTAATAGCAAGACTGCGATATCTGCGGCAGACAGGCTGCATGGATGGGCACTAGTCAGGCTGTATTGGATGGGCACTGGTCAGGCTGCATTGGATGGGCACTGGTCAGGCTGCATTAGATGGGCACTGATCAGGTTGCATTGCTGGGCACTGGTCAGGCTGCATTGGATGGCCACTGGTCAGGCTACATTGCTGGGCTTTGGTCAGGCTGCATTGGATGAGCACTGGTCAGGTTGCATTGCTGGGCACTGGTTGGGCTGTATTGGATGGACACTGGTCAGGCTGCATTTCTGGGCACTGGTCAGGCTGCATTGGATGGGCACTGGTCAGGTTGTATTGGATGGGCACTGGTCAGGCTGCATTGCTGGGCACTGGTCAGGCTGCATTGGATGGGCACTGGTTAGGCTGCATTGGATGGGCACTGGTCAGGCTGTATTGCTGGACATTGGTCAGGCTGCATTGGATGGGCACTGGTCAGGCTGTATTGCTGGGCACTGGTGAGGCTGTATAGATGGGCACAGCTGAGCTCTGAATTATTTTTGTAGCACACTACTGAGCCCTGCATTCTTTATGTAGCACACTCCTGAGCCCTACATTCTTTATGTAGCATGCTCCTGAGCCCTTCTTAGCCCTGCATTCTTTATGTGGTGCACTCCTGAACTCTGCACTCTGTAAGTAGTGCACTTCGGAACTGTGCACTCAGTTTTTTCTATCTTATCTTCATAACATTTGGTAGTCATATCTCAAAAATTCTAAGTATCTTTTTTTTTTAATCTCATGGACGAAATGTGAGAAATAACAAATATATCTTACAATCATTATATAAACACATACACTGCATATATGATTTGAGGAAAATATGCTTATAAAATAGTTCACCATTTGCTAAAACAAAAAAGTACGTCCCCGGATTTCATTTTAAAAATCTTATCACCTTATTGTACACACCCTGGCAATGTTAAAGGTTCCTCTCTTCCCTTTAAACTGATGCATCTAGAAGAGAGCCTGTTCTTTTGAAAAGCAACAAACTTACTGGTCAGATCACCTAATTAAAATAGGAAAAATAAAGCCTAAAAAAAGAAAACGAATGCAGCCATCACATTTAGGAATAGGTAAGCTGCAATATAATAAAGGATAGCTTTTGGGTTTAATATCACTTAAAGGTTAGGGGCGTATTTAAGATAATCCAACTAATAAATATATGCAACTCCACATAGTTTTTCTACATATACATCTAATATCAGTGCATTCACATGCTGAATTTCAGTAGATAACATAAGCAGAAGAATAATCTTTTTTAAATCTGCTATCCTCAAGATGCCCACTAGAGTGTATAGATGGGATTTCTATATCCATAGATATAAGAATCTGCTATATGCAGTCTCATGTAACCACTTATAAAAAGCTTGAACATGCTGCCAAGATGGCAATGATTCCATAGTGATTAGGCACACCACTGATCTAGGCTGTTTGCTTGATCAAAATCCTTAGTTTGCACGAGGTTGAGAAGACAGATGTTTCTAACATTCAAAACTCTGCACATAGCACAGCCCTGAACTCTGCACTGTATACATAGCACACTCCCGAACTCTGCACATAGCACAACCCTGAACTCTGCACTCTGTGTGTAACCCCACTGAACTCTGCACTCCTGGTGCAGATGCCCCTTTAAGACCCTCCCACTGTTAGTGAAATTTTGACCAGTTTTGGGAGGGGGTTTTTTTTTGGGGGGGGGGTCGTGGTTGAGTTCCTGCAACTTTTTTCTGAGAAAAAGATCCCTGCCTAATACACAGGGTTTAGGATCCACCTGGATGCTGACCTGAAATACCTTAATGGTTTTGAGAACGCACATCCAGAAAAGGTATAACTTTGGACAACGCCATAAAAGATGAATTAAGTCGCCGTGATCTCTGGCACATCTAGAGCAGAATGGATCCTCTCTTACCTCTGTTTTAAATAACCTTTCTGGGCTAAGGTGGACCCTTAAAAGAATATAAAGCCGAAACAAACACTGTGTGACATTTAACAAGCAAACTGGTACAGCCTGCAATGCCTCCACCCATTGCTATTTTATTAATACAAGGTTCATTTAGATCAGGCAATTTTAAGGCAGCCACAAGTTTTATTAATTACACCAAAGGTAGGTTTAAAGATTGTCAGTCCAGACTCATACATAATAATATATTGGTTTCTGTGTGTAACGCTAAATGACAGCTACAGTCAGATTAAAAGCACTGGTGGTGATCTTACATAATATGTTTTTTGGTTGATTGTAAGATGCAGAAGGAGCTGAAATGACATGTCTTTGTAGCTGAGTGCTTATTTCTAAGCATCATGTCACAGACGTTTCTGGTATAGGCCCAGAATTTTATAAAATAATATTATTGCCTTAGGCATACCCAAAATAAAAGAAACATACAGTACACAGGTAGATCACGTCCCATCTTCTTTTAGTTCAGCACAAGCTCTGCCTTCGCTGAATCATCAGTGATACACATCGCCAGAGCTGAGACAATCCCATCTGTATTTTTGAAGAAGGAAATAGACACAAATCTTTTTGTGTGAATCTCTGGGCAAACCGCTAAATATACAAATTAAACTCATATGTTTATTGATTTAGCTGCCAAAAGATTTCTAATTTTGTACAGCCAATCTTATGATTTACATAAATTATCTACACTGCACAGATGGGCAATACACGTAGTGCTTGATTATGAAAGTCATCTTCATGGTTAAGCAATTCAGTTATCTTTTTCTCCTGCCCATCAATGGCCTTCTCATAAATCTCCAATGCCAATATGAATGAGTTGAATGATTTCAACAAAATTGATTTGGCGTGAATTACCATCGGCTTCTCCATGGATACAGTAGGCGAGCTTTGTCACCTCAGGACAGCAACACCACGTAAAAATAAAGAAAAAAAAAAACCTGAAAAAGAAAACTAACACAACTATCACATCTTAGAACTGGTAAGCTGCAATATATAACATTTTTGTTTTTGGATTTAAATACACTCCTATTTCATCTTATCCATTAACTCCAATTCATTTGCCAAAATTGTGAAATTTCACCAAAATATAAAGCTGGTCAAAGATAGATAGAATTTGAAACAAAAATTCTTAGAAAAAATAGTAGGAAAATTTGTAAAGAAAAAATTCTCAGAACCTTTGTCGCTAAAATAATTGTGTTTGCCTTTTTAGAATGACTGGACTTTATTGAATGAAAACCACATACACTGTTAGAAATTTGTTCATTCGAAAAAATTTTCCAACCTGCTTCTTCAAATTTTCTTGTCACTGCGGTCAAAAACGAACATTAATTTGGCCCACTAATGATTAGAAATGAACAAACTTTCTTAAAACCTTCTTTTCCCAAGAACTTTCATTCAAAATGCTACCCATCTGTGGACAGCTTAACTGTTTTGCTCTTCCCTAATTAACATATCTTTTCTGGGAGTTGACCTACTAATCAGTATGGAACGCACGCCAAGTACAATGCCTGGCGCCAGCGGTTGCTTCCCACAAGTACGATATACCAGCCTTCCCAGGAATTTCAATAAGGCAATATGATGTCTACTGAAATGTAAGTGTATTTCTACTGTGAACATCAAATAAAGGAATGTATTACACCATATTTGGATTCCTTCTCTTCCTCTATATGAGCCATAGCCTTTGGTGAAAACCTGCAGAAATCACACTTGGTCCCACTTACGAGTTCAGCCCGATAGACCAACATGCTTTATGGCTAAGGGGTCCACAATATCTGGTAAGTGTGTTTTGCCATAGGGGAGTGGATCACTGGACACTGCACGAGCACTTTTGGAATTTTACCACTTTTTTAGCACTTTGTTTTGGAGAAATACAAAGGAACTTGGCCACATGCTTATCAATTTATGGATTGAAGTTGCACTGTTAGCACTTTATTTTTGAAGCATTGCTGAGTCTTTACTGGCCACATGCTGTATGAACTTCTAGCACGCAAGCATTTTTTATTGGAGGATTTTCACTGGTCACCTACCTGTCACAACTATTATATTTTACACTGGATGTTTTAGCAGTAGATGCATTTTTATGAGGGTTTAGGTATTTTATCATTTTTTATGCACTTTTAGCACTTTAGGGTATTTTGATTAATTTAGTGTGTTTTAATCATATTTTTATTCCACATTGTTGCTATTTTAGGTGTTGCGCTCTAGCTTGTATATTTTATCCATACAAATCAGTATTGTTACACCAGCAAGTAGATGTGTGACAAATCCCTTGGCAGGAATATTAGTAAATGTAAACTTCGCTCCGCTTTAAGAAAGGATCTAAAATGGATTATGACATTTAATTTAAATTCCATGTAACTATAAGAAACACCCTGTGGTCCAAATAGATTTAATAAAAAAAATCATCAAAAACATGTGTAAACACAGCTAATATATGAGCTTTTTATAGAGCCTGGACTCTAGGACTAAAGCAGAATATATACATTCCCGGGTTGAACCAAAAAAAAAAGACTGACAGATCCCTGCATAAATATAAATGATGTGTGATGCAGGGATCTCTCCCGCTGAGCTATTGTATTGTAATGGGAGGACTTCTCCCCCAAAAATAAGGCTCTCACTTACTGCCGGTTTTTATTACTCGTTTGTGAGTATATAGTGTGCTTATATTTCCATTAAAATTTGAGTCATATTATACTTAGAGTGGCGCCTGCCTTTCTTTTACAGTCCACTGCAAGTTTATCTTCTTACTTGGGACAGAGCAGCCTTCAAGTGTTGTAAAGACTTGGTTTTTTATGGACTTTGTTGGACTCCATATGTGCCACGCTGATATCGTTTTTCCACAATTCTGTTATATGATAGAAATTGATGGTATCCCTCCAATTTCCTTTTGCGCCAGTACACCCCCATTGTTTGTGTCCCCCAAAAATATCAGAATACACTGATCAGCACTGCAGCCATTGGCTGAATGTGCTGATCGAATGCTGATTTTCCAACATGGCAGTAAGCAGTACACACGGACTGAAAGTCAGCTGACTCCTGCTGAACTTGCCAATTTTCAGTCCACGTATTCCCCTTGTTTTAGGCTAAAAATGATTTTATGAGCACTGCCAGATAATCATACTCTATTGCTCCGTATGGTGCTGTCAGTATAAATTAGATGCTGGGAGGGGAGAGCACAGGGATAGTCTCATCTGTATTTTTCTGCCCCTTCTTTGCCCAAATAGTACGAAGGAAGCAAGAAGGAGGTCAAGAAACAGAATTTGAAACCTATGTATTCCTGCTGTCACTGTGATTTTTGGTCGAAGTATGTTAAAGTCATATTTGAAGTATAACAATATTGTACAATGTTCGAGAGGTATAAAATTGAAACCCTCAGATAATGACTTTTGCTTTGAGTTTCACTTTAAAGTAAGAACCTCTCACTTTCTATGTACTGATTGGTGGTATTTGTATTATTTTAATTGTACTGGCCGTTTGTATTTGGACGTGACATCCCAATAAACTTGTTACTTGATTTAAACAAAAAAAAGTCAGAGCCCTTCATAACTGTAATTTTAAAATGTTATACAGCCCACAGCCAAATAAACAACACTCCTGGTATATTTTAATAGGCCAATGTGGTTGATGTTTGGAGTGGTCCCTTAGAGTTATAATGCTGAGAAGAGAACGCATGCACGGACGGCCGGAGCGAATGCAAGCCTGAACCGCTCTCCACACTCCCGGCACATACAGCCTTCATTAACGGCCCTCTTCCCCACTCACTCCAGTACTGTGTTGGGGCAGCGGGTGGGCGGGCAACACATAGACCCACTCCATATCATCCCGGTCAGTGGGGAAGACCTATAACAGTCCCCACTACTCTGACTTAGGGACACGCAACACGGACTCCCCCAAAGCCCCTCCATCTTCAGGTGAGCTGGCTGACCTTTTTTTATGCTCATTCCAGCCCTGCCAGATCTCCCCTACAAGCTTCTATACAATCTCCAGGTCATGCTTCCCACACTTCCTCTGCTCTGGACAGGGTCATGGCAGACATCTTCCTCAGCCAAACCAGTGGCCAGGATGCAGATGCTGACAGTACTGAGGGGTCTCTAGCTCCTTTACCTGCACCATTACCATAGTCTCCTGACACTATCCTTCTTGCCCGCTTTGCTGACATGCTGCAGAGGGAATTATAGAAAGCTACCACCAAATGAACCTCTAATCTGAAATAAGATTTCCATGCACTGGGATGTCGCCTAGACTAAAGTTGATGATACTGTCTACAGAGTGGTGCAAAATTCCTCCATGATCACTGATCTTCAGGATCGCCTAGAGGAGGCAGTGTAATTTTGGTATATGGAGACTGCCAGAAATGATTAAAGATCTCACTTCTATCACCTACTCTTTGATGCAATCTGCTGTACCAGATATTGATGAAATCCATATGGTGATCGACCGCATTCACAGGGCCTTAGTTCCCCTGAAACCTGACACGCCCCCTAGAGATGTGATTGTGAAGCCCCATTTCTTCAGAGTCAAAGCAGCGGTCATGTGGTATGCTAGGGAACATCCCGATCTGGAAGTCAAAGGCTATAAAATCCAGATTTTTGCAGAAATCTCACAAGCTACTATTTAAAAACAAAGAGCAGTCAAACCCTTACTTTCTTCACTGATTCAATGTGACCAATGTACCAATGGAACTATCCTTTCTGGTTGCAATTCACATATAACGGCAGGTCATATTCCTTCTCTACTTTCGCTGATGGTGAAAAAATTCTGCTGAAATTAGGATTCATCTCTCACAGCCCATCATCTCAGAATCACTCAAGATCCAGCGATCCCCCTCCTCCGCTTTCACCTCTTTGGTCTTCCCCATCATCAAAGAAAGCTGCAACCCCACGCCAAGTTACCTGAGAATTTCCTGAACGATGCCAGCTGACTCTCTACATCAGTGTTTCTCAACCTCTTTTCAGTCAAGGCACCCTTTAAATTTATGGACAGTCTCAAGTCACCCCATTCTAAAATGTTAAAAACTATTCTAATAGCGTTACATAATGCAACAGCAAAGGACACCCAACAGAGGTTATTTATTCTTCCAAAGTAAATACTTTTTTGCACACTGGTACCGACTAGTATTCCAGTGTTTCTCCTCTCCCACAGTTTCTCTCCATCACTCAGCTAATGTGACCCCGGTGTTGATGGAGAGGGGCAGGGGAGGGTCACACAAGGATGCTGTGCAGGCGATCAACACCCTTCTTATAAACACTGATGACATCACCGGTTGTTAGGGTGCCGTGGCTGAAAGGATGAAATGGTACACAATAGAAACCTGTGACTGTGTAACTAAAAGGCAGGCTTAATTCATCTGCTGGCTTGTATACATTATTGGGCAATTTTTAGGCATTATGCCAAGCCACCCCTGAAGAAACCTCAAGGCATCCCAGGATGCCTGGGCACCCTGGTTGAAAAAGGCTGCTCTACATGATAATGGCTTCTCAGTGGTCCTGACAGGGGTTATTATCCGCAGATCCCCGGAACCAGAGCTTTTTAAAAAGCTTCCTGAGGAGATCCCCAGAAAATCAGTAAAACTCATCACATATATATATTTTAGCAGTCAGAATAACTATTGCTAAATACTGGAAGCAGTCGACGGTTCCCCTTGAATACATGAAGAATAAACTTAACTGGATCATGGTTAATGATAGACTTACTGTATTCTCTGCAACTCTATTAAGAAATGTGATGCGACATGGGATCCATGGATACAGTGCTGTATTTTGGCCTAGGCCAACAAGGCCCAGGCCTAGGGCGGCACTTTGCAGGGGGGCAGCAAAAAGCTGCCCCCCCTCCACCTGAGACTCTATTGGCCACTGGTTGCTAGATCCGCCTCTCTCACCCCCCTCTCTCTCACTCACCCCCTCTTTATCACCCCTCCTCTCTCTCATCCCCCTCTCTCTCTCTCTCTCACCCCCCTCTCTCATCCCCTCTCTCTCTCTCTCTCTCATCCCCCTCTCTCAACCCACTCTCTCTTACCCCCTCTCTCTCTAATCCCCCCTCTCTCTATCATCCCCCCTCTCTCTCTCATCCCCTCTGTCTCTCTCTAACTCTTTGATTCCCCTCCTCTCTCTCTCACCCCCTCTCTATCATCCCCCTTTCTCTCTCTCTCCCACCCCTCTCACCCCTCTTACCCCCCCCTCTTGTGAGATCTCAGGGGTTCATGCTGGGACTTGTAGTCCTTCAATTTTAGAGGGAGTCACATCCCTTTAAAAAAGGAGTGGGGCAAATTTACATGGGGGGGGGGGGGGCGCCCAATTTTAGTCTTGCCTTGGGCAGCACAAAACCAAAATACACCACTGCATGGATACGATACTTATCTGTAATCGAATGAATTCCTGACTGACCCTTTTTTTCCTCTTTTTACTTGTTTTCTTTTCTTTCCTTTCCTTTACTTTTCCTTAATCTACTCCTCTTATCCTTCCTCCTTCCTCTTTCTTATACGTTTTTTGGGTTTGTCTGATTTCTTCAATAATTACAAAATATTCTGATGGAACATATAGTTCTACACTGACAATACTCATAGTACAGTGGGGTTCCTTTTACTGGTCCCTTTTTTTTTTTCCCTTTCCCCACCCCCCTATCTTTTTTCCCTGTAACATAACCATTACCAGTACCACATAAAAAAATGGTTCGATGAGATATCATGTAGGCAATCCCTAGTGGATTAGACAAGTACTCTTTGTCCATATCGATAATAATTCATATTCTTATATACTGTCTTGTTATCCCTACTGATACTTCTACCGAGATTATTTAATTTTGAGATTTCCCTGTTTAATGTTAGGAGATCCTATGTCTAGGAATATTTTGAGGGAAACACATTCCTGTACTTGTATTCGATTTCACATTTGTTTGCACTAATGTTCACAAATTGTGCCCTAATCGACCTTGTATTATTACCTCAATAAAAATATTGAAATATAGAGTGATAATGCTGGAAATCAGCAGCATTGCCTTTATTGATCAAAGAGTTTGCCAGCTAATTTTTCTGGATAAACAAACCAGTATTGCACCAGTTTTACTCTTTACAACAAAGTTCTAAAAAAAATGTTATGGGTTATATAATCCACCTTCTTCACTTTCTTCTCCCCTGCTGTTCTGTCAGTTTTTTAGTGATATGACTGTTCATGTCATCTTCTTCTTCTGCGATTCCTTTGATCTTCACTGAAGTGTTCTCTGCTTATCTCTCCCTGCTCATGGCAGTAGGCTTCTATATCCACACCTATCCATTCATTTATTCATTTATACTGAGCCAACATATTCTACAGTGCTTTACAAAGAATGCAGAACCATTTATATCAGTGGAACTAATAGTCTAATCTGTTTATACCATTTTCACATGCATACACACAGAAATTCAAAAGCTCTAAGGCCGATGTGGCTGGACGTTATATCTACCACAGTGCACAGACAATGTTCGACAATGTGACTTTCTATGTCATCCCAACACCTCCATGCTTCTCATCTGGCAGTAAATTTGTATCATAATGTTCAGTTTATGGGGAGGTGATTCAGGAACTGACCTGCTCTGTAGTGTAGGGATCTGCTGCCCTCTACTGTCTGTAAGTGGCTGTACTGCTTATTGTTCACAAAGATTATTTATGTACATCACTTCTTGTCTTTGGGTAGCTGGTTTGGACCCCCCCAGAAGGAGGAAATGGAGAGAGATAGAAAGTCTGACACCACATGTCATGTCCATGAAAAAGCTGCTGATAAATCTAGGCCAGAAGGGATTAATAAGCAAGTGCTTCAATATCTAATTGTATAATAGGTTTTTTTTGCTTCTGGATATACTATATACAGTGCTCAGCATACATGAGTACACTCCAACAGATTTGTCAGAAAACCTTTACTTTTCATTCAGAATCAACATTTTCTATGGGACACTAAACTACAAAATACTCCCACAAATGTGGGACGAGAAGGCCTGGCTTGGAGTCTCCGCTCTAATTCATCCCAAAGGTGTTCTATCGGGTTAGGGTCAGGACTCTGTGCAAGCCAGTAAAGTTAATCCACCCCAAACTCGCTCATCCATGTCTTTATAGACCTTGCTTTGTGCACTGGTGCTCAGTCATGTTGGAGCAGGAAGGGGCCATCCCAAAACTGTTCCCACAAAGTTGGGAGCATGAAATTGTCCAAAATGTCTTGGTATGCTGTCACCCTAAGAGTTCCCATCCCTGGAACTAAGGGGCCAAGCCCAACCCCTGAAAAACAACCCCACAGCATAACCCCCACTCCACTAAATGATTTGGACCAGTGAGTGCTTAGAAATACAGGCAGATATTTATCCATCATGCCAAATCATCATGGAAGAGTGTGATTGGCTGCAGCAGGACACTGACCCTAAATATACAGCCAATGTCATTAAGAACTATTTTCAGTGTAAAGGAAAATAATTATACCTGGATGTAATGATTTACATCATTGAGTCTGTCTGGGATTACATTAAGAGAGAGAAGGATTTGAGGCAGCCTACATCCACAGAAGATCCATAGTTAGTTCTCCATGATATTTGGAACATCTGCCAAGTTCCTACAAAAACTGTGTGCAAGTGTACCTAGAATAAATTATGCTGTTTTGGAGGCAAAGGGTGGTCACTCAGGTGGATTTGAAACTGTGTATATATATATATATACACATACATTATATATATATATATATACACATACATTATATATATATATATATATATATATATATATATATATATATATATATATGCACAATTCCACCAGGACTCCACCTGTTTGTGCATTGGATGTATATATACTATTATTAATATTTAATTATATACAGTAAAACTTGTATTATTTCCATACTGGTGTGCATCCATATACTTATGGTTAATGTTTTATGCTGGTTGCAGTAATTATTTTGCTCCCAATTAGTCTTATTATATAACTGTTAATTTCCCAGGAAGGGAATCCTCTCTGTTCACAGAGGCCCTGTCTTAGGTGGAGGCACTGCCAACTTTTTTATCAAACCCACTCCCCCATTTAGCAAAGGTTTTGCTCCACCTGTTTACCTACATATTTAGGGCAATATCATGTTTGGGGCCATTTTTTCATAACCCCATCCAAAGAGGGCTACAGTAGTATGATGGAGTTGTGTAAAAGACAAGATTGGCTGAAGAAATGTACAGATTCATTTGCACAAAAATATGTGTTTAGCTGTTTGCCTGCTGTTCCTCTTTGCTGCCTTGCCTTTCCTTGCTACTGTGGCACAGCTCGTATATTGTCATAGGCGTACTCACAGGTTGTGCCCAGTGTGCCCGGGCACACCCTAATCACCCCATGAGCATTAGCATTATTGCTCTGTGTGCTGGCAGGAAGATGGGAAAGATCTCCCTCTTACCGGCTCTGCCATAAGCGAAAGGTTTACGCATTTCTCTTTCACTGTGACGGTAGGGAGATCAATTTTCCGGGGTCATATAGTAAGTACACCCCTCACATTTCTGTAAATATTTTTATTATATCTTTTCATGTGACAAACCTGAAGAAATTACACTTTGCTACAATATAAAGTAGTGAGTGTACAGCTTGTATAACAGTGTAAACTTGCTGTCCCCTCAAAATAACTCAAAACCCAGCCATTAATGTCTAAACCACTGGCAACAAAAGTGAGTACACCCCTAAGTGAAAATGTCAAAACTGGGCCCAATTAGCCATTTTCCCTCCCCGGTGACATGTGACTTGTTAGTGTTACAAGGTCTCAGGTGTGAATGGGGAGCAGGTGTGTTAATTTTGATGTTATCACTCTCACTCTCTCATACTGGTCACTGGAAGTTCACCTTGTGACAAATAACTCTCTGAGGAGCTGAAAAAAGGAATACTTGCTCTACATAAAGATGGCCTAGGCTATAAGATTGCCATTACCCTGAAACTGAGCTGCAGCATGGTGGCCAAGACCATACAGAGGTTTAACAGGACAGGTTCCAATCAGAAAAGGCCTCACCATGGTCGACCAAAGAAGTTGAGTGCACGTGCTCAATGTCATATCATGAGGTTGTCTTTGGGAAATAGATGCATGAATTCTGCCAGCATTGCTGCAGAGGTTAAAGGGGTGGGGGGAGGGGGTCAGCCTGTCAGTGCTTAGACCATACACCACACACCACACACTGCATCAACTTGGGACACGAGAAGAGGAGGATCTGGGTTGCTCTGTGCAAAACCAACTGCACAGAGGAGGGAAGTATAACACGTTTGTTTTTGTTTTTGTTTTTTTAAACAAGACTTTACAATCACTTTAAAAAGCCAAGAGGAACAAGATGATGTTCCATTTATAATAGTACAAGGGGGCCTCTTGTACTTTTTATTTCCATGCCTACTTGCCATCCACTCCTGAATTGCAGGTGATATGTTTTTAGTGAAAGGCTCAGTAGCAAACTCTCCCTAGAAACTATTTTAGAAAAATCTTCAACAAAAGCACACTTTTCACAGGCAGTGCATACATCCCTGGCCTAATCATGCTTTTTGTTGCCTTCATTAAAAAATTACTTAAATTTTAAAATCATTGCACTGCTGATGATAATTTTTTACAGATGGCATGCCCTAATAGCACAATGTAATGCTATGTAAATTGCTAAATTAAATATTACTTATGTTTTATCTGTGACTTTAATATAATGACCCGAGTCCCTGGATATATTATTTATATGAGAGTAGTGGAAAGTTACTGTAGTTTAACATTGCTCAGTGAACTGATTCCAGCACATTAAAATATAATGTTGCATGTTTAGCTGCTCAGTTTTGTCTGTCATTTTAGGAAGTTAAGAGGGTGCAATTTAGTCACTGTGTGTGGTAATGCGGGAGGCTGGCTTGGTGTGTGAGGTGCTTCTTTGAATCCTAACTCCTACAAACAGCTGTTTATTATTGGCAAACATCCTGGAAATGATGCATGCCTGTATTTCAAATTAATTTGGCTGCTGTTTAAAAACAGCACAAAAAGATTTGCATAATATTTGCAGAGCTATTTGAGTTTTCAGATTTGCAAAAAGCTGCATTATTAAAGGAGGGTTCCACTTTATATGACATGTTGCCTTTGTAGTCCAGGACGCCTGAACTTTCTACACAGTCTGGTATGTTAATCTCAACTTTCTACTCTTAGAGCATGGTCCAGCTGCTTAAAGATATTGCAATCGGCCTGCCACTGGATGGGTGGCTTTATCAGTAAATTAGGTATTTTTCCCCTTCAGCTTCTAATATATTGCCTTCAATGACAACTGTTCCTCTGTAAGCCCTTAAAGTACATTAAAACCCTCAAAAGACATTTAATTTGCTAAAGCAACCTTTATTAAACAATTTTTTTGTTTTTGTCTTTTCTTTTTTCAGTAAAGTAATTTTTACCTCTTTTTCCCCATTTGTTGCATCTCATGTCTTCTCATCTACAGACATGTACTCCAGCAATAGATGCATGACTGATAATTAGTGATGGGCTAAAGTTTAGAACCCTCGGGAAGCTTGCACGTGACAGCAGGCCACCAGTCTAATCAGTTGCAGCCAGGAAATTTTGCAGCCACACAAATGAAATGGGCAGGGAGGATGCTGGTGACATTGTTGACCTAATGGGGCAATATTTTGATAATGACATCAGCCAAACCAACCTTAGCTCATCACTGTGCATTGAAACAGCCACTTTATTGGAAGACTACAAGCAAGGCTGACATTGCAGTAGCATGAAAGGGGGACAGGAAGCAGTGGCGGCTGTGCTTGGTAATTTGGTCGGTTGGTCAGTCAGTAAGCCGGCAGGCAAAACATTCCCTCCCCCCCCCCCACCCCCGAACGGTCTGCCTCCTTACCTCCTCCTTCTTCCTGTCCGAGCCGTGCATGCTTCTGGGAGCTGCTGCATGGCTAAGCCGCTGTGCTTCTCCTCCAGCCATGTGTCTTCTGCCTCTTCCTGGCCACTGGCCAGTAAGATCGCTTCTCCTTTTGGCCAATCAGGAAAGGGGTCTTACAACCCTGATTGGCTGGGAGGAGAGTTAGTGTGACAATAGAGAATATTCATTGGCTATTGCCATACAACTGGGTGGGCTCAGGGCGCAGTGTTCTGAGAGCTACCATTCCACCCCCAGTGCCTATGCAATGTCCCAGACAAAATGTTGCCATGCTGTTTTACAGGTGATCTGCCTGGGGAACAGCAGCTACACTGGGCCAGAGATTCTGTAAGGTAGCTTGTTTTAAATAATGTCATTGGTGACAAGGTCACCAACCTTCAGCAGGAGAGTTTACACACATATCTTGAATGGCACATAGCCTGCTGGTGCAGTGGTTCCTAATTAAATTCCTTGGTTTTCAAGTGGTCTTGCATCAGACCAGAAGGGTGTGAAACCACTTTAGACAATCACACCATGCAAATTTTCCCCTGGAAACACAAACTGTCTGCCTATTGCCGATATGTTACACCCCCATGCACTGGAATCCAAAATTGGCAAGCTGCACCAAATGCAGAAGGCCGCCAATGAGTATCTTTGGGACAGGCTCTGAGGAGCTCAAATTTTTTATCATCACATCAGAGGCTCGTGATTCAGGACTTGTGCAGAATCTTGTCAACTTTCAGAAAGGTGCCCAGAATAGTGAGCTGTGAGGAGGTGGAGATTAGAAACATAATTCTGCTTGTCTTTTCCGTATTTCATACACTATGTGGTGTCATAGATGAGACATTAGAGACACAGCAGCAGGAAGAAACATAGGACTAATTACTGTCCCAGACTCCACGTGATCATTTGCCCAATGTCTCAAACCCTGGGCAAACCCTGTAAGGCAGAAGCAGCAGAAGACAGAAAAAAGGAGGGTTTGGCTGCTGATGGTAAGGGGTAGGAAAGGGGCAGGCTTCCAGGAAGACATTTCACACCTCTGAAACACTGGGAGTTGTATTTGGTGTGTATGAGATGTAGGCATGGTAGTCCTCAGTCATAGCATGCACTCATGGGTCTTCTCTAGGTCATTTGTGGTGAATGGGGGTTTTTCTGCTATAATGCCTGCACAAGGAACCCAAGATTTGAAGCATCAAGGACAGGTTCCATTAATGGATCACCACCTTTTTGCATCCGCAATACTACTGCCACTATCCCAGAGGGAGCACAAAATGTTCCAACTGGAGAAGGTGCTGCAAAAAACCTCAGGGTAAATCCGGTATTGCAAGTTTGTGGCCCCTCCAAGTGTGTGGGCACTGTAAATGTGTCATACAATGTTTCCACAGCTGAACCCCAGTTGCCACATTCGTAGTGTTTTCTGCACTGGCGACTGGCGCTCCATAACCCCCCCCCGGACCACACACCATACCCCCCCCCCCCAGGACCACAGCAGGACCCCGGCCCCCGGGCTCACTCACCACAGCAGGACCCCGATCCTGGCCCCCCCGGGCTCACTCACCCTGCCTGGACATCTGGACGTGCAGCAGCAAACGGTGGCGGCTTCGGCTTCTTCCCCCTCAGTCTTCTGCGTCTCCTCCCTCCTCCTCCATGCCCAATGGCATGGCTAATCCTTTCAGCCAATCAGGAAACTGGTCTCAGGACCCACTTCCTGATTGGCCAGGAGGAGGATCCGTGTGACAATAGCGAATATTCATTCGCTATTGTCACACAACTGGGTGGGCTACCATTTTTTTAGCCTATTAGAGCCTCTGGCTCTAATCACATAGTTAAAAAAAAAGAAAAGCCCCATTGAACTCCATGCGTCCAGCGCCCCGCATGTAGATTAGGGGGCCGGACGCATGGATAGGAGGGGCGGCACCCCTACGCCCCAAATGCACCAGCCGCCATTGGTTTTCTGCTATGTAAATTATGCTCTGTGTATTTACATTTGCAGTTCTTCTCCATACAGTGCTCTAGCACTGTAAATATGCCAAACAATGTTTCCTCAGCTGGACTGCAACTGCCAGATTTAAAATGCTTGCTACAGGGTAAATTATTTTTTGTTTCAGAATGTTTGCAGCCCATTCTGTTGTGGCCCAGATGCTTGCAAACTGTCCTGATGCAAGCCAATTCCTACTGTACCAACACATTCGTAAAGTTTATATTTAGAATATTTTGGGAATAATTGGGGATGTGAGGATTGCATAGAGTTCAGGGAATGTGGAGGTGGTTTTAAAGAGTTTTGACATTTTATTGAATATTTATACACATTTTAGACAATGCAATGTGGTGCTGTGAAAAAAATGATGTCACAAACTATACTAGAAATTTGTGGTTCTACTGGCCAATTTGTGCAAAATGTAGGGCTCTATCTTTATTTTTCTAGAATAAACTTTCCTATAGCTTTTAGAGCTGTTGTGGTTGCTACTACCTCCATTCAATTTGGTTTTAAAGAGTTTAAAAAAATCAGGTACCTTAGCCAAAACTACCTAAAAAAGCCTTTTCTTCCTAGTAGTAATAATTCCTTTGCCTCTGCTGTTTTAAAGGGGACCTTCACTTCCTTAGTCAACATTGACTATTTTTAATCCTTACACTGCTAGCATTAGTAAACCAATAGAAAAGTATATCATATTTACTTGTTTTACAACTTTTTTTAACATTTTTTTTTCAGATACATCCCAGCTTCCTGGCCTAGGTAAATTAAACCATACATCCTAAGAGTCTTCAGGAGGGGAGGAGGGGTTTTCTTTGCTAAGCACACCCTCCTGCATGCGTGCCTGAACTAAGGGAAGATGGATTCCAGAAATTAATTGATACATGAATCATTTGCTCTTACGTAAGATGGCCAAAAATGCTAGAGGGGGGGGGGGGGGTTTCAAAGTCATTTCTCAGCTGTCAGTGAAAATTATACTGTTCCATATCAAATACAGCTTAAAGGCATCTTGTAAGTAATTGAAAGGGTTTTTTTTCCCATGTTGCCCCAATCAAATTTGAACCCTCTCTCTGCTGTACGATATTAAAAAAAAAAAAATGTTTGCATTAGTACATGTCCCCCATGCCAGTCCCCAAGCCTTTTTTGATAATCCCCTCTTATCACCCTTGCAAATGTCCAGAACTGATTATCGATAAAGTAAAAAAAAAAAGTCCACGCTACAGGTATACTGCTCTTTCAGGTGGCCAGCCTCATGAAACCAAGATGGATGCTTCTAGCATCTTGAACCTCCAAATAGGCCACTACAGGTATTCCTCAACTGGAACAAACAAATGATACACCTGGGCCATGCTGCCTTCTTCGGTTTTGGGTAACCACAACTAAGACACAAACAAAGGAAAATGTTTTAATAATTATTAAAAGTCAAATGTACTCACAAAAAAAGAAAGGCACAGGCAGTGCTGTATTTTGGCCTAGGCCATCAAGGCCCAGGCCTAGGGCGGCATTTTGCAGGGGGGCAGCAAAAAAGCACAGCCCCCCCTCCACCTGAGACCCTTTTGACCACTGGTTGCTAGAGCCACCTCTCCCACCTCTCTCCCTCACCCCCTTTCTCTCTTACCCCCTTCTCTTTCTCTCACAGCCCCCCCCTTTCTGTCATCTCTCTCTCCATTTCATCCCCCCTCCCCTACCCCCCTCTCTCTCTACCTCCCTCACCCACCCCCCTCTCTCTCTCTACCTCCCTCACCAACCCCCCTCTCCCTCTCTCTCTCTTCCACCCCCTCTCACCCCCCCCCATTAGATCTCAGGGGTTAATGCTGGGACTTGAGTCCTCCAATTTTGGAGGGAGTCACATCTGTTAAAAGGGAAGGAGTGGAGCAAATTTACATAGGAGGGGAAGGGGGGCGCCCAATTTTAGTCTTGCCTAGGGCAGCACAAAACCATAATACACCACTGGGCACAGGCTTGTCATAAATAATGCCACCCAGTGACAATCCATTGAATAGGACACAGCTAACGCATTTCTAGGGCCATGTCCTCTTCCTCAGAGCTGAGGTAGAGCTGTGCTCTGTGGAAGAGGGACTTTTAATAATTAATGGGCGTGTTATACAGTAATGTACTAGGCTGGATCCCCTTCTTCATTTATGTGTAACAGAATTGTTTATCAAGATTTACCCTTATACACTTTCGTTTTTGGAAATTTTTGGGGGATCTTCAGACTTCACGTAGGATTAGACAAACCCCACAAGTAGGGATGATCGAACGGTTCGGGTCGACCATCGGTTCGACCCGAACATTGGATGTTCGATATTCGGCCGAATACCGAACTTTTTGCGGCAAAAGTTCGGTATTCGGCCACCAGAACCGCCCAAAATGCACTGGGACAGGAACTGGGCTTTAAAAGCCTGTGATTGGCCCAGAAACGTCTGCAAAAGCCAATGAGGGGGCAGGAGTCTCCTAGGAACGTGATTGGAGTGACTACGGGGACCAGAGGCCAATCAGGAGTGAATACGCCCCACACTATATAAGATGGCCCCGCCTAACCCCTAGCACAGTTATCCAGAGCCTGTTGAAGAGAGTTGAAGCAGTTCTGTCTGACTCCTGCTTGCTACACTACATTTCCTACATATCGAGTGGTTCTAAAGCTCCATATAGCAGAATTGTATTTAGCTTACAGCCAGTGTAGTTAGATACAGCGATTGTGCTGGTTCTTAGAGTTAAAAAAAAAAAAAAAAAAAAAAAAAAAAAAACTTAAGGGACAGTGTCAGTCTTCTGCTGTATGGAGCTTTCTATTTAGTGGAAAGGGATATCTAGTGTAGTTAGGGAACTTTGTACTACATTAGTTAGATTTGAAAATTTAGTTTCTGTAGGGAAAGTGTGAGGGTTCTGTTTAGTGAGCACGTGGCACAGTGCTGCTGTATCACAGCAGGTATACGTGCTTGCTAGGCAGCAAAATACAGTGACAACTTAACGCCTGTTGTTCAAAGCGTTAGGTGTACTGTACAAAAGCCTTTGCAACTGTGTGTGACACGCAACTGCTGTGCTGTATCCAGCGACAACTGTGGGTCGCATAGCAGTGTGCGTTTTTCACCGCACACAGTTGCCAACGCATCAGTGACAACCTAACGCCTGTTGTTCAAAGCGTTAGGTCCACTGTGCAAAAGGCTTTGCTACTGTGCGTGAACCGCAACTGCTGTGCTGTATCCAGCGACAACTGTGGGTCGCATAGCAGTGTGCGTTTTTCACCGCACACAGTTGCCAACGCATCAGTGACAACTTAACGCCTGTTGTTCAAAGCGTTAGGTGCACTGTACAAAAGCCTTTGCAACTGTGCGTGACACGCAACTGCTGTGCTGTATCCAGCGACAACTGTGGGTCGCATAGCAGTGTGCGTTTTTCACCGCACACAGTTGCCAACGCATCAGTGACAACCTAACGCCTGTTGTTCAAAGCGTTAGGTCCACTGTGCAAAAGGCTTTGCTACTGTGCGTGAACCGCAACTGCTGTGCTGTATCCAGCGACAACTGTGGGTCGCATAGCAGTGTGCGTTTTTCACCGCACACAGTTGCCAACGCATCAGTGACAACCTAACGCCTGTTGTTCAAAGCGTTAGGTCCACTGTGCAAAAGGCTTTGCTACTGTGCGTGAACCGCAACTGCTGTGCTGTATCCAGCGACAACTGTGGGTCGCATAGCAGTGTGCGTTTTTCACCGCACACAGTTGCCAACGCATCAGTGACAACTTAACGCCTGTTGTTCAAAGCATTAGGTGCACTGTACAAAAGCCTTTGCAACTGTGCGTGACACGCAACTGCTGTGCTGTATCCAGCGACAACTGTGGGTCGCATAGCAGTGTGCGTTTTTCACCGCACACAGTTGCCAACGCATCAGTGACAACCTAACGCCTGTTGTTCAAAGCGTTAGGTCCACTGTGCAAAAGGCTTTGCTACTGTGCGTGAACCGCAACTGCTGTGCTGTATCCAGCGACAACTGTGGGTCGCATAGCAGTGTGCGTTTTTCACCGCACACAGTTGCCAACGCATCAGTGACAAATATGCCTGGTAGACCAAGAAAAGGCATACGTGGCCCTGCTGCGGAAAGGGGCACAGCTTCTAGGGTGTCTAGAGGCAGGGGTGGACGTGGTGGTCAGTCCTCAGCCAGGCCACCATTTGGATTGTTCTCCGGCAGTGGCCAAGCTATACGTCCACAGTATGTACAGGAGGTGGTGGACTATATGAACAAACCCTCATCATCGGCATCATCTGCAACTACAGTGACCCAGGCAGAGAAAAGTGGTCAGTCTTCTGCAGTTGTCAGAACAAATACAGATGAGTCCATGTCCACCTCATGTCCTCCCTTAGACCCAATTTCAGACATGGCAGAGGAGTCAGCTGAGCTGTTTGACCACAGTGTCGGCCATCTACTCCAGCCTGATGCTCAGTCCTTTATGGAGTCTGATGTTGGGTCTGAGTTTGAGGAGGAGGCAGAGCAAACAAGAGGGGAGAGCAGACGGCCCGCTCCATCTAAGGCCGCACCTGTTGTCTCCCAGGCCAGGCCTGATGCTCAGTCTTTGATAGAATCAGATGTTGGGTCTGAGGTTGAGGAGGAGGCAGAGCAAACAAGAGGGGAGAGCAGACGGCCCGCTCCATCTAAGGCCGCACCTGTTGTCTCCCAGGCCAGGCCTGATGCTCAGTCTTTGATGGAGTCAGATGTTGGGTCTGAGGTTGAGGAGGAGGCAGAGCAAGCAAGAGGGGAGAGCAGACGGCCTACTCCATCTAAGGCCGCACCTGTTGTCTCCCGGGCCACTATACACACCTCATCTTGCTGGGCCTTTTTTGAGACATCCCATGCAGATAAAACAGTTGCGATCTGCAAGATTTGTAAGAAGGGTATAAAACGTGGCAAAAATGTCAACCACCTGGGTACAAGCTGCCTAAACAGGCATTTGACAACCCACCACTCGGCCCGTTGGCAGGAGCATTTAAAGAACCCACAAAAGGGCCAAAGATTGGTCAGTCGGCCTCCTAGTTCTCCTCGCGCTCCTCCTCATGCTCCATCTGCTCCACCTGCTCCACCTGCACATCAGTCTGTTCCTGGCCCTGCTATAGTCACTCGTCACCTGTTGGCAGCCTCCACTGGCAGGGATGATGATATAGCAGGCAGTGTCGCATCTACCTCCAGCACACCACCAGCTGTATCATCTAGACGCCAAATTTCGATTCCACACATGCTGGAACGAAAAAAAATGTATACTCCCCGCCACCCACATGCCCAGCGTCTAAACAGTAGTTTGGCTAAACTACTGGCTCTGCAACTATTACCATTTAACCTGGTAGAGTCTGCTCCCTTCCGTGACTTCGCAAAATGTGCAGTTCCACAGTGGCAGGTGCCAAGTCGGCATTACTTTTCGCGTAAGGCCCTGCCATCCCTATACCAACATGTGGAAGGCAATGTAGTGTCATCCCTGGCCAAGTCAGTCAGCCGTAAGATACACTTGACGGCTGACACTTGGTCAAGCAAACATGGGCAGGGACGGTACATTTCTGTCACTGCTCACTGGGTGACACTGCTTGCCAGTGGAAGGGATTGTAGCCAGGGCTCGGTGCTGCAGCCAGTGTTGCCCCCACGTCTGCAAACAGCTGGTGGTGTCGCTGATCCGGGTAGATCGATCACTTCTACCCCCTCCTGCTCCTCCTCCTCTACCTCCTCCATGCCCTCCTCTGCAGAATGGTCCTTTGAATATGATGAGATACCACGTAAACGTTCAAAGGGCTATTCTATGTCTCAGGCCAAAAGGTGTCACGCAGTGCTGCAGCTTGTGTGTCTAGGGGACAGGCAGCACACTGCCCCTCAGATTCTTGGGGCTCTGCAGGCACAGGCCCAGAGGTGGTTGACACCACGCCAGCTGCAGCCAGGGATGGTGGTTACTGATAATGGGTCAAACCTCCTGGCCGCCCTTCGTCAGGGAAAGTTAACCCATGTGCCATGCCTGGCGCATGTCCTGAATCTCGTGGTACAGCGGTTTTTGAACTCGTACCCGGGAATGCAGGATGTGCTAAGGATGGCAAGAAGGGTGTGCAGTCACTTCAGGCGGTCGTACAGTGCCACTGCACGTTTGGCCGAAGTGCAGCGCGAGTTTCACCTGCCGGTACACCGCCTCATCTGTGACATGCCCACCCGCTGGAACTCCACCTTGGCTATGCTGCAGCGCCTGTACACGCAGCAGAGGGCCCTCAATGAATACCTATGCGAGTACGGCACCAGCACTGGCTCTGCGCGCCTGGGCTTCTTTTCACCACGGCAGTGGCTTTTGATTAAGGATGCATGCGCTGTCCTCTCGCCATTTGAGGAGGCCACAAGGATGGTCAGCCGGGACAGCGCATGCATCAGTGACACCCTACCGGTACTGTTTTTGTTGGAGCACACTCTGCGTGGCATTATGGACAGGGCACTGGAGGCAGAGCAGCAGGAGGAAGAGGAGGACTTCCTTGCCTCTCAAGGCCCCCTTTATCCTGAGAATCCTGACCCCATTATGCCTAGCTCCCAGAGGCCCGAGCAGGATCCAGGGGTGGAAGAGGAGGAGGAGGACGATTCTGCGGGAACTTTTGCAGGGTTTGAGGAGGAGGAGGAGGAAGACATGCGGCAATCTGCAAGGCCTAGTTTGACTCCCTCGGGACACTTTGGAGTAGTACGTGGCTGGGAGGAGGAGGAGCCCGTTGAAGATAATGTCGTTATGAGTGACCCCGAGGAGTCAGCTTCTCAGGCCTTCGCTAATTTGCGACGCATGGGAAACATCATGCTCCAGAGCCTGCGAAAGGACCCCAGAATCAAGGCCATTAAAGAGACTAACCACTATTGGTTGGCCACCCTACTTGACCCCCGGTACAAGTGTAAAGTCTCGGAGCTTTTCCCATCCACCCATAGAGTCCACAGGATCAAATCCCTTGAGGACAGTCTCAAGAGGAATCTGGTGAACATGTTCCCCGACTCCCGTAGGGTGCAGGGGCGGGGACAACCTACCATGGATTCTACTGGTGGTCACGAGAGGAGCGTTGGAGAAGGCGTGCGGTTGACGGATGCCTTTCGGTCTTTTTTTAGTCCTCACCGCCCAGGCCTCTCAGCTGCCACATCGCATCGACAGCGTCTGCATCACATGGTGGACGATTACGTGAGGGCACAAAGTGACACAGAGGGCTTTTCATGTGACGAATCCGATCCACTGGCATACTGGGTCTTAAGATTAGACCACTGGCCAGAACTGGCCCAGTATGCCATGGAGTTGTTGGCCTGCCCTGCTTCCAGTGTCCTATCGGAACGGGCATTCAGCGCAGCAGGAGGATTCGTCACAGACCATCGAACTAGACTCTCCACCGACTCAGTCGACCGTTTGACATTCATTAAGATGAATCAGTCGTGGATATCAAGCTTTGATGCACCTGATGCAGACCTTGTAGACTAGGCTATCGTTGTGATGTGGCAGTTGAGCCTCAGTTTAAGCCTGGACCATGGTGCCACCCTCAAACCCTCCTCTCATTCTCTTTACGTTCACAGAACCTCATTTTGGTTATGACAAAAACGACAATGTTTGCGCACCTGTTTCACAGGTGCACACCTTTACAATTTTTGGGCCTCCTTCAACACCAGCTCTTTGGGGTTAAGGTGGGGAGGCTATGCTAAAACAAAAACGACAATGTTTGCGCACCTGTTCCACAGGTGCACACCTTTACAATTTTTGGGCCTCCTTCAACACCAGCTCTTTGGGGTTAAGGTGGGGAGGCTATGCTAAAACAAAAACGACAATGTTTGCGCACCTGTTCCACAGGTGCACACCTTTACAATTTTTGGGCCTCCTTCAACACCAGCTCTTTGGGGTTAAGGTGGGGAGGCTATGCTAAAACAAAAACGACAATGTTTGCGCACCTGTTCCACAGGTGCACACCTTTACAATTTTTGGGCCTCCTTCAACGCCAGCTCTTTGGGGTTAAGGTGGGGAGGCTATGCTAAAACAAAAACGACAATGTTTGCGCACCTGTTCCACAGGTGCACACCTTTACAATTTTTGGGCCTCCTTCAACACCAGCTCTTTGGGGTTAAGGTGGGGAGGCTATGCTAAACAAAAACGACAATGTTTGCGCACCTGTTCCACAGGTGCACACCTTTACAATTTTTGGGCCTCCTTCAACACCAGCTCTTTGGGGTTAAGGTGGGGAGGCTATGCTAAACAAAAACTACCATGTTTGCGAACCTGTTCCACAGGTGCACACCTTTACAATTTTTGGGCCTCCTTCAACACCAGCTCTTTGGGGTTAAGGTGGGGAGGCTATGCTAAAACAAAAACTACCATGTTTGCGAACCTGTTCCACAGGTGCACACCTTTACAATTTTTGGGCCTCCTTCAACACCAGCTCTTTGGGGTTAAGGTGGGGAGGCTATGCTAAAACAAAAACGACAATGTTTGCGCACCTGTTCCACAGGTGCACACCTTTACAATTTTTGGGCCTCCTTCAACACCAGCTCTTTGGGGTTAAGGTGGGGAGGCTATGCTAAACAAAAACTACCATGTTTGCGAACCTGTTCCACAGGTGCACACCTTTACAATTTTTGGGCCTCCTTCAACACCAGCTCTTTGGGGTTAAGGTGGGGAGGCTATGCTAAACAAAAACTACCATGTTTGCGAACCTGTTCCACAGGTGCACACCTTTACAATTTTTGGGCCTCCTTCAACACCAGCTCTTTGGGGTTAAGGTGGGGAGGCTATGCTAAACAAAAACTACCATGTTTGCGAACCTGTTCCACAGGTGCACACCTTTACAATTTTTGGGCCTCCTTCAACACCAGCTCTTTGGGGTTAAGGTGGGGAGGCTATGCTAAACAAAAACTACCATGTTTGCGAACCTGTTCCACAGGTGCACACCTTTACAATTTTTGGGCCTCCTTCAACACCAGCTCTTTGGGGTTAAGGTGGGGAGGCTATGCTAAACAAAAACTACCATGTTTGCGAACCTGTTCCACAGGTGCACACCTTTACAATTTTTGGGCCTCCTTCAACACCAGCTCTTTGGGGTTAAGGTGGGGAGGCTATGCTAAACAAAAACTACCATGTTTGCGAACCTGTTCCACAGGTGCACACCTTTACAATTTTTGGGCCTCCTTCAACACCAGCTCTTTGGGGTTAAGGTGGGGAGGCTATGCTAAACAAAAACTACCATGTTTGCGAACCTGTTCCACAGGTGCACACCTTTACAATTTTTGGGCCTCCTTCAACACCAGCTCTTTGGGGTTAAGGTGGGGAGGCTATGCTAAACAAAAACTACCATGTTTGCGAACCTGTTCCACAGGTGCACACCTTTACAATTTTTGGGCCTCCTTCAAAGCCAGCTCTTTGGGGTTATGGTGGGGAGGCTCCGCCAACACCAAAACTACCATGTTTGCGCACCTGTTCCACAGGTGCACACCTTCATAATTTTTACGCCTTCTTCAACACCAGCTCTTTGGGCTTACAGTGGTATGGCTCCGCCAACACCCAAACAACAATTTTTGCGCACCTGTCACACAGATGCATATCATTGTAATTTTTTTCCTTACAAAGGCAATTATTGCTTTCATTACCAGCACTTTCATAGGGATATGGTGTCAAGGCATCGTCCGCACCACCAAATGCCCAATTTTTAAGCATCCTTTACTTCTATTCAAAGTCAAGAGACAACAGTATTCATCCAAAACATCTCTAATCTTGTTCACTCTGCACTACATTGTGGCCCCTACCCCTAACCCTCAATGTATCCGTGCATATATGTCTGTTTCTTGTGAGATTTCAAGTTAAAGTGCACCAAACACCATTTTACATGAAATAAAGTGCAATTACATACATCTTTGGACTTCTTGAAACATTTGGTAATAAAAGCCCCATTGTGGAAATACACCCGTTAATTATATGCACATTTAAAGAGACAGCACCTTTTTCCAAAAAAACCTCTAATCTTGTTCCCAGTGCACTGCATTATGTCCCCATCATACACATTGGCTGAGCCGTTGATTAGGAGCAAAAGAAAGGTGCGGTTAAGCAAAAAAGTCATTTTTGAAGGTTTGGTATGCTGTAATTCTGGTTCTGGACATGCTACAGAGCTGAAACTTCACAGGTACAACTTTTAGACCCCCCAGACACTAAATCCAAAGAAATCTCTTTTTTTTTTTTTTTTTTTTTTTTTTCAATAATTGGCTATCTATCAAAAACGACAATTTTTAAGAACTTTTTTTTGTGTGATTAATAGTCCCTGGGGCATGACCCAGAACCCTAGGCACTTTTTAGGGGCATTTATTGGGTTTTAGGGCTTAAAAATGGTGTTTTTTGATTACAGAAGTTCGGGTCCCATTGATTTCAATGGGGTTCTGAAATCCGAACCGAACTTTCGTGAAGTTCGGGTGTTCTGGTCGAACCGAACTTTTCAAAAGTTCGATCATCCCTACCCACAAGGACTAAACCATGCCCCATTCTTTCAGCCATAGTTAGCAGTTTAAAAACATGAGGATTTGTACCTGAGTTTATAAACCTACTCTTCCCTTTCATCATAAAACAACCAAACGTTGATAACCAGGGTACACTGTCATAATGTAATATATTATAGTATTTGGTTTTAGCGGTATTTACCACTGCTTAGTGTCAGTGCATGATAGTGTGTTAGTATGTTTCTTATCGATTCTGAATGTGGGGCAAGATATTTTGTTTCCAGCAGTTTTCCATTGCCAGAATGTTAACTGTAATTCTGAAGTCCTTGCAATGGATTCAATCAACAGCAACATATGTTGTAAAGTCTTTATCAAACAGAATGCGTAATAGAGTGCTGAAAGACTGCTGGAAACAGCTGTTATAACAACAGCCTGATATGTATGAGTTGCTGAATGAAAACATTTTATAAATAAGATAGACAAACCTCCATCTGATTTGACAGAGAACAGTAAGGTATTATTTGGGAGGTGGGGGGGTTAATTGTTTGGGAAGAATTGCAAATATATTTAACACAGAAGTTCATCTTTATTCGATTTGGGAGAAACATACAAAACAGATCATAGTGGTTTACTCTGTAATCTAGTTTTTAGTCCTCATATGCAAAATTCTTTGATGCATAGTTCAGATCCATGGACCAAAATCAAATCTTATTCGACTGACCAGCACCAATTGCAATTTGCACCATAGATGCATTATAAATTATGAAGATCAGACAAATATGACCATGGCAAATGCAGGAGATGTGGCTGTGGCCACTGCTGTGCGCTTTCTGAAAATGCTAGTTGCTTAATTACTATGGAGACTACCTTCCAATTTAAGTCATTGGCCTAGAAAAATAAATGCATATCAGAAAAGACAGAGAAAAGTAAGAAATCTTTATCTGCATACTTGTTTTGGCTCAGTCATTTAAAGTATTAAAAAGAGTGTGTGGGAAGGGGATATTAGCAATGGCAGCCCTTTTGTTTTCTCAGGACAGATTTTGTTAAACCGCGTCAGCTCTCACACTTATACATGCCCCTATGGATCATAGCAACTTTTATATTTCTGCTATGGGCCTGTTTACTCTGCAAAGCAATACATATATTTGTAGGACAAAGAAGGCTTTGTTTTGGTGATATTGTCTTGCAAAAGTGATTTTATTTTTTTGTGTAATCAATGGACTTAAAAAAACAACAAATAAAAAAATAAAAAAACACTTGTTTTCTATTTTGATCAATGTTAGTTTAAGTGCCGGTTCACACTAATACGACTTGTCAGGCGACTTGGTCAGCCTGGCAAGTCGCGCACCGTCGTGGTCCATTGAGTAGTACAGGACCGGTTCTAATAGGAGCGACACAAGTCGTTCCGACTTAGAAAAAGGGTCCTGTACTACTTCGGGGCGACCTGGAGCGACTTGCATAGACATTAATTTTATGAAGTCCGTGCAAGTCGCGCTGAAGTCGCGCTGCACACGACTTCACAGGTCGCCCCCAAGTCGGAGCGACGTAGTGTGAACCGGCTCTAAAAGAAAATAGTGTTATTATAAATAAAAAGTATACATTTTATTTATATAGTTTGTCTTTTTTAAAATACACTACAATCATGATGTTGGTACAAAGCATTGCAAAGTTATATACAAATAAAATAAGGGCTTTTTCCCACCCAATTTCACGTTTTTTTTTTTTTTTTTTTTTTGCAATGTGACTAAAAAAGTGATTAACAAATACAAATAAAAACGTTTAAACAGTAATTAACCAAACTCAGCAGGGAATTAATAGCTAAGGGGGAAAGGGAAGAAGGGGCTAATTAAGGCTAATTAGGATAAACAAAAAGGTTAAAAAGAAGGTAAATAGGAACAATTAAAATTAAAAAAAAAATGTATGTGTCAGGTTGATTTAACATAGTTTAACCAACATTATATACAGAGGGAAGCTCACCTCTTTCTATCTGCAGGTGAATCAATGAGTAAAAGAGTAGGTACACATGTGTAGCACCCACCTAGGTAGGTGCTAGGAAAAATATAGTTTGTTCTACCTGCTTCACAGGGGAGGCTGATCAGTAGTTAGGCCTGTTGCATGTGTCCATGTGTGATTCATCTGATTTGAGGGAGTTTCCCCACTGTATCCAATAGGGGAGCCTGTTGGACAGTGGAGGAAACCCAGCCAGTGACACACAGGCTTTTATGACTATCCCAGTGGGTAGGCACAACAGTGGTGCATCCTGGGATATGTTATAAAAGCCATGGCACATCTGAGAGGGTGTCTTTGGGCAGGAAGCCAGGTCCCAGGAGGAGGGTGACGGCTGTCTCTCCTCCTGCTGCTGAGGAAGGTGGTCAGGGGCGGTGGGCCTTGAGGACCATAAGTGTGGTACTGAGCCAGGAGGTCCAGTGTATCCTGACAGTGGAGCAAGTGGCAGAGCAACCTGAGGAAATACAGTGTCCGTGGGTACCAGGGAGCTTGCTGGGGGTCTGCTCAGGAAGGGGACCACTCCAGTGAAAGTCAGTGGACGGGAGCTAGCACACACAGCAAGTGAGAAAAGGGCATGCCAAGTTAGAACCCTGAAGGTTTAACACAACAGGATCACATTTACTATCTTCACTTCAGTGGCAGAGTGAAGCAGCGGCCCTTGCTGCATTCTGCAGATAGATGTCCTCTACATTGTGCATATAGCAGATAGGAAAATTCCCCTGATTGTGGGATTTTTAAGGCACTCATGAAAAAATAAAACTTGATATGAACAATATCAAATTTATATGAAAATAGCATTTATTGGAAATTTATACATAAAGATTAAAAAATGGCAAGCTTAACACAATACATCACATCAGCAGGCGAGTAGTGACCACACAACCCCACGGTGAAGACCCAACGCGTTTCGGAGTGACAGTGATTACTCCTTTTTCAGGGGTGACCTTGGATAGTGGTCTGTAGATAATTAATTCAACAAAAATCATTTTACAATGATAACAGAGTATAATCATATCAAAAAGTTCATAAGCGAACAATGTCACCAAAACAGAACACACTTACATGTTCTGCTGTGTTGATTTGAAATTGTAAGCCTGCCCGCATAGTCTTAAAAACAAGTAGTTAGAGTGCTCAGACCGATCACCGAGAAATACTGTTCAGAGGTGTCAAAAAATGATTTTTGTTTAATTAATTATCTACAGACCACTATCCAAGGTCACCCCTGAAGAAGGAGTAATCACTGTCACTCCGAAACGCGTTGGGTCTTCACCCTGGGGTTGTGTGGTCACTACTCGCCTGCTGATGTGATGCATTGTGTTTAGCTTGCCATTTTTTAATCTTTATGTATACATTTTCAATAAATGCTATTTTCATATAAATTTGATATTGTTCATATCAAGTTTTTTTTTTTTTTTTTTTATGAGTGCCTAAAAAATCCCACAATCAGGGGAATTTTCCTATCTGCTATTTATACCGCGGATGTGACACCTTTGGGAGTATCCAACACGAGCACATTTTGTACATCTACATTGTGCATAGTTCTAAGTTGGAGTATCCCACTCATCCCTTCTCCCATCCAAGTTCAAATAAAAACACAAAAAAAAATCCCCTGGACTGTTCATTGTCTGAGCCAAGTGTTAAAGTGACAAGTTTCTACAGACTGTTGCTACGGGTAACCCAGAGGAATCCAATCTCAGCAGCTCTCTAGGGGGTAGTGCTACACAAGTAACAATGTTACTTTGTATCTCTAAAATCCACTTCAGTGTCTGAGACTAGAACTTTTTCTCAACTTTGTCTCAACTGAAGCACAGCCAATCAGCTTTTAAATTCTCATCTTCTAAGCAGTGTGGATAAAATGAAAGAGGGAAGAGAAATGGTTCCTATGGGAAACACAACCAGTTGAGGTAGAACTTGACATTTTTTATTAAATCCCCCATTGTGTCAGAAAAACTGTTTTTTGACAGCAGCATTTTGACAGCTGGAAATTGTAAGTAAATGCTAGGATGCAGAGTGGCAGCAAAATAGTAGGACAGGACATAGTACACATGTCATGTGTACTTTAATGAGATTTTACTAATTCCCACAACTAGTTAAACTAGCTGGTTTCCTGAATGACATCAGAAGTTGATCAAAAAGATGTTAGGGCTCTCGCTCCCCATGGACCAGACTACAGAAAAGTGAGTAGGGATGAGCAAATCTTCCCAAGTTCAGTTTGCTGAGGGTTTGACGAAGCCAGGTTAAAGTGAGCAAACCTAAACGTAGCAGCAAATTCGATTGAAGTGGATTGGATCCTGTGAGTAAATTCTGGCCTTTTTTAAGCTAACTACTATGACAAAGGGCAAGGGAAACTGAGCACTGCCATGGGGGCATGTACCCATGCAAAAAATACTTTACAGTGAGGGAGATGGTCTCTTATGAGGAATAACATGTCTGGGGGTTGCATTAAAGGTGCATGTGATATTATGAAGCAATATTATTTTTACAGACAGTCTCAGTGACAGCATACACTGGTCACATACACTATATTACCAAAAGTATTGGGACCCCTGCCTTTACATGCACATGAACTTTAATGGCATCCCGGTCTTAGTCTGTAGAGTTCAATATTGAGTTGGCCCACCCTTTGCAGCTATAACAGCTTCAACTCTTCTGGGAAGGCTGTCCACAAGGTTTAGGAGTGTGTCTATGGGAATGTTTGACCATTCTTTCAGAAGACAATTTAGTGTTGTGATATTTATTCTATTGATGTGTATCCTTTGAATATTATTGACACTTTATTATACATTTGTATTTTACTTTACAACAACACTTCCTTTATACACATTAAGACCTCATCTCCCTAGGCAGCGCCACCATCCCTTCTTCTCCTTTTTATAGTGCCTCATATGTTTATCTGGCAGCACATTTAAAGCCCATATTTTATTACATAGGTCTAGTTTATTTTTGAATGGATGGTTCTCCCAGTAAAAGACAATTAGTGATGTTTTTCATTTCACTACTGTTTTTTTTTGGGCTCTGAAATATAGTTTATGCTGTGTGCAGGCAGAGGGTGCCTGTAATATCCTCCTAGAGCCAGTGTACTGTAGTTACATTGACTGAAGTATAGGTGTCAGGGTGCTATTCAGAATAAGAATGAGCAGGTTCTGAAAAGGAGTCAGAAGAATAAAGATGTGCATGTGTTGAAGAAAAGACATAGCCATGCCCGTTTTTGTAGAAATGCATGCATGCGCACGTACGTTCACACTTGCGCACGTTCAGGCACGCCTGCACTTTGCTGGATGATCTTCAGCTACCAGCACTCTTTGCTCCTGTGTTTCTTGTATTCTTGGATTACCCGTTACCGACTAAGCTTGCCTTTGGACTTCTTTGCTGCCTGATCCCTGGTTTTGACCCAGGCTTGCTCTAAGAACTGTGCTTCTCTTGCTCTACCATGTATGACCCTGGCTTGCTCCTAACTACCCTTCAGCATACTCCCTGACTTACTTTCCTGTGCATGATTTTGGCTCTCATCCTGACTTTGCCTCTTCAGTCCTGTCCTGTCAGCCCACTCCTGCTTTTTACTCGGGTGCCCCCTTGCCTGTGGTCGCTGCCCTGGTTCACCCGGGGCTATAAACTGCTTCCAGTGGATCTACCTAAATGGCACCCATGCTTCTTTGAGTCTAACTCCCTGTGCCCACCTTCAGGGGTGCTTGGCACTTAGCCGCAAAAGAAGCCCTCCCATTAAATTGGCCTCAGACCAGGTAAGTGACAATAGGTTTTACTTTCTCTAAATAAAACGGAAAAAAAAAAGTTTTGTTACACATACAGATTAAATAGAATGTATCAGCGCTGCTCAATAAACATGTGCAAAATATATAGTGCAAAATATATACCACAATAACAATAAATTGCATATAAAGGGCTATCAAAGTAAAGTGCTAAACTGTGCTTTTCATATAAATATATATAAATCAATATGCAATGTGAACTGATCATACATTAAATAAAAATGTTTTACATCATAAAGTGTCCAGTGCTTTTGTGACAAATATAAAAAATGAAAAAAAAAAAAAAAAAAGTTATGTTACACATACAGATTAAACAGAATGTATCAGCGCTGCTCAATAAATATGTGCAAAATATATAGTGCAAAATATATACGAAAATAACAATAAATTGCATATAAAGGGCTATCAAAGTAAAGTGCTAAACTGTGCTTTTCATATAAATATATATAAATCAATATGCAATGTGAACTGATCATACATTAAATAAAAATGTTTTATATCATAAAGTGTCCAGTGCTTTTGTGACAAATAGAAATGAATCTTCTTCATAAACAAGTGCTCCGTGCTTGATATGTGATATACAGTAAATATAAAAATGATCAGTTTTCCTCCTTAATAAGTGCTCAGTGCTTGTCTGTAAACTCAAATAATTCCAAAATGCTGGTGCTTGCTGGTGTGCTCGGGTGCTCCCCTCTCAGTCCCCTACTCACCAGACAATCCATGGTGAACCGCCTTAAGCAATCTTATCCTCACTGATCGTCAACAGCAGACTGCAGCACCATACACCGCTATTTCCTCCTAATTACACCGTGTTACAGCAGCATTCAGCTAGCAGCATCCAAGAACGACTGGATAGTTTGCAGACAATCAGACAAGGTAGGCTCTGTAGCGTTTCCTAATGCCTCAGTGTTGGAGAATGCATTAGTTGGTCTAGATTCTTAAGTACCATATCATAAACACTGCAATCTCTGGTGGTCTACATGTCTTTCTGAGTTTCACCATCATAAGATGGCTGTGTACATCTTGCTGAAATGTTACACATACAGTATGAGTATGACAAAATTGAGTACACCCCTCACATTTTTGTAAATATTTTAGTATGTCTTTTCGTGTGACAACACTGAAGAAATTACACTTTGCTAAAATGTAAAGTAGTGAGTGTACAGCTTGTATAACAGTGTAAATTTGCTGTCCCCTCAAAATAACTCACACAGCCACTAATGTCTAAACTGCTGACAACAAAAGTGAGTACACCCCTAAGTGACAATGTCCAAATTGGGCCCAAAGTGTCAATATTTTGTGTGGCCACCATTATTTTCCAGCACTGCCTTAACCCTCTTGGGCATGGAGCTCACCAGAGCTTCACAGGTTGCCACTGAAGTCCTCTTCCACTCCTCCATGACGACATCACGGAGCTGGTGGATGTTAGAGACCTTGCACTCCTCCACCTTCTGTTTGAGGATGCCCCACATATGCTTAATAGGGTTTAGGTCTGGAGACATGCTTGGCCAGTCCATCACCTTTACCCTCAGCTTCTTTAGTAAGGCAGTGATCATCATGGAGGTGTGTTTGGGGTCGTTATCATGTTGGAATACTGCCCTGTGGCCCAGTCTCCGAAGGAGGGGGATCATGCTCTGCTTCAGTATGTCACAGTATATGTTGGCATTCATGGCTCCTTCAATGAACTGTAGCTCCCCAGTGCCGGCAGCACTCATGCAGCCCCAGATCATGACACTCCCACCACCATGCTTGACTATAGGCAAGACACACTTTTCTTTGTACTCCTCCCCTGGTTGCCACCACACATGCTTGACACCATCTGAACCAAAATAGTTTGTCTTGGTCTCATCAGACCACGGGACATGGTTCCAGTAATCCATGTCCTTAGTCTGCTTGTCTTCAGCAAAATGTTTGTGGGCTTTCTTGTGCATCATCTTTAGAAGAGGCTTCCTTCAGGGGCGACAGCCATGCAGACCAATTTGATGCAATGTGCGGCGTATGGTCTGAGCACTGACAGGCTGACCCCCCACCTCTGCAGCAATGCTGGCAGCACTCATACGTCTATTTCCCAAAGACAACCTCTGAATTTGACACTGATATGACACTGAGCACGTGCATTCAACTTCTTTGGTCGACAATGGCAAGGCCTGTTATGAGTGGAACCTATCCTGTTAAACCACTGTATGGTCTTGGCTACTGTACTGTAGCTCAGTTTCAGGGTCTTGGCAATCTTATTATAGCCAATTATTTTTTTCAGATCCTCAGGGAGTTCTTTGCCATGAGGTGCCATGTTGAACTTCCAGTGACCAGTATGAGAAAGTGAGAGTGATAACACCAAATTTAACACTCCTGCTCCCCATTCACACCTGAGACCTTGTAACATCAACTAATCGCATGACACCGTGAGGGAAAATGGCTAATTAGGCCCAATTTGAACATTTTCACTTAGGGGTGTACTCACTTTTGTTGCCAGCGATTTAGACATTGATGGCTGTGTTTTGAATTATTTTGAGGGGACAGCAAATTTACACTGTTATACAAGCTGTACACTCACTACTTTACATTGTAGCAAAGTGTCATTTCTTCAGTGTTGTCACATGAAAAGATATAATTAAAATATTTACAAAAATGCGAGGGGTTTACTCACTTTTGTGAGATACTGTATGTGCCCAAAGGTAAATACAAATCCTGATTCATATAAAAGTGTATAGAAACACAATGTTCAAAAGCAAACAAATTAAAGAACCCTCAAAAATATACACCCAGATAAAAGCATTTAAAATACAATTTAGGAAAGACACATAACCTAAGGTTTTTGGCCTTACCTAGTTAAAGAAAAGTATATATGTTCCCTGGCTGTATATGTATCCGAGTCCAAAAATCATTTAAAAAAAAAAATGATTTATATAGATAAATGTTTGAATTCAAAATATATAGAAATACACAAATGGTCCACTTTATTAGAAGTTGAGTACAGTATTGTGATGAAAAAGTAAAACATGCACTGATAATCCCAACAAGGAAATGGCATAAACCAGGAGAAAGAAATAAATAAGTAAAATAAATAGGTTCAGAATGTAGCTAATATCTGTTCATCAATTCTCCAAGTTAAGAGTGAATGTGAATATTCGTACCCAGGAGCAAGAAAAGGGGGGCACTAATGCAACTGCCAAAAATTGCACATTTGCACTCACACTGTAAAGCCCGCCCCCGTATTTTCTGTCTCTGTGAATGGACGAGACATACATTGTATTCTTCTTTGTCCTTGCAGAGATAGGAAAAAAAGTGTGTGTAGAAAAAAATCAATAATAATAAAAAAAAAATAATAATAATACGTAGATCAAGGTTTGATCTAGGTCAGCCCCAGGGTTAGTGTTTGGGTCAAAGGTCAGGGTCAGTATTTTTTGGACAGGATTTTTTTTAATTAGTGTCATTGTATTTTAGGTACAATATATAACAAAAAAAAAAAAAAAAGCAAAATGTGCACTATAGATTATGGGCTGTACTATGGGTACAAACAAATCAGCAGGAGAATTTATTTTGGGATGTTCTTTGGTGGTAGGTTATGGTAGTAGAAAGACATATACAGTTACATTTTAGAAAAATGTTTTTTTTTATTTATTTATTTATTTTACTATTTTGGGTTAGTTTTTCTTAGCCCCCATTCACACTGGGGCGACGCTACTTCGCACCGCGACCTCCGAGGTCGCGGTGCGAGCAGCGCGCCGCGACCTAGGAGCGGCCGCCACGGACTTCGTAACATTGAAGTCTATGGCGGTCGCCTCCTGGTCGCCCCAAAGAAGCTCCGGACCCTTTTTCTGAGTCGGAGCGACTTGTGTCGCTCCTATCAGAACGGGTCCGCAGCTTCCCTATGGGAGGCGACCTGCGGCGACCTGTGAGGCGACCTGCGGCGACCTGTGAGGCGACCAGGTCGCCTCACAGGTCGCCCCAGTGTGAACGGGGGCTTAGATAATGAAAAACATCAGGAGATATCCATTACCATTTACCACCAAATGAAAGCCCAATTTGAATAAAACAAGGTATATTCCACCTGAATGCACAAAATAGTTGTGATGATGTGTACGGTTTTACTAACACGTCAAAGTTGCAAAATTGGGCTCAGGCATTAAGATTTGTTTTACCCGTAGGCGCGAAAGGGGTTAAGAATGGGTACCAATGAGAATTTAAGAAATATTACTGTGCAATATATATTTTTATGCTAGACTTGTATGTTTCTAAAATAAAAAGCATTTAAAAATGTTGTATCGCAGCGTAAATTCAATGAGAAATAAACTTTTTACTGGATATGCCTGACTCTCACAGACTTCTGAATGACCCGAGACTACATGAACTACCAACATTCTATTATAGTAAAAATTACAGTTCCTTTGAGGCATCAAAATATATCAAGCAGTAAACAATTGCAAACATGAACAGTCAGGGGAGCAATAAATAATATTGCAATGATTTTAATTTAGTAGGATTTAATCAATATATTCCAATCAATGCATGTATTTTAACTAATAATATTTTATAGGGCATTGTAATTTAACGCCTTGTCTGGACTTGTCAATCGGTCAGCGGTTATTGTAATACGGTGTAATCATCTGATCATTCAGCATGTTTAGTGTATTTAAAAAGTGCTAGAAGTCAATTCTTGCTTAAAGCGGTTGCATACCGCTGGACTTCCCCCCCCCCCCCCCTGCAAGGTAAAGTCATAATGTGCTAGTATGCATTACATACTAGCACATTATTTGAAATCTTCCTTAAAACAAAGCTGTTCCAGCACCTCAATGTCAGCGCTGTAGGGGCTCACATCTTCACCCGTCTTGCTTCTGGGTTCGCAGACTCCGGCTCTGTGACTGGTCGGAGCCGTGATGATGTCACTTCCACCCATGCGCACGGGAGCCACTGTTCACAGCACAGGGCTCTGAAGGAACTGCACGGGTGGGCGTTCCTTCAGACGCATGCGCCAGTGATGTCACTGGCTGCATATAATGTAAATACCTCCTTACGCTGCACGTTTAGGAGATATTTACACTACCTATAGGTAAGCCTCTTTATAGGCTTACCTATAGGTAAAAGGAATGTATGGAAGTTTACTTCCTCTTTAAAATGTGGATTTGTTTTTACACAGAACACCTATTAACCATTTGCTGACCACAATACGTATATATACTTTGTGGTTTGCAAGTGGTTTGCCAGCCATAACCCTGGTAACATTTTTTTCTAGGGGCGGCGAGCTTTCCCATGAAACTGGACTGAGTGGTTCATGAGCCACTGGAATGGTTTCCGGAGCGGTTCTGCCTGAGAAATGACGGTGTGGCCGTGTGCTCCCATAAGCGATCAAAGAGTTAACATCCTATGGCCTTGGAGGACTGGAGCAATATTGTGAGCTTCCAGTCCAGGCTGGAAGAAAATCTTTTTTTTTTTAAAGTGAAAGATCAAAATAAAAAACATTTTTTTTGATCTTTTGCTTTTAAAGGTAAAGAAAAGATTTGGGGCCTTTTTGACCCCAGATCTCTTTATAAAGAGGACCTGTCACCCTTATTTATATTACAGGATATGTTTGCAATCCTTGTAATAGGAAAAAAAAAGTTATAAAATAAATAAACAAGCAGACAGTGTAAAAATAAAAAATAAAAGGTAAAATAAATAATAATTAAAAAAAAACTTGAAAGCGCCCCCATCCCTCTGTGCTCGTGCGCAGAAGCAAACACATATGTATGTCGCATGCATATGTAAGCGGTATTCAATCCACACATGTGAGGTATCGCCGCAAACGTTAGAGTGAGAGCAATAATTCTAGTGCTAGACCTCCTCTGTTACTCTAAGCAGGTAACCTGTAAAGGCGTTTAAAATATCCCCTATGGAGATTTTTAAGTACTGTAGTTTGTCGCTATTCCTCAAGCGTGCGCAATTTTAAAGCATAACACGTTAGGTATCTATCTATTTACTCAGTGTAACATCATCTTTCATATTATACGAAAAAATTGATTGGGGTAACTATTGTGTTTTGTTTTTTTTTTTTTTTAATTAATTAAAGTGTATTTTTTCCCCAAAAATTTGCATTTGCAAAACCACTGCGTAAATACTGTGTGACATAAAAATTTGCACTGATCGCCATTTTATTCCCTAGGGTCTCTGCTAAAAAATAAATAAATATATATATATATATATATATATATATATATAATGTTTGGGGGTTATAAGTAATTTTCTAGCAAATAATACTGATTTAAACTTGTAAACAAAAAGTGCCCAAAAAGCCTGGTCGGCAAGTGGCATAATTCTGAATAAAAATCCAAAGGGATGGTCATTTTACTAAATAAAAAAGACAGATTGCTGTTCTAGTATACATTCAGTACAGGAGGGTACAGCTAAGCTGCTGTTATGGCATTTGAATATGATTTCCATACATTTTGTTCTGTTGGACAGGTGTATGTAAACACCTTCTGATATGTAAGCTAATATGCATTGATGTTTCTCTGTCAACTAACTTTAAAGGGAAAACTGTAATGGTTTTTAAACCATTTTGTTTTATGTTTGTTAATTATTATTTATATTTATAAAATCCTAATTTTACAAGTAAACATACAATGATGGGTGCTTCCATACATTAGTCCATGTAATTCATGCTTAGTAGTGATGAGCTGAACACCCCCCTGTTCGATTCGCACCAGAACACTGCGAACAGGGGAAAAGTTTGTTCAACAAAACAAACTCCATTGAAGTCTATGGGACTCGAACGTCAAAAATCAAAAGTCCTCATTTTGAAGTTTTTGCCCAAAAAAAGCATATGGAGGTCTGGGTACTAACCTGGGGAACATGTACCAATGCAAAAAAGTTTTTTTAAATTATCATTTTTAAAGGAGCAGTTATTTACTGATTGTATTATATCCTTCCCTCTCCCTTCTTCATTTCTTATTTATCATCATTGTGCCATTTTTCTTATATGTTTTTTTAGAGTTTTTCATACATCTACTCCTGATGAAGTGGCGATGGGCCACGAAAGGCGTTGAGGTTATGATGTTTTGAATATACCAAATACTCCACCACTACTTGGAACTTGAATATGTGATACTGTGAATACATTTTATTGACTCTACTATTATTTGGAATCTCGCCTTGCTGATTTTTATGTAATTGAACTTGGAGACTATTTATCAGCTCTTCCAATATCTTGACTATTTTACAATTTTATATGTTATGTTCTGATTGTGTGTACCAATAAATGTTTTAAACTGTTCCATGCCAGCTTCGTCATGTGTCTCACACAAAGTCCTAAACCTTCCTTTTTTTATCCATTTAACAGGGATAGAGACGCACGGCACTCCCACCGTGCGCCTCATTTAAAGTCCCACACCTCCCCCCCTTTTTTACATGAACCAGGGATGGAGAGACATGACTTGGACTGACATGGATTTATTTGCCTTATCTTCCCATGACTGCATGTGATGGCTTACATCCTCTTAGCCTAATTTGTTGGGTCTGGCAGACTCCCCCTGGACCAGGTGGGGGGGCTATTTTGTACCTCTCTTTGTTCTACATTTAGACTTTGACACATCATCATCATTATCCTCTTTTATAACCAATTTATTTTTGTCATGTTGGGACACACTGGTTTGGTGCCTTGGCTGGCCTGCTGGTATTCATCCCGGGAGCTGCGATGAGCGTCAGCTGTCCTCCCTTTCTCCATAGGCCTCCAGGCATGGGGGATCGGGTGGGCGGTGCCGCCGCTATTGGCCCCACGCCGGCATTTGGCGTTGTTCTGACACCATTATGCCGACGGCTGAATTCCTCTCTCAGTTTATATTTGACGGGACGGCCATGCCTGTTGGCATGGGCCATTCCTGGGCTGTCTTCTCTTTGCACTGGCGTGACGCAGGGCTCACTTTGCTTATCGGTTCCTGGAGGCTGCGTGGCACCATGCAATGGAGTCTGGGCCCTACTCTCCGGTACTACTCTTTGGTCACCTCTCTTCTGATTTTTCTTCTTCCTGCTTCCCCACCATTCTCAGGTCCTTCCCCTGGCTTTTCTTCCTGTTTTCAGGTTCTCACTTTGGCTTCACTTCCCTTATCCTCCCTTATGTGTTTTTCATTTATTCACGGTTGTTTACTTTGTCACGTGGCCTCCCACTTACTCTCTTTGATGTCGGCTGGATACACCTTTTTATCCATTCATGCCACTTTTTTGCACATGCTCATTTCTCTCACCTTTTTCAATTTCCCCTTTGTAAGCAGCACCATGGTACTTCAACAGAATATATGCTTTATTACCACTATATATATATATATATATATACACACATATTTTTTCACAATATTATTTCTTTGATAGATATCCTTCCACACTTCCATACACTTCAATTTTCACTTTTAATCTTGTCTATCCTTGCCCACACTCACCATGTGTGCGGCGTGCCCTGCCCGTCTGCCTTCTGTGCCCTCAGTTCCCGGGGATATCATTCGGGGCCATATCCATTTACCATACCACATACTATCTGAGCTGATATGTAAGTATGGGTATACAGGGGATTTATTCTTCCCTTCCCTCCCCCTTCTTCATTTCTTATTTTTCTTCATTGTGACATTTTTCCTATATGTTTTTTTAGAGTTTTTCATACATCTCTCCTAATGAAGTGGCGATGGGCCACGAAACGCATTGAGGTTACGATGTTTTGAATACACCAAATACTCCACCACTACTTGGAACTTGAATATGTGATACTGTAAATACGTTTTATGACTCTATTATTATTTGGAATCTCGCTGATTTTTATGTAATTGAACTTGGAGACTATTTATCAGCTCTCCCAATATCTTGACTATTGTACAATTTTATATGTTATGTTCTGATTGTGTGTGCCAATACATGTTTTACATTTTTCCATGCCAGCTTCATCATGTCTCTCACACAAAGTCCCAAACCTTCCTTTTTTTATCCATTTAACAGGGATGAAGTCGCACTGCACTCCCACCGTGTGCCTCATTTAAAGTCCCACACCTCCCCCCCTTTTTTACTGATTTTAATGAGGCTTAAAGTGAAACTATAAAATGAAAAACTCCTTTAAATATTGTGCCTGGGGGGTCCCCTTAATGTGCCTGTAAAGTAGCGCAGCTGTACAATGTATGTAGCCTGCTGCAGCAATACTGAGATTTCTAAAGGAAAAAAAGTCAAATACAAATATACATACAAATTTTAAATCGCATGTACTTGTCATACAGGTGCAGAAAAAATGGGCCTTGGTTGTTGGTGGTGCCTCAACACCGTAACCCCTCACAGTTACTCTTGCTGGGCGCAGGAAAGGGCCCTGCTGGTAAAAATTCCATACAAATTTGAAATCGCATGTACTTGTCATACAGGTGCAAAAAAATTGGGCCTTGGTTGTTTGTGGTGCCCGAACACCGTAACCCCTCGCAGTTACTCTTGCTGGGCGCAGGAACGGCCCTGCTGGTAAAAATTCTATACAAATTTAAAATTGGCAAAGATCAAATGTTGTATCAGTTACTCTTGCTAAGCGCAGAAATGGACCCTGCTGATATAAATTCAATACAAATTTGAAATCGCAGGTACTTGTCATACAGGTGCAGAAAAATTGGGCCTTGGTTGTTGGTGGTACCTTAACACCGTAACCCCTCACAGTTACTCTTGCTGGGCGCAGGAAAGGGCCCTGCTGGTAAAAATTCCATACAAATTTGAAATCGCATGTACTTGTCATACAGGTGCAAAAAAATTGGGCCTTGGTTGTTTGTGGTGCCCGAACACCGTAACCCCTCGCAGTTACTCTTGCTGGGCGCAGGAACGGCCCTGCTGGTAAAAATTCTATACAAATTTAAAATTGGCAAAGATCAAATGTTGTATGTGTTCTTATCAGTGATCTAGTGGGAGTGCTGTTATGTCATCTGACCTAGCCAAGGTTGGGTGTCAGCTATGCAAACTTACTGGAGTGATGGGGACCTGGAAGGTTAGTATCGGCAGGAACTGAAACTGAAATTGGGCTTTTGGTGTTGGTGGTGCCTGAACACCGTAACCCCTCACAGTTACTCTTGCTTGGCGCAGGAACGAGACAAGCTGGTAAGAATTTCATACAAATTTGAAATCGCATGTACTTGTCATACAGGTGCAAAAAATTGGGCCTTTGGTGTTGGTGGTGTCTGAACACCATAACCCCTCACAGTTACTCTCGCTCAGCACAGGCCACATGGACAGGGTCTGCTGTTAAAAATTAGATACAAAATTTAAATTGTTTGCACCTGTCATACAAGTGCAGAAATATTAGGCCCTGGGTGTTGTTGGTGACCTAAACCAAAAACATTGATGGAAGCTAGCAGAATCAAGGTTGAGGAATAGGATAGGAAGCATATGCAGTCTTCAAGGGATGGCAGACCCCTAGCAAATTCAATCAGTTACATCAGCATCAGGGGCTTGATAACTGCTGTTGATCCAGGACTAATTCATTTTGATAAAAGTCAGCTGGTCAACAGAGTCTGTAGACAAATGCACTCTTTTGTCCATCACAAAACCTCCAGCAGCACTGAACGTCCATTCAGGAAGCAAGCTGGAAGCAGGACAGGGCAGTAGCTCCATTGCATATTGGGCAAGTTCTGGCCAGTGGTCCATCCTCAAGACCCAGTTACCCAGTGGATGCTCACTTGGAAAGGTCTCCAAGTCTGCTCTTGCCCCTAGATAATCATGCACCATATGATGGAGACGCTGCCGATGGTTGCTTAAACCTAACAGCCCTAGGGGCTGCTGAGGACTAAAGAACTGTTTAAAGGCATCGGTCAGCCGGCCGCCTTCTCCACTGCTCCTCCTTTGGCTGAATGATGCCTCAGAAACACGTCCAGAGAATATTAAGCTCCCAGTGTCTGGAAGGGTGTTACACAAATGTTTTTTCAAGGCCTCCTCTGCTACTGTCAGGGTGCCAGGAAACCAGACCACACAAAGATGCAAGTAAAATAAAGTGATTTATTTATGAAACAATAATAATCGCACAGCAAGAGAGAGGAGCCAAATCAAGAACAGCCGGGGTCAAGCTCGAAAGCAGTTAGTCATCCAAACCAGGATCGAGTCCAGGATCAGGTAGTCATCCAAGCCGAGATAGAGTCCAGAAGTGGGTAGTCAGCCGGGTCATCGTCTGATGCGGGTTCATCTGCCCATGCGGAATCCAGAGCCAGGAAGGTCATCAGCCAAGCAAAGTCATGCACAGGGAAACCACAGAGACCGGAGGACTACTAGCAGTGATGCACCAAACACAAGGGTAAGGTCTGAAAGCCATCAGGTGATATATATAGTCAGCTGTGCAACATCATCACTGAGCGACGCCCAGGCAGCAGACAAGTGATAAAGCAAACAGAGTTTATAAGAGACAGCAGTCTGCACATGTCCAAGATGGCTGCCAACAGGAAGGCAAGGTAAGACCTTGACAGTACCCTCAACGGCCCCTCCTCCGCGGAGCAAATAACGGTTTCTGAGGAAAGCGAACATGGAAGTATGGAGAAGGGCGGTAGCATGAACATCAGTGGAGGGAACCCAGGAGCGCTCCTCAGGACCATAACCTTTCCAGTGAACTAGGTATTGAACCTGACCTCAGAACAGACGAGAATCCAAGATGTTGCTAACCTCATACTCCTCATGATTGCCCACAGGAATGGGACGAGGTCGAGGAAGTGAAGAAGTATAGAGATTGCAAACCAGGGGCTTCAAAAGTGACACGTGAAAGACATTGGAGATACGCATGCCAGCAGGAAGATAAAGGGCATAGCCACTGGATTCACCTTATGGAGGATGCTAAAAGTGCCAACAAAACGGGGTGCCAGTTTTGGAGTGGGCATCTTGAGATTGAGATTACGGGCCGACAACCACACCCTCTCCCCGACCATGTACGAAGGAGCAGATAAACGTCTCCGGTCTGCCTGAGGCTTCTGACGCTGTGCAGAGACCCATAAAGACTCTTGAATCTGCACCCAAGAGGAATAGAGGGCATGAAGGTGATCCTCCACAGCTGAAATGTCCTGTGGTGAGAACGACTCGGGCAACACAGCCGATTGGAACCCATAATTGGCCATGAATGGAGACATTCCAGAGGAGGAGTTGACGGCAGAGTTCCTGGCAAACTGTGCCCAGGGTAGCAGATCAACTCAATTGTCCTGATGGTTAGAGATATAGCAGCGGAGAAATTGCTCCAGAGCTTGGTTGGAACGTTCAGCGGCACCATTGGACTGGGGATGACAGGCCGAGGAGAAGGAGAGTCGAATACCCAACTGAGAGCAAAAGGCGAGCCAGAACCTAGAGACAAACTGACTTCCACGGTCCGAAGCAATCTACTTAGGCAACCCGTGTAAGCAAAAAACCTCCCTGGCAAACACAGAGGCAAGCTTCTGAGTGGTAGGCAGCCCCTTAAAAGGAACACAGTAGCACATTTTGGAAAACCAGTCGACAACCATGAGGACAACCATGTAACCTTGAGACGCGGGAAGTTCCACAAAAAAAAACATGGCCAGGTGAGACCAGGGATGGTCCCCATTGGGAATGGGATGCAGTAGGCCCAAGGGAAGGTGCCCTGGAGATTTGTTCTGGGCACAGACCAAACAAGCAGCCACATACGCAGCAACATCAGTGCGCAGAGATGGCCACCAGAACTGACGGTAAATAGCCCAGGACATCTGGTTCTTATCAGGATGACCGGCAGTCCTGCAATTGTGGTACGTGCGTAACAGTCTGATGTGCAACCCCGCAGGAACAAAACATTTGCCAGCAGGTCTCTCAGTGGGAGCCATGGGTTGGGCAGCCAAGATCTGTTCCCCAAGAGGAGAGGTTAAGTTGGTGTGGATGGCAGCCAGGATATTATCTGAAGGTATGACCAGTGTCTGCACGGAGTCCTTCCTGGACAACTCAGATTACTGGCGAGACAAGGCATCAGCTTTAACATTCTTGTAGCCAGGCAAATAGGAGACCACATAGTTAAAACAAGACAAGAATAAGGCCCATCTGGCCTGACGGGGTGTGAGCCTCTTGGACCCAGAGAGATACGTCAGATTCTTATGATCGGTGAGAATGCGAACTGGAACCACAGAACCTTCGAGCAAGTGTCTCCACTCCTTTAGAGCCAGGATAATGGCCAAGAGCTCTCTGTCTCCAACCTCGTAGTTGCATTCAGCTGGAGACAGCTTCCTGGAGTAGAACCCACAAGGAAGTAAGTGTCCATCAGGTGTCCGATGCTAGGACATGAGGGCGTCTACTCCCGTCTCAGACGCATCCACCCCTAGGACAAAGGGCAAACCAGGATTGGGATGAGATAGAATGGGAGCCAAAGTGAATGCAGACTCGAGGGCCTCAAAGGCTTGAATAGCAACAGGCATCCAATTGTGGGGATCACTGCCCTTCTTGGTCAGATCTGAAATAGTTTTGGCCAAAGAGGAAAAGTTCCTGATAAATTTTCGATAGTAGTTGGCAAACCCAAGGAAACATTGAATGGAACTGAGACCACTAGGGCGAGGCCACTGTAGAACCGAAACCTTCTGAGGGTCCATAGAGAACCCCTCAGAAGAAATGATGTAGCCCAAGAAGACAACCTGAGGCAGGTGGAATTCACATTTCTCAAGCTCACAGAAAAGCCCATTCTCGCGTAACTGTTGCAGCACCCGTCTGACATCCAGGTAGTGTGATTCAATGGAGTCTGCGTAAACCAAGATGTCATCCAAATAGACTACCATGCTTTGCTGCAACATATCAAGAAATACATCATTGATGAACTCCTGAAAGACAGCGGGCGCATTGCACAAGCCAAAGGGCATTACTAAAAATTTGTAATGACCGGTTCTGGTAGTAAACGTGGTCTTCCACTCATCACTCTCCTTGATCCTTACAAGGTTATACGTGGCCCTTAGGTCAAGCTTGGTAAAGACCGTTGCTCCCTTGAGGCGGTTAAACAATTCAGTAATCAACGAAATCGTGTATGAATTCTTGACCGTGATGCGATTGAGACCCCTATATTCAATGCAAGGTCTCAAATCACCCCCCCCCCCTTCTTTACAAAGAAAAATCTGTGCACTTGCGAATGTGCCCTCGGGCAAGCACATTCACTATGTACTCCTCCATGGCCTTATTTTCCGCAGCTGAGAGAGGATAAACCCTGCCACGAGGGGGAATGGCACCAGGTTGCAAGTCTATGGCACAATTGTACGGACAATGAGGAGGAAGAGTACCAGCGCGCACCTTGTCAAATACATCTTGATATTCAGTAGGCAATATTGAATCTGAGGATGTACAAAGTACCTTAACAGGCCCATGGATACAAACAGCGCCACACTGTGGAGACCAAGAGAGGATCTCAACTGACTGCCAATCAAAGGTCGGATTATGTTTCTGAAGCCAAGGGTACCCTAAAACAACAGAGCAGTGTGGGTACGATATAACCTGGAAACAGGCTGGCTCCCTGTGAACAGCCACTATAGCCATGTCAACTGGAACAGTCTTGTGGGTAATCTCTGCTGGTTGCAGGGGTCTGCCATGAATCGTCTCGATGACCAGTGGAGCAACAAGGGGCTGCAAGGGTATGGAATTCACAGCAGCAAACGTACTGTCAATAAAGTAACTGCCAGCACTGCCGGAGTCTACCAATGCCTGGGTAACCACCGATCCTTCTGCCCAGGAGAAGACAATTGTGATTAGGGGTTTATCTTTACGGGAAACCGGGGACGAGGAAATTCCACCTTAGATCTGCCCCCGACAGGATCTTAGCTGCGATCGTTTCCCGGATTGGTAGGACAAGATTTCAGGAAATGTCCACCAAGGCTGCAATACAGACACCGGCCCTCCCTCCTCCTAAAGGCCCGCTCAGCCTCAGAAAGGCACGTGAACCCTAGCTGCAGGGGTTCACAGCCAGAAGCACCATCCCCAGGAGGCGTGGGAGGTGAGGGAGGAATGGGTGGGAAAGAAAACGTAGGAGCCAATCTGGTAGGAGGCCTCCACAGGTGCTCCCTAAATGATGTTCTCTCCCTGAGTCTTGTATCGATCAAAATCAGGAAGGAAATCAGAGCCTCAAGCTCATCAGGGAGATCCTTGGCCGCGATCTCATCCTTCAATGCATCGGAGAGACCATGAGAGAAGACCGCCACCAGAGCCTCATTACTCCAGCCCACCTCTGCTGCCAGGGTACAAAATTCGATGGCATACTCGGCAATGGTTTGAATACTCTGTTGAATGGACATGAGCAGCTTAGCAGCAGAAGCAGAGCAAGCAGGCACATTGAATACCCTGTGAAAGGAGGTAACAAAACTTGGGTAATCGAGAATCACGGAATTATCATTCTCCCATAAGGGATTCGCCCAGGCCAAGGCCTTGTCTGAGAGCAACGTGATTAGGAAGCCCACCTTGGACCTGTCAGAGGGAAACGCCTGAGGAGCCATCACAATACAAATGCCCACTTGATTTAGGAAACCACGACACTGACTCGGTTCACCCCCATAGCGCTGCGGGAGGAGGGCTGAACCAGTCATCCCACTGGTAACAGCGACTTCAGCTGCAAGAGCAGGAGCGGCAACAGGAGAAGCAGTGGATGCAACAACAGTAGGAACCACCAGCCTAGCAGCACCAGGAGCAAGGTGTGCTGTGCGTGCAAGCAACGTCTGCAATGCCTGAGCGAACTGACCCAAAAGATGATCTTGTTGATCGAGCCTGGTGACCAGCATGGGAAATGTGGGAGCACCCACAACGTCAGGGTGCCCGGAAACCAGACCACAAAAGGATGCAAGTAAACTAAAGCAATTTTTATGCAACAATAATAATCGCACACCAAGAGAGAGGAGCCAAATCAAGAACAGCTGGGGTCAAGTTCGGAAGCAGGTAGTCATCCAAGCCGGGATCGAGTCCAGGAACAGGTAGTCACCCAAGCCGAGATAGAGTGCAGGAGCGGGTAGTCTGACGAAGCTGAAGCTGGGTCATCTTCTGATGCGGGGTCATCTGCCGTCTGTGGAATCCAGAGCCAGGAAGGTCATCAGCCAATCCAAGTTATGCACGGAGAAACCACAGAGACCAGAGGACTGCTAGTAGTGATGTACCTTGGAGCACAAACACAAGGGCAAGGTCTGAAAGCCATCAGGTGATATATATAGTCAGTTGTGCAACATCATCACTGAGGGACGCCCAGGCAGCAGACAAGTGATGATAGAGAGTTTATAAAAGACAGCAGTCTGCACATGTCCAAGATGGCTGCCAACAGAAAGGCAAGGTAAGACCTTGACAGCTACCTCTGCGAAGGCAGGATGAGCTCTGCAACTTTACAGGAAGGGTTGCCAACCAGTAATTATCCCTCTCCTTGATAGCACGAATCCTGAAGTCGTTTCACAGGCTTTGCAGAATCAGGGAGCCCATGCAACGTAAGTTTGAGGAGGCATGAGCTTCTGAGTCCTCTGGGTCACTAAGGATGACATTGTCAGGAGCAAGCTCTCCCCAACCACCTACAACTCCTGGGGTTTCTGGGGAATGAAAACCATCCCTTGAAGACTGCTGTATGCTATCCTCTACATCCATGCTGCCACAATCCTCCTCCTCCTTTTACTCCTGTGTGTTTTGTGTCCCTGCAGGCATGATATCTGCATATATTCCTTGTGAGGAAAGGAAGTCCTCCTTTTCCTTCCGCTGTTCTGCCTCAAGTGCCCTGTCCATGATTCCAGGAAGCGTGTGCTCCAGTAGGTAGACTAGAGGGATCGTGTCACTGATGCATGCATGCATCGTCCTGGCTTATCATCCTTGTGGCCTCCTCAAATGGTGACAGGACAGTCCATGCATCCTTTTTTGTTTTTCAATGTTAAATTTTATTGAGGATTTAGGGTGAGGCCATACAATAGAAGAAAAAAAGAACAAAACATCATAGCTCTGCAAAATAGCAGAAAGACAATTTCTTACATAAACAATTAGGACAAAAAGGGAAGAAAAAAAAATACTTTAGGATCTAGAATCTATATTATATATTACATTTCCATTGCCTCTATGTTCTTCCGCTATTTCGCTACGGCATGATCTTCAAAGCATAACCAAAATGACACAACCTCGCTCCACCCAACCCATTTTATACTTTATATATAAAAAAAACAAGAACCCCAAGCAAACAAAAAAAAAGGGGGGAAATGTGGGGGGGGGGGGGGATCCATGCATCCTTTATCAAAAGCCACTGGTGTGGCGAGAAAAGGCCAAGCTCCCCTGAGCCTGACCCTGTGCCATACTCACACAGGTACTCATTGATGGCCCTCTGCTGCATGTGCAACATGCAAAGGTATGATCCTAGGCTAAACATACACTATATTACCACACACATGAACTTTAATGGCACCCCAGTCTTAGTCCGTAGGGTTCAATATTGAGTTGGCACACCCTTTTCAGTTATAACAACTTTGACTCTTCTGGGAAGGCTGTCCACAAGGTTTAGGAGTGTGTCTATGGGAATATTTGACCATTCTGCCAGGTGTTCCATCAGGTTGAGGTCAGAACTTTGTGCAGGCCAGTCAAGTTCCTCCACCCTAAACTTGCTCATCCATGTATTTATGGACCTTGCTTTGTGCACTGGTGCGCAATCATGTTGGAACAGGAAGCGCCAACCACAAACTGTTCCCACAAGGTTGGGAGCATGAAATTGTCCAAAATGTCTTGGTATGCTGACGCCTTAAGAGTTTCCTTCACTGGAACTAAGAGGCCAAGCCCAACCCCTGAAAAACAACCCCACACCATAACCCCCCCCCCCCCCTCCACTAAATGATTTGGACCAGTGCACAGAGAAAGGTAAAAAAAAGACATGGATGAGTTTAGCTCAGACTGGATGCTCTGGATAGCTGACCTGGAAGGATCCTGCAACAGGAGGCAATTGGAAGAGGACCTTCAGGAGAGGCAGAGGGAAAGAGCAAGCAAGGACAGTGAGTAAAGCTCAGCATTGTGCAGGGACAAAACAAGGGGAGAGACTGTCAGCTGTAACAGTGCTCTCTGGAGACAATGGTGTGCTTAAGTCTTCTTCTTTGCCCTGGGGAATCTCCATGTTGGTATGCCAGTTGGGAGAACTGGGTAACTGAGGCAGTCAGGACTAAAGGAGAAGCAAGCAGCCAGGTGGCCTGGTATCTTCTGCAGAGGTTGAACTGGGCTCAGGATCTACAGGAAGGCAGAAGGAGATGCTGTTCACTCCATATTGTGCTACTTTATCCACAAAGGGATGGGATGTTCCTAGCCTGTAATGGGCTGATGCTGAATTAACATTAAAGACAGTTTGTTTCCCTTGAGTGATCAGCAGGTGCTGTGACTGTGAACCAAATGTGTGCAGGAGAAAGGAAGAAGATGATTTTTCAGTGTGCATAGTGAAGTTGTCCCCTTCCTAATAGTTCTGGACATTTTTCCAAGTTGGGCATCCCATAATTCCCTTCCCTATCCAAGTTATCAACCCCTGGTAAAACATCAAAAGCAAGCAAAGGACTGCTCTCTGCGTTTGAATGCATGATGGAAATGCTGTGTGTCTAGCCATGTAGCAGTGGGGAATCCTAACTTCTGCAGCTCCTACGAGGGGAGTGCTACATAAACATTGTACAGTAGTAGGGTTGAGCGAACACCTAGATGTCCCTGTTCGACGGGTTCGGCCGAACTTTAAAAAAAAGTCCGGGTCCGTGTCCCGGACTTTTACCGAACTTTTCCCGGACACCGAACCCCATTGAAGTCAATGGGGACCCGAACTTTAAGGCACTAAAATGGCTCTAAAACACCAAAGGAAAGGGCTAGAGTGCTGCAAATGGCAGCAAAACGTAATTAAGAGCATGGCAAGTGCTCTGCAAACAAATGTGGATAGGGAAATAACTTAAAACAACAAAAAAAAAACAGAAAAATAAAACAATGTTCTTCTTCATCTCTGAAGGACGAGGCCCATATGGAGTAGGAGGGAGGTTGAGGTGGTGGTGGATGTGGCGGTGACATAGGCGTGCGCACAGGGTGTGCTGGGTGTGCCTGGGCACACCCTAATCACCTAGGGCACATAGCATTGCCAGTGAGGAGATGGGAAAGATCTCCCTGGGACCTGCTCTGCTCTATTTCTCCTTGCCTACAGGTACATGGCCCCGATACATTACTCTCCCTGCTGGCAAACACATGCATGTGTATTTCAACTTTGGGGTGCACACCTTAATGCAATAGGCTGCGCACACCTATGGGCGGTGTAGGTGGAAGCGGCGGTGGAGGAGGACCAGGGCCGGATTAACAGCATCATGGGCTTGGTGCTGAGGATTTTGAAGGGCCTTAAGGGCCGTGCCTTGCCATGCACCCAGAGGAGGAAGGGTGCAGCCATGCATGCCTAATTCAACATGGGATGCTGTCTCTGAAGCCCATAAACACATCCATGCATCGCCAACTGTCCCTCCTTGTCCGGCCTTCACGCTGTGTGGGGAGATTCTGAGGGTGCTGCCTGGGGAAGCGAGCATAGAAGCCAGACTTCTGTGTTTACAAGTGACAGAAGAGCGGTAACAGTGAATATGGCCAACCCGGGGCCTATATAAAAGGTAGGGGCCTGGAGCTGCAGCTCCAATAGCCCCTACATTAATCTGGCCCTGAGGAGGAGGACGAGGTAGCCAACACTGCTTCTTTTCAAAAATTTTAAATGAGGGTACACCCCAAAAGAGTGAGAAAGAGCAAAAATGGAACAATGGGTGGGTAAGGTCGGTATCCATTGCTTTTCTGCATAAGGTACGGAAAAGTCCCGTGGGATCCATGCCTGGTTCATTTTAATGAACGTGAGCTTGTCCACATTGTCTCTGGACAGGCGGCTGCGCTTGTCTGTTATAACGCCCTCAGCCGTGCTAAATACCCGTTCAGATAATACACTGGCTGCAGGGCACGCCAGCACCTCCAAGGCGTAAAGGGCAAGCTCAGGCCATGTGCCCAATTTGGAGACCCAGAAGTTGAAGGGGGCAGACCCGTCATTCACTACATGTAGGCGTGTGCACACATACTGCTCCACCATGTTGGTAAAATGCTGCCTCCTGCTAAGACGTTCCATCTGAGCTGCTGGTGCTGCTGTTTGTTGTGGCGTGCTGACAAAGCTTTTCCACATTTCGGCCATGCTAACCCTGCCTTCTGAGGTGCTGGCGGTGCCCTGGTTGCGTTGGCGACCTCCTCCTCCTCCTCCTCTGCCTTGTGCTTCCACTGTGGCCCCGCTGTCAGATGGGAATGCCAGCAGCATGGCGTCTACCAGCGTGCGCATGTACTCGCGCATCTTGCGATCGCGCTCCAGTGAGTGAATTAAGGACGGTACGTTGTCCTTGTAACGGGGATCCAGCAGCGTGGCCACCCAGTAATCAGCACAAGTTAGAATGTGGGCAACTCGGCGGTCGTTGTGGAGACACTGCAGCATGTAATCGCTCATGTGTGCCAGGCTGCCCAGAGGCAACGAAAGGCTGTCCTCTGTGGGAGGTGTATCGTCCGTGTCCTCTGTATCCCCCCAGCCACGCACCAGTGATGGCCATGAGCTGGCCTGGGTGCCACCCTGCTGTGAACATGGTTCCATCTCCTCCTCCAGCTCCTCCTCCTCCTCATCCTCCTCATCCTCCAGAACTGTGCCCCTGCTGGACAATTGCGTCCCTGGCGTTTGCGTGTGCAGGAACCCACCCTCGGAGCCCCTTGCGAATGACTGCCCTGAAAGCCTTGGAAATGTTACCTCTTCATCCTCCTCCTCCTCCTCATCCTGTGCCACATCCTCTTCCATCATCGCCCGAATTGTTTTTTCAAGGAGGCATAGAAGTGGGATAGTTAAGCTGAGAACGGCGTCATTGCCACTGGCCATGTTGGTGGAGTACTCAAAACAGCGCAACAAGGCACACAGGTCTCGCATGGAGGCCCAGTTAAATTAAATAGCGGAATAGAAAATATGATCCAAAAAAAGTGTATGTATATCACACGTACACAACCACACTGGGCCCCAATTACTATTGTTTGTACCCCTAAAAGGCTAGATGAGGAGTAGGGGGAGTATGGAACAGGCAGCACCCTCAAACCTTCAGAAGTATGAGATGAACCCCAACAACTTGGAAAGGTGGATCTCTCTCACACGTACCAACACAGACTATCCCCCAATTTAACTGATCCCCAAAGGTTTTTGATTAAATAGCGGAATAGAAAATATGATCCCAAAAAAGTGTATGTATATCACACGTACACAACCACACTAGGCCCCAATTACTATTGTTTGTACCCCTAAAAGGCTAGGAGTAGGGGGAGTATGGAACAGGCAGCACCCTCAAACCTTCAGAAGTATGAGATGAACCCCAACAACTTGGAAAGGTGGATCTCTCTCACACGTACCAACACAGACTATCCCCCAATTTAACTGATCCCCAGAGGTTTTTGATTAAATAGCGGAATAGAAAATATGATCCCAAAAAAGTGTATGTATATCACACGTACACAACCACACTAGGCCCCAATTACTATTGTTTGTACCCCTAAAAGGCTAGGAGTAGGGGGAGTATGGAACAGGCAGCACCCTCAAACCTTCAGAAGTATGAGATGAACCCCAACAACTTGGAAAGGTGGATCTCTCTCACACGTACCAACACAGACTATCCCCCAATTTAACTGATCCCCAAAGGTTTTTGATTAAATAGCGGAATAGAAAATATGATCCCAAAAAAGTGTATGTATATCACACGTACACAACCACACTAGGCCCCAATTACTATTGTTTGTACCCCTAAAAGGCTAGGAGTAGGGGGAGTATGGAACAGGCAGCACCCTCAAACCTTCAGAAGTATGAGATGAACCCCAACAACTTGGAAAGGTGGATCTCTCTCACACGTACCAACACAGACTATCCCCCAATTTAACTGATCCCCAAAGGTTTTTGATTAAATAGCGGAATAGAAAATATGATCCCAAAAAAGTGTATGTATATCACACGTACACAACCACACTAGGCCCCAATTACTATTGTTTGTACCCCTAAAAGGCTAGGAGTAGGGGGAGTATGGAACAGGCAGCACCCTCAAACCTTCAGAAGTATGAGATGAACCCCAACAACTTGGAAAGGTGGATCTCTCTCACACGTACCAACACAGACTATCCCCCAATTTAACTGATCCCCAAAGGTTTTTGATTAAATAGCGGAATAGAAAATATGATCCCAAAAAAGTGTATGTATATCACACGTACACAACCACACTAGGCCCCAATTACTATTGTTTGTACCCCTAAAAGGCTAGGAGTAGGGGGAGTATGGAACAGGCAGCACCCTCAAACCTTCAGAAGTATGAGATGAACCCCAACAACTTGGAAAGGTGGATCTCTCTCACACGTACCAACACAGACTATCCCCCAATTTAACTGATCCCCAGAGGTTTTTGATTAAATAGCGGAATAGAAAATATGATCCCAAAAAAGTGTATGTATATCACACGTACACAACCACACTAGGCCCCAATTACTATTGTTTGTACCCCTAAAAGGCTAGGAGTAGGGGGAGTATGGAACAGGCAGCACCCTCAAACCTTCAGAAGTATGAGATGAACCCCAACAACTTGGAAAGGTGGATCTCTCTCACACGTACCAACACAGACTATCCCCCAATTTAACTGATCCCCAAAGGTTTTTGATTAAATAGCGGAATAGAAAATATGATCCCAAAAAAGTGTATGTATATCACACGTACACAACCACACTAGGCCCCAATTACTATTGTTTGTACCCCTAAAAGGCTAGGAGTAGGGGGAGTATGGAACAGGCAGCACCCTCAAACCTTCAGAAGTATGAGATGAACCCCAACAACTTGGAAAGGTGGATCTCTCTCACACGTACCAACACAGACTATCCCCCAATTTAACTGATCCCCAAAGGTTTTTGATTAAATAGCGGAATAGAAAATATGATCCCAAAAAAGTGTATGTATATCACACGTACACAACCACACTAGGCCCCAATTACTATTGTTTGTACCCCTAAAAGGCTAGGAGTAGGGGGAGTATGGAACAGGCAGCACCCTCAAACCTTCAGAAGTATGAGATGAACCCCAACAACTTGGAAAGGTGGATCTCTCTCACACGTACCAACACAGACTATCCCCCAATTTAACTGATCCCCAGAGGTTTTTGATTAAATAGCGGAATAGAAAATATGATCCCAAAAAAGTGTATGTATATCACACGTACACAACCACACTAGGCCCCAATTACTATTGTTTGTACCCCTAAAAGGCTAGGAGTAGGGGGAGTATGGAACAGGCAGCACCCTCAAACCTTCAGAAGTATGAGATGAACCCCAACAACTTGGAAAGGTGGATCTCTCTCACACGTACCAACACAGACTATCCCCCAATTTAACTGATCCCCAAAGGTTTTTGATTAAATAGCGGAATAGAAAATATGATCCCAAAAAAGTGTATGTATATCACACGTACACAACCACACTAGGCCCCAATTACTATTGTTTGTACCCCTAAAAGGCTAGGAGTAGGGGGAGTATGGAACAGGCAGCACCCTCAAACCTTCAGAAGTATGAGATGAACCCCAACAACTTGGAAAGGTGGATCTCTCTCACACGTACCAACACAGACTATCCCCCAATTTAACTGATCCCCAGAGGTTTTTGATTAAATAGCGGAATAGAAAATATGATCCCAAAAAAGTGTATGTATATCACACGTACACAACCACACTAGGCCCCAATTACTATTGTTTGTACCCCTAAAAGGCTAGGAGTAGGGGGAGTATGGAACAGGCAGCACCCTCAAACCTTCAGAAGTATGAGATGAACCCCAACAACTTGGAAAGGTGGATCTCTCTCACACGTACCAACACAGACTATCCCCCAATTTAACTGATCCCCAAAGGTTTTTGATTAAATAGCGGAATAGAAAATATGATCCCAAAAAAGTGTATGTATATCACACGTACACAACCACACTAGGCCCCAATTACTATTGTTTGTACCCCTAAAAGGCTAGGAGTAGGGGGAGTATGGAACAGGCAGCACCCTCAAACCTTCAGAAGTATGAGATGAACCCCAACAACTTGGAAAGGTGGATCTCTCTCACACGTACCAACACAGACTATCCCCCAATTTAACTGATCCCCAAAGGTTTTTGATTAAATAGCGGAATAGAAAATATGATCCCAAAAAAGTGTATGTATATCACACGTACACAACCACACTAGGCCCCAATTACTATTGTTTGTACCCCTAAAAGGCTAGGAGTAGGGGGAGTATGGAACAGGCAGCACCCTCAAACCTTCAGAAGTATGAGATGAACCCCAACAACTTGGAAAGGTGGATCTCTCTCACACGTACCAACACAGACTATCCCCCAATTTAACTGATCCCCAAAGGTTTTTGATTAAATAGCGGAATAGAAAATATGATCCCAAAAAAGTGTATGTATATCACACGTACACAACCACACTAGGCCCCAATTACTATTGTTTGTACCCCTAAAAGGCTAGGAGTAGGGGGAGTATGGAACAGGCAGCACCCTCAAACCTTCAGAAGTATGAGATGAACCCCAACAACTTGGAAAGGTGGATCTCTCTCACACGTACCAACACAGACTATCCCCCAATTTAACTGATCCCCAAAGGTTTTTGATTAAATAGCGGAATAGAAAATATGATCCCAAAAAAGTGTATGTATATCACACGTACACAACCACACTAGGCCCCAATTACTATTGTTTGTACCCCTAAAAGGCTAGGAGTAGGGGGAGTATGGAACAGGCAGCACCCTCAAACCTTCAGAAGTATGAGATGAACCCCAACAACTTGGAAAGGTGGATCTCTCTCACACGTACCAACACAGACTATCCCCGAATTTAACTGATCCCCAAAGGTTTTTGATTAAATAGCGGAATAGAAAATATGATCCCAAAAAAGTGTATGTATATCACACGTACACAACCACACTAGGCCCCAATTACTATTGTTTGTACCCCTAAAAGGCTAGGAGTAGGGGGAGTATGGAACAGGCAGCACCCTCAAACCTTCAGAAGTATGAGATGAACCCCAACAACTTGGAAAGGTGGATCTCTCTCACACGTACCAACACAGACTATCCCCCAATTTAACTGATCCCCAAAGGTTTTTGATTAAATAGCGGAATAGAAAATATGATCCCAAAAAAGTGTATGTATATCACACGTACACAACCACACTAGGCCCCAATTACTATTGTTTGTACCCCTAAAAGGCTAGGAGTAGGGGGAGTATGGAACAGGCAGCACCCTCAAACCTTCAGAAGTATGAGATGAACCCCAACAACTTGGAAAGGTGGATCTCTCTCACACGTACCAACACAGACTATCCCCCAATTTAACTGATCCCCAAAGGTTTTTGATTAAATAGCGGAATAGAAAATATGATCCCAAAAAAGTGTATGTATATCACACGTACACAACCACACTAGGCCCCAATTACTATTGTTTGTACCCCTAAAAGGCTAGGAGTAGGGGGAGTATGGAACAGGCAGCACCCTCAAACCTTCAGAAGTATGAGATGAACCCCAACAACTTGGAAAGGTGGATCTCTCTCACACGTACCAACACAGACTATCCCCCAATTTAACTGATCCCCAAAGGTTTTTGATTAAATAGCGGAATAGAAAATATGATCCCAAAAAAGTGTATGTATATCACACGTACACAACCACACTAGGCCCCAATTACTATTGTTTGTACCCCTAAAAGACTAGGAGTAGGGGGAGTATGGAACAGGCAGCACCCTCAAACCTTCAGAAGTATGAGATGAACCCCAACAACTTGGAAAGGTGGATCTCTCTCACACGTACCAACACAGACTATCCCCCAATTTAACTGATCCCCAAAGGTTTTTGATTAAATAGCGGAATAGAAAATATGATCCCAAAAAAGTGTATGTATATCACACGTACACAACCACACTAGGCCCCAATTACTATTGTTTGTACCCCTAAAAGGCTAGGAGTAGGGGGAGTATGGAACAGGCAGCACCCTCAAACCTTCAGAAGTATGAGATGAACCCCAACAACTTGGAAAGGTGGATCTCTCTCACACGTACCAACACAGACTATCCCCCAATTTAACTGATCCCCAAAGGTTTTTGATTAAATAGCGGAATAGAAAATATGATCCCAAAAAAGTGTATGTATATCACACGTACACAACCACACTAGGCCCCAATTACTATTGTTTGTACCCCTAAAAGGCTAGGAGTAGGGGGAGTATGGAACAGGCAGCACCCTCAAACCTTCAGAAGTATGAGATGAACCCCAACAACTTGGAAAGGTGGATCTCTCTCACACGTACCAACACAGACTATCCCCCAATTTAACTGATCCCCAGAGGTTTTTGATTAAATAGCGGAATAGAAAATATGATCCCAAAAAAGTGTATGTATATCACACGTACACAACCACACTAGGCCCCAATTACTATTGTTTGTACCCCTAAAAGGCTAGGAGTAGGGGGAGTATGGAACAGGCAGAACCCTCAAACCTTCAGAAGTATGAGATGAACCCCAACAACTTGGAAAGGTGGATCTCTCTCACACGTACCAACACAGACTATCCCCCAATTTAACTGATCCCCAAAGGTTTTTGATTAAATAGCGGAATAGAAAATATGATCCCAAAAAAAGTGTATGTATATCACACGTACACAACCACACTAGGCCCCAATTACTATTGTTTGTACCCCTAAAAGGCTAGGAGTAGGGGGAGTATGGAACAGGCAGCACCCTCAAACCTTCAGAAGTATGAGATGAACCCCAACAACTTGGAAAGGTGGATCTCTCTCACACGTACCAACACAGACTATCCCCCAATTTAACTGATCCCCAAAGGTTTTTGATTAAATAGCGGAATAGAAAATATGATCCCAAAAAAGTGTATGTATATCACACGTACACAACCACACTAGGCCCCAATTACTATTGTTTGTACCCCTAAAAGGCTAGGAGTAGGGAGAGTATGGAACAGGCAGCACCCTCAAACCTTCAGAAGTATGAGATGAACCCCAACAACTTGGAAAGGTGGATCTCTCTCACACGTACCAACACAGACTATCCCCCAATTTAACTGATCCCCAAAGGTTTTTGATTAAATAGCGGAATAGAAAATATGATCCCAAAAAAGTGTATGTATATCACACGTACACAACCACACTAGGCCCCAATTACTATTGTTTGTACCCCTAAAAGGCTAGGAGTAGGGGGAGTATGGAACAGGCAGCACCCTCAAACCTTCAGAAGTATGAGATGAACCCCAACAACTTGGAAAGGTGGATCTCTCTCACACGTACCAACACAGACTATCCCCCAATTTAACTGATCCCCAGAGGTTTTTGATTAAATAGCGGAATAGAAAATATGATCCCAAAAAAGTGTATGTATATCACACGTACACAACCACACTAGGCCCCAATTACTATTGTTTGTACCCCTAAAAGGCTAGGAGTAGGGGGAGTATGGAACAGGCAGCACCCTCAAACCTTCAGAAGTATGAGATGAACCCCAACAACTTGGAAAGGTGGATCTCTCTCACACGTACCAACACAGACTATCCCCCAATTTAACTGATCCCCAAAGGTTTTTGATTAAATAGCGGAATAGAAAATATGATCCCAAAAAAGTGTATGTATATCACACGTACACAACCACACTAGGCCCCAATTACTATTGTTTGTACCCCTAAAAGGCTAGATGAGGAGTAGGGGGAGTATGGAACAGGCAGCACCCTCAAACCTTCAGAAGTATGAGATTGTGTTCACTGTACCCCACAAAGATTGAGTTCACTGCACCCCACAATGATTGTGTTCACTGCACCCCACAAAGATTGTGTTCACTGCACCTCACAAAGATTGTGTTCACTGTACCCCGCAAAGATTGTGTTCACTGCACCCCACAAAGATTCTGTTCACTGTACCCCACAAAGATTGTGTTCACTGCACCCCAAAAAGATTGTGTTCACTGCACCCCAAAAAGGATGTTGTTCACTGCACCCCAAAATGGATGTTGTTCACTCCACCCCAAAAAGATTGTGTTCACTGCACCCCACAAAGATTGTGTTCACTGCACCCCAAAAAGATTGTGTTCACTGCACCCCAAAAATGATTTTGTTCACTGCACCCCAAAAAGGATTTTGTTCACTGCACCCCAAAAAGGATGTTGTTCACTCCACCCCAAAAAGATTGTGTTCACTGCACCCCAAAAAGATTGTGTTCACTGCACCCCACAAAGGATTTTGTTCACTGCACCCCAAAAAGATTGTGTTCACTGCACCCCAAAAAGGATGTTGTTCACTGCACCCCAAAAAGGATTTTGTTCACTGCACCCCAAAAAGATTGTGTTCACTGCACCCCACAAAGGATTTTGTTCACTGCACCCCACAAAGATTGTGTTCACTGCACACCAAAAAGGATTGTGTTCACTGCACCCCAAAAAGATTTTGTTCACTGCACCCCAAAAAGATTGTGTTCACTGCAGCCCAAAAAGATTGTGTTCACTGCAGCCCAAAAAGATTGTGTTCACTGCAGCCCAAAAAGATTGTGTTCACTGCAGCCCAAAAAGATTGTGTTCACTGCAGCTCACACACAGAAAAATGGATGTGGATCACTGACACCTGCCTATCTCCAATCCCACACCACACAGCAATATCGATTGTAGTTTGTAGAACACAGTTTCCCTAAAATTCAGCAGACTCTGTCCCTAACAGGATTGAGAAGAGATCGTAGATCAGGATTGAGTGCAGACCCCACCCCCCACACAGCAATATCGATTGTAGTTTGTAGAAGACACTGACCCTATAATTCAGCAGACTCTATCCCTAAAATGCCTACAACTCGCCCTGCCTAAACACTCCGACCTGTCCCTCAATTCTATCCGGACACAAATGGTTTTTTCCTGCCTATCTTTCCCTAATCAGCAGCCAGCACGTTGATGTGTGCTCTGTCCCTGAATCTAAGCAGCATAATGACGCCGCTGCGGCTGCCTCGAACTTATAAAGACTTGGTCACATGCTTCAGACGGCCAATCACAGCTACTGAGACATTTGCAGGCATGGCTGGGATGGCTTAAGGCACACCAGTTAAACGATTGTTGATTGGCTGTTGAAAGCCCGCCATGAAAAGAGCGCCAAAGCATGCAAAACCCGGAAATAAAACGACCGAACACGGATTTTTACCCGAACATACAGTAAAGTGTCCGTGTCCGTGTTCGGGTACAAAAAATCCAATTATTCGGTACGAACACGAATAATACAGTCCGTGTTCGCTCAACACTATACAGTAGCAATTGAAGATAACAATAATAATAATCTATATTAATACAAAAAAAAAAAAAAAAAAAGAAAATGAATGTTCCAAAACAAATCTATAGTCTAGAAAATGCATCCTTTCTTTTGTTAATTTTCATTATGCATGTATCTATTTATTACCAGTTTGTATATATGTATATATTTTTTCTTTGTACTCAGTTATAACTTGTGTAACACTGGTTAACTGCTTCCTGCCCTGGCCTATTGTAATATGCCATCCTCCCAAGAACGCACCACGTGCGCGCCTCACGGGCCACACTGCATTAAATCCGGTCACCTGTGGTGTCCACTGAACACAGTAAATGGCAGATCAATGTACTGGGGAGCTGCCAGTTTCATGTGATCGCTGTGATCAATCACAGCAGATCATATGTTAATTTTACACACTGAATGACTTCATTGCCATTCATTGTGTACTATTGAGTTGCTCGCTGTAAATGGTTATAGTGATCACATGGTACAGACAGGACCAATCACAGCTCATCTGTACCATGTGATTAGCTGTGGCTAATCACAGCTAATCCCAACAATACACAATCTTTTACAATCTGCACTAGTGAAAGTAAGTAAAAAAATAAAATTGTAGAAAAAGAACAAATCTTTTTAAATGTTCAGAAAAGGGTAATTTGGGGTATTTGTACTGTACTGCCATTTTCAGGCCTCAAGAAATTAGAAGACCATTAGTACAGCACATCAGCATTGATTGATTTTCATATATATATATATATATATATATATATATATATATATATATATATATCATAATTTGTATACTCTATTATATAAAGATTATACAAAGATTATTTATTTGCAAAAACTTATAGTTTGTTTTTCTCAAAAGTTTCTGTCTTTTTTTCATTTATTTAGCAAGATATAAAAACCCAGTGGTGATTAAATACCACCAAAAGAAAGCTCTATTTGTGTGAACAAAATGTGTGAAAGCTGAAAATTGGCCTGGGCCGGAAGGAGGTAAAAGTGTCCAGTACTGAAGTGATTAAGCACTTTATTTTCTTTTGTTATTAAGTTAATTTATCATTTTTATTTTAATTAGTTTTCTCCTTGGCTACATTGATGGCTTTTAGTGATTTAATCCATAGCAACTGAAGCAGAATATTTTTTACTTTTCATAATGCTTGTATCTACTTTTTTACCAGTTTGTATAAATATTTTTTCTTTGTACTCAGTTATAACTTTGTGCAACACTGCCTAACTGCTTCCCACCCGGCCTATTATAATACGACATCCTCCCAAGAAAACGCTACATGCGCGGCCCACAGGCCATACTGCAGCACGATTTGTCACCCGCTTTGTCCACCAGACACAGTGGATGACAGATCAATGTACCAGGCCACTGCCAGTACCATGTGATTGCTGTGACTAATCAGAGAAGATCACATGGCATTTAAACACAATTATTGACTTCCATGCATTACCATTCATTGTGTACTATTGAGTTTCATGCCAATCACAGTCCACCTGTACCGTGTGATTAGCTGTGGCCTATTACAACTAATCACAACAATAAACACTGATATGAATGGATTAATTCATAACAAATGATTGCTTATAACAGTGATTATCATTGTGAGTAAAAAAAAAAATAAAAATCCTGATCACCTTTCCAGAGTAGTACAGTGTTACTAAGGTAACACTCTACTGCGTTAGTCAAAGTATGTAAAACACAAAAGTGTAAAAAAATATACTGTCACCAGTCAGTGTCCCTGATCACCCCCACACCAGTTACAGTATCTCAGAAAAGTAAGTACACCCCTAACATTTTTGTAAATATTTTATCATATTTTTTCACGTGACAACACTAAAGAAATGACACTTTGCTACAATGTAAAGTAGTGAGTGTACAGCTTGTATAACAGTGTAAATTTGCTGTCCCCTCAAAATAACACAACACACAGCCATTAATGTCTAAGCCGCTGGCAACAAAGTAGGTACACCCCTAAGTAAAAATGTCCAAATATTGTCAATATTTTGTGCGGCCACCAATATTTTCCAGCACTGCCTTAATCCTCTTGGGCATGGAGTTCACCAGAGCTTCAAATGTTGCCAGTGGAGTCCTCTTCCACTCCTCCATAATGACATTACTAAGCTGGTGGATGTTAGAGACCTTGCGCTCCTCTACCTTCTGTTTGAGGATGCCCCACAGATGCTCAATAGGGTTTAGGTCTGAAGACATGCTTCGCCAGTCCATCACCTTTACCCTTTAGCTTCTTTAGCAAGGCAGTGGTCATCTTGGAGGTGTGCTTGGGGTCGTTATCATGTTGGAATACTGCCCTGCGGCCCAGTCTCTGAAGGGAGGGGATTATGCTCAGCATGTCACAGTACATGTTGACATTTATGGTTCCCTAAATGAACTGTAGCTCCCCAGTGCGGGCAGCACTTATGCAGCCCCAGACATTGACACTCCCACCACCATGCTTGACTGTAGGCATGAGATACTTGTCTTTGTACTCCTCATCTGGTTGCCGCCACACACGCTTGACACCATCTGAACCAAATAAATGTATCTTTATGTAAAGCTCCGGCGTTTATTTGTGTGGTGTGGATTTGCAGCTGCGGAAGTTACACTCAGTAGTCATGTAGAGATGTGTTGAACTACCATATCCAACTCTCAAGACTCATCATTGTGCATCAGCCTGTCTCAGCAAGCACATACACAAACACAGACACTCATTAAAGATGTTCCTGGAGTGATATGTTTATATGTGAAAGTATAGAGGTGATACTGAGGGGACAGGCGTGGATAGTGATAGCAATGGTAAGAGGTAACAGATGGTGATAGTAAGCACTTAGGATAGCAATCATGTACAGGTAACAGGTGGTAGTTAAGAGCAGATGAAGTGTACAGGAGATGCTAGGCTAGTGCAGTGACAAGATGGTAATAGGCTCAAGAGCTTGCAATCTAAGTAGCGGTGCAGATGTTAGATGTAACAGTATAGTTCTTAGAGTAGCAATAGTCTTTAGTAAGCAGAGTAGTAGTGAAAGTAGATTAGGAAGGTATTCCCCTGTGGGGTACTTATCACTGGTAGGTTTGTAAGGAGAGGGTTCCGGCGGTGAGGTAATGATCTTGTAGCGAGATACAAGATGTTGTAGCAAGTCTTCGGTCAATCCAGGTATTAGGGAATAGCTGGAGGATTCGGCAGCGTTAGGTAATGCTGTAGCAAACGGTTTGCACGAACACATGTGAGTGAATGCCGGCGGTTGAAATAGCCGCTCCGAGCGGCACTCACTGATGAGGTCATGGAATTTAAAGGGACAGGTACTAGATGCGTTCCACCTATCTATATGGTGGAACGTAATGTACAAATAATAGGCTGGAAGGGTACCGCAGGTACCAGGATCTTACACTTTACATGGTTCCAGTAAGCCATGTTCTTAAGCTGCTTGTCTTCAGAAAACTGTTTGCGGAATTTCTTGTGCATCATCTTTAGAAGAGGCTTCCTTCTGGGACAAGAGCCATGCAGACCAATTTGTTGCAGTGTGCGGCTTATGGTCTGAGCACTGACAAGCTGACCCCCCACCCTTTCAACCTCTGCAGAAATGCTGGCAGCACTCATATGTCTATTTCCCAAAGACAACCTCTGGATATGACGCTGAGCACGTGCACTCAACTTCTTTGGTCGACCATGGGGAGGCCTGTTCTGAGGGGAACCTGTCCTTTTAAACCATGGCGCTGTATGGTTTTGGCAATCTTCTTTTAACCTAGGCCTTCTTTATGCAGAGCAAAAATTCTTTTTTTCAGATCCTCAGAGAGTTCTTTGCCATGAGGTGCTCCCCATTCACACCTGAGACCTTGTAACACTAACGAGTAACATGACACCGGGGGTGCTAATTGGGCCCCCCAATTGTGAGATACTGTATATGTTGATACTGTACTGCACTGGTGACAGTATGTAAAAAAATCAAATTGTTGAAAAAAACTAATCTTTTCAAATTTCTTCATTTTCAAAAAATTTATGACAAGAAATTACAACTTCAAAAAACTTGCCATGCCTCTTACCACATACATTGGACTTTCTACTTTCCAGAAAGGGGTCATTTGGGGGTATTTGTACTCTCCTGACATTTTCAGGCCTCAAAAAATAACATAGGCCATCAGAAGATCAGAACTGATTGGTTTTTAAATATATATCTCATAGATTGTAGACTCTATAACTTCCCATTGACTAAATAATATACACTAATTTTGGTTATTTTTACCAAGGAAATATAGCAGAATACACTTTGGGCTACCTTCATGAAGAAAGATTATTTATTTGCAAAATTTTATAGAAATGCTTTTTTTTTTCAAAAGTTTTTTTTATTTTTTTTTTTTCATTTATTTAGCAAGCAATAAAAACCCAGTGGTGATTAAATACCACCAAAACAAAGCTAAAATGATAAAAATTAAATTTGAGTACAGTGTTGCATGATCACGCAATTGTCATTCAAAGTGTGATTGGGGTAAAAGCTGAAAATTGGCCTGGGCAGGAAGGTGGTAAAAGTATATGGTCATGAAGTGGTTAAACACTTTATTTTTTTATTTTTTTTGTTGTTATTAAGCTAATTTATCATTTTTATTCTTATTAGTTTTGTCCTTGGTTACATTGATGGTTTTTATCGATTTAATCCATAGCAACTGAAGCAGAATTATCCTGCATCATCATACACTAATACATTCTATTTCTGCATTTACATTTTTCTGTTAATTTCTGCAGAATTTTTTTTTTTTCAATAAAACCTTTGTAGTATCACTTTTCAAAAGAGTTTGTACGGATATCATTTTTCCATCATGATCTTTTCTCCTATAAAAACAATGTTGCATGTTGCATGTTGCCCATATTTAAATTTATTATATAAACAGGCTGTAAACAAAACCTTGTAATGACAGTAAATCTATATATTATTCCTGGCTTGAACCATGATGTCAGACGAAATGAATGGCCTTTATAATTTGTGTATAACAGTTACCCATATATCATTGCAACTTGGTCAAAGGGAATTCACCTCCTGAAAAATCCAGTCCTGTAAGTGACAGTTAAAATGAATGGCAATATGTTTATCTATGTAGTGAACTGGACAGAAATGTAAGGAAATTTCAGTTTTATTTATGTTTCCAAAAGCAATCATGAAATGAAATGTAATCCCCACGCACTTTGCCATTAATCAATTTTTTAGAGGATACAGAGCTTTAAAAACACAGCAGCCGTTTTATTTTTATATCCCCCTGTAATATGTCTAATGATTTAGTTTTTTTTTCATGCTGCAATAACAGTGGAAGGACGCTAGAGCTGTTTGTAGCATTAATATAACAGCGTTTGGAGCATTACTATCATTTCCATTTTCATCATCATATTAGTGTGATCATTTATCTCTCATGATACTCTGGAACAATTATAAAACCAGCACAGCTACAAATAAAACAATTTTGACAATGTGCATATTTTCTTTTTGTCATATGCGTGTTATTTATTAATGAACAATAGTGCTACTTTTTTTGAGGTACTAAAATATAATAGGCTCTGTATATAATTATTTTCAAATAAATATATTTACTTATTTACTTCTTCAGTCCAGTAGGAAAAGCACTATATCAAGTGTACTCAGTTAAAGCGGTATTAAACTACGCTTTTTATATTTATTTCATGCACACTGCAGCTAAAAAAAAAAGCTGCTTGTATAGGCATTTAGGGATGGGCTGAACACCCCCCTGATCGGGAGTTCTGCTTCAAAATGTTCTAACCAGAACCCGAACAGCGAACCACAACAAAGTCTATAGGAGCCGAACAGGAAAAATCAAAAGTGCCCATTTTGAAAGCTTATATGCAAGTAATTGGCCATAAAAGTGGTATGGGGGTCTGGGTACTGCCCTGGGGGACATGGATTAATGAAAAAAAAAAATTGTAAAAACGATCGTTTTTTCAAGAGCAGTGATTTTAATGATGCTTCAAGTGCAACAATAAAAATGACAAATTCCTTTAAATATAGTGCCTAGGGAGGTCCCCTTAATATGCCTGTAAAGTGGCACATCTGTAGCACGCATTAAACATGCTGCAGAAAAAATGACATTTGTAAAGAAAAAAAAAAAACAAGTCAAATCCCATTTAAAATGACTTGTACAATTGCCGGATCCCGTCTAAAAGTTAAAGAAAAAAATGGCATGGGTCCCCCACCCCAGCCCATACCAGGCTCTTCACCCCCCCCATGTGAATGGTTATCGTACCCCTACCTATTCACCAACAAAGTGTACACATAAATACACAAACTAGACCATTTTTTAAAAAAGTCCTTTAGTCAAAAATAAAAAAATAGTGTAAATCCATTGTCAATCACGTCGCCCACCACACCTGCTGACCCGAAAAAAGATTTTAAAAAAAGCTCCACTCTTATTGAACGCTTCCCACGGTCTACCTATTCGCGGCTTAACAGTTCTTATATAGGGAATGGGCGGGGCCACACCAGAGACGTCACTGGGTGGCCCTGCTCGTCATCGACCCAGCATGCACCAGTCCATGCATGCTCATCCCCTCCCCTTTCCTGCCCTGCCAGGCTGCGTGCCAAGACAAGGATCTGGTATGTTTTGTGGGGGGACTGTTTTTTTTATTTTTTTTTTTATTTTTTAATAGCCGGCAATTGGAACTGCGAGTCATTTTAAATGGAATTTGACTTATATTTTCTTCTTTAGAAATGTGCCGTAATTTTTGCTGTGGCAGGTTTAATGCATGCTAAGGATGCGCTACTTTACAGGCACATCAAGGAGACCCCCAGGCATTATATCTAAAGGATTTTTTTTTTTTAGCCAGCATTTTTTTTTTTGTTTAGCTGTCAGCGGGGAAACCCATTGACAGCTGACAACTGACGGTTGTTAATGACGCCACGGCCGGCTTCCCGACCCCACTTCTTAGCCAGCTTATAATGCGCCCTGATTGGGCAAAGCTTTTCCCAATTAGGGCGCAGTATTGCAGGGTGTTCGTTGGGATGGATGTTTGGCGAACGGCCGAACAGGCAAATGTTCAGGCCAAACATGAGTTCACCCATCCATACTGGCATTTGGGCCTTTAGTTTGGCACGAAGAAGCTTGTGCTTTTTTGTGCTCTCTTGCAAATTTTTTTAGCTTTTTTGAATTTTATGAGCATAAACTTCTTTTTTTTTTCACAAACCCCTTCACTCAGCTCATTTTCCATTTTTTGTGTGTCTTTTCAAGCTTCTTTGAGCTTTTTTATAGCTTTTTCTTGTTTTTTGACAATTTTTGCACGTTTTTTGGCACTTAGGCGTCTTTTCTATTCGAAAGCTCCTCTCAAATACGCAAGATTGGTGGTGTTTTTTTATCTTTCTGCCTGTAAATTCCTGAAAAAGCCATAGTGGGCATGGACACATTGGTTAACATGGAGGGGAGTTTCCAGACAGAAAAAATGAGAGCTCAAAAAAGCCCAAATGCCTATAAATGCAGTTTCCTTGAGCTGTAGTGCGCATAAGCCCTGACAGGCATCTGAGCTTTTATTTCTCTGCGCTTGAAGAAGCTTTTTGTGCTCTTTTGTAAGTTCTTTTTATTGAGCTTTTTTTTCATGCTCTTGTTGTACATTTTTGGGCACTTAGGCATCTTTTCTGTTTGAAAGCTCCTCTCACAGTGAGTTTGGTGGGGGGGGGGGGGGGGGGGTTCTGCCTGTAATATACCTGTAAACTCCTGAAAAAGCCATAGTGTGCATGGACACATTGACTAACATGGAGGGGAGTTTCCAGGCAGAAAAAATAGAGCTCAAAAATGCTTGAAAGCAAATAGAAGCAGCTTCTTTGAGCTTCTTTGAGATGCAGTGTGCATGAGCCCTAATAAGGCTTACCTGTCGGTGCAGTGAATATCCCTAAGCGTGCACCGTTCAGGAGATATTTACATGTGTAGCAGCCAATTATATCACCGGCGTATGCACACTCTCAATGGACTGCATGCCATCCATTGGGAGAGTTGTGCCGCATCCGTGGCTCCTGCACGCATGTGCGGGAGTGATGTAATCGCTTTACCATTCAAACGACCAGAGACCTCCGAACCTGGAGGGAAGACATGATGAAGATGGAATCCCTGTCAGTGGTCCCTGATACCACACCACTGGAGGGATCCATTTTTCAGGTGTGTGTCATACTATTCTAGTATGCGCTGCATACTAGCACAATATGACATAAGCCTGCAGGGGAACCAGTTTGTTTTTTTTAACACTGAGTACTACTGCTTTAAATATAATTACTTCTTAGGTGCTTCAAAACTGTTCGCTTTTACCTAAGCTCAAGTTCTAACATCCCCTTGCATTTGCTTCTGTCAAATTATAAACATGAGAGAGAAATTCGTTAGGAACGCATAGATATTAGGAAATATTAGAGTGTTGCAGCTCAGGGTCATATTTACTACAAGCATCACACATAAAAAGTACTCCTACAACATAGCTAACAAAAATAAGGTAAGTGAGGTGAAGGGAGAAAGAATGTTTAAAAGATAATTGTACTTTTCTTAAATGCCATTGTTCCCCTACATCTGAGACAAAAAACCTAAATGGTGATACTCCTTGAAAATTACATCATGTTGGTTAATATACATTTTTGTTGGTAGGTGCATTTTGCTTTGTATAATTTGTAATGTCTTTAATGAATTTGTAATGTTAATTGTGAAGTGTAAGTATCACTTAATTGCATATTTTCTAACTAATAATTGATTTAAGGCAATTCCAGCAAGCAGAGACTGACAGCTGGGGAAACAAAGGCTCACATAGGCCTATTTATCAGTCTATAGTCGAACTAGGGGACTGGGATTATGAAGATAAATGAAGATTGCAGACAATACTTAAATTTAGTTAAAGAGAGAAAGTTCCATTACCGTAGTAAATTAGGCGACGCAGTGTTCCCTTCAATCTTTCTATTATGAGCCTATAAAAATAATAATTAAAAAAATAGATTTGCACACATTTGAATATTCAAAGGCTAATCGTACTCAAGTGAATATTTTCTACTCCTATATTAAAACAGCCTTATGGTCTCCTGCAATGTTTAACTCACATTAAATAGAAATGGTATTGCCTGCTTATACCTTAAAGTGGAGGTAATGGGTAGAGTTGAGCGAATGGTTCGGGGCCAAGCAAAAGTTGGGCCCGAACATCGCCTGCCTGTCTGCCTGAATGCTCTGCAATGTGAATTTTACGCCCTGATTGGGCAAAGCTTTGCCTACTCAGGGTGCAGTGAATAGCTGGTTAAGGAGCAGGGCCCGGAAGCCAGCCGCTGTGTCCTTAACAAATGAGTCATCATCAACTGTCAATGGGATTCCCCCCCAAAAAAAACATTGCCAGCACTAAAAAAGTAAAGAAAAAAAAAAAGGCAAATCCATACCAGGCCCTTTGGGTCTGGTATGTATTTTAAGAGGAACCCACACCAAAATTTTTAAAAATAGGTGTGAGGTCCCCACCCAAAATCCATACCAGACCCTTATCTGAGCATGCAGCCTGGCAGGCTAGGAAAGAGGGCCTCCCTGAACCATACCAGGCCACATGCTCTCAACATGGGGAGTGAGTGCTTTGAGTCAGGGGGGCTATGCCCTTCACCCCAAAAGCACCTTGTCCCCATGTTGATAAGGACAAGGGCCTCATCCCCACAACCCTGGCCTTTGGTTGTGGAGGCCTGCAAGCAGGGGGCTTATCAGAATCTGGAAGCCCCCTTTAACAAGGGGGCCCCATATCCCTGCCCCCCAATGTGAATAAGTATAGGGTACATAATACCCATGTCCATTCACCAAAAAAGTGTAAAAATAAATAAAAACAGGAGGCAGTTTTTGACAATTCCTTTATTAAAAATAAAAAAAAAATAAAAATGTCCCCCAATGTAAATCCATTGTCAATCATGACATCGCCGCCACTGACGACCCAAAAAAAGAAAAAAAACACTCCACCGTCAACTAAGGCAAACTGCCAAATGCCTGGTTTGCCATTTGACAGTTTTTCTATAGGTGAGGGGGTGGAGCCAATGGGTGACATCACTTGGTGGCACCGCCCCTTGTGACATCACTGACCAATGCATGTTGGGTCGGTGGATCCCATACTCATTTACATGGGGGGCTGTGATCTAGGGGCCCTCTTGCTAAAGGGGGCTTCCAGATTCCAATAAGCCCCCTGCCCACAGACCCCCATGACCACCAGCCAGGGTCATAGAGTAGGAAGCCCTTGTCCCCATCAATACAGGGTCAAAGCACCCACCCCCCATGTTGAGGGCATGTGGCCTTGCATGGTTCAGGAGGGGGAGGGGCTGCACCAAAAAAGCTCAGTAGTAGCAGAACCCCATCGAAACCGATCTGTTTGCACTCCTCCTCCTTCTCTTCCTCCTCACTTTTCACCTTTACTCAAAGTCCACAAGATTATCCATTTACCCCTTTCCCCTCTTGTCTTAGAGGGACATGAATAAATGTACCAAAAATGTTTCCATTGTGGGTAATGGTAACTGTTATGGTGCTTCTCTAAAGAATATAGTAAAAAAAAATTAAAATAAGCCAACACCCCGAGTACACATGCTCCTTCTATGGCAAGAGCAAAATAAAGAGGTAGGCTGTGGAAATCTGGAAATGTACTTTGTAGCAGCCGCCCCGATGGAAAAAGGGGTTTCGCCGCCAGAGATGTTCTCTTCCCCCTAGTGGGAGGGATGATGTAGAGTAGAGCAGGAACCGCTGTTACCATAGCTAGTGATTTAGCGATCCAAGCAGAAGAGAGATAGAGCTGGTATAGCCTTCTCCAGGGGAGGGCTGGCAGCCTTAGGTCTGGGGGGCAAGTCCAGTCAAGTGGCCCATTGAACCACCGAATCAGCTCACCATCCATCTGCACCACATTTCCCGCACAGTGAGATAGAGAGAGACTGCTCCACATTGCCCGCACAAAGAGAGAGAGATACTGCTCCACATTGTCTGCACAGAGAGAGATAGAGAGAGACCGCTCCACATTGCCTGCACAAAGAGTGGGAGAGACTGCTTGACACTCCCTGCAGACAGAGAGAACGCTTCACACTGCCTGCAGAGAGAGAGACCACTTCACATTGCCTGCAGAGAGAGAGAGAGACTGCTCCACATTGCCTGCACAGGGAGATGGCAGTTTCTCTGTGGAGACAATGTGGAGCACTCTGTCTCTCTGTGCGGACAGTGTGGAGTGGTCACTCTCTGTGCGGGCAGAATGGAGCGGTCACTCTCTGTGCGGGCAGAGTGGATCGGTCACTCTCTGTGGGGGCTTCTCTCAGCAGTGGCAATCTCTGAGACTGCTCCGCATGAATGCCACCAGAGAGACTTAGGCAGAGAGCCTGCACCTTCCCCACTTCCATTACACAGATCAAAGAGACTGCAGGAAGATGAAGGCAAAAGACTGTGCTGTCACTGCCGTCACATTAAGCGCTACTTGTGGAGTCTGGACCTTCTCTTGTGAGTGAGCACCACACCACTGGGCAAGCCAAGCGAGCAGAGTAGCCGAGAGTTACAGTAAGTGCAGCAAGCTAAACAAGCAAGTCCTGCTGTCTCCCTGGGCACGACCACCAGATTCCCCAGGCTGCAAACTCCTCCTGTGTCAATTGCGGGTAGTGAGAAAAGCACATGCAGGTGCACCGCCCCCCCCCCCCCCCCGGCTCCTCCTGTGTCAATTGCAGGTAGTGAGAAAAGCACATGCAGGTACACCGGGCCCCCAGAGCCAGATTAAGAGCATTGTGGGCCTGGTGCTGCAGTGGAGTAGGTTTAGGAGTGGCATGGATATGACGTACAGTAAGTAACATCATATCCCAGCTCTCCTCTTACTGACCACCCTCCTCTGTTTCCAGGAGCCTGTGCTGGCTTGTGCCCAGACTTGGTCGCAGCTGCACAGGTGTAATGCTAGGGAAGCCTGGCATTTGATTTACCAAGCTTCCGTAGCAGTCATGCATTGGGGAGTGCTCTGTGAAGAACGTTTCCCAGCCATCAGAATACGGTGAACACTGCTGGCAGCTATAGCAGCCAGCAGTGATCGACAAAAAATAAAGACAAGCTGGTTGTACTGTAGTCAATTGATTGAATTCTGTACAACCAGTCTACACATAGATTGAAATTCTGCAGGTTCAGCAGAAATGTAAATCTGCCTATGGTGGCTTAAGTCCACCAATCTCTGGGTTTAATAATACCCTCAAATCTTCTAAAAGGAATGCTCCACTTAGGTGTAGAAATTCACTTTGGACTCCACCTTATTTCCATAACTCTCTTTAGGTAAAAGAAGTGCAAACAATAAGGTGGGAGCACATCTAATACCTACAAAGAGTAATGAAAATAAGGTGGAGTTCAAAGTGAACCGTGCCCTGGCATTGAGGAAGTTAAAACAGGCAGGAAGGAAATGTGATATCACCTCCTCACTGCCTGTCAAATGCCTGTGAAAAGTGACCTGAGCATGGATCACTTTTCAGTGGAGTGGCAGTGCCTGCTGTAAGTGTATACAAGCCTTTGGGCTCACACGGTGTGCTGAAGTTTGGCTGCAGTGCAGGTTTACTGGCACTTTTCCTTAGCCGCAGTTCCTTAGACTTCTTTTAGGTTGTGCGTTTTGGCTGCATTTTCTGAAAGTGCACCAAAGATGCAGCATACAGGACTTTTTGTGCACTTTCAGAACATGCAGTAAAAATGTGCAACCTAATAGAGGTCTATGGGGCTAGGGGCAACATGCAGGAAGACAACCAGCATTGCAGCCAACCTGCAGCATACCAGTGTGAGCCCACTCAGCACATACGGCAAGCTACTGCACAGGCTGCAAGAAAGAAAACTCTTTAGCTGCAGAGTGGGGGAGGGAGAGGGATAGCAGGAAGAGAGGGAGGAGAGGCTCACTTACTTCATTTTAAGGCTCTGGCTGCCGAGTAGACTGCTCGGTTTAAACTTTCCCGCCCACATCTCCATAAAGAGAGAGCAGATCCACTACCAGCTATTCGTGTGGAGGAGGGAGGGGATGGGTAACTCACTCTGTAACACAGGCTGTCAGCGCCATGACAGTACACATCGCTGCCTGCCTGCCTCGTAGTGCTGGATGGAGGGATAAGTTCAAGCCTGTACAGCCGCACTCGGCCAGCTCCGGAACTGCACATGCGCAGTTCTGAGCTGGCGACACAGCGGCCTTTGTACAGAAGATCAGCACGGCCCAGGGGGAAAATGCCTCCCTGCCCCCCGGCCCAGTCCGCCCCTGGCCTTCTCCCACAAACATGAGATGAGACTCTATGTTGAGGGTAAGCAAGAAGAACTGTTTATTGAACCCACACACCCACATTATATACACTATCAGGTAAGGTGAGTCTAATTACATTAGCATATGCAGATAGATTTGTATACAGGAACAGAATAACCCTAAACTAATTATCTAGCCACCTGGCCAGAACAATGCAAGGTCATTAACATGTAACAATGGAACAGGAATACTTAGCACAATACACATTTCCTTCCAATACACAAACAATCGGGAAGTCTGCGAATGACAGTCTTTGCGTCTCTCTCACAGCCAAGCATGGAATACACTGTGTAAGGTGATATTAAATCTTCATATTTCTATATGAAGATTTTGCTGACAAATATTGAAGCAATCCAAACCATTACTTATCTGTCTTCTAATCATAGTGACGGTTAGTACTGTCACATCTCTTCCCCCCAAAGGTAGACTAAACAGGTACCAAACCTCCAACTGGTCTGTGCCTGAGTTAGTCGGTTAACAAGTCCCAAAGAGTCAATCCAGGGATTTCCAAGTAAATCTGCCATGCCCCCCCCCCCCTCCGGAACTAAAACCTCTCCCATATGACAGCACTCCATCCAAACATTGAAGCGTCTGGACCTCAGAATGCAAGTAGGTCTCCGTGATGTGGGCTGGGATCTGGACCGGCAGGAATGCTGAGGTCAGGTGGCCTAGGTTGTTCCCCAGTAAGACGTCGGTGGGTAGCTCCCGTATCAACCCCACATCAATCAGACCTGACCCAGCACCCCAATTCAAGTGCACCCTCGCAGTGGGTAGCCGGTGTACCCCTCCCCCTGCTACCTGTACCACTACTGAACCTCCAGTTCGGGCGGCATCTGGGACCAAATGTCGCTTGACCAAAGTGAGAGTGGCTCCCATGTCTCGGAAACCCTTGCGCGGGCTTTCCATTTAACTGGACAGATTGGCAATGGTGCTGTCGGTTCTCTGTAGCGGCTTTCACTGGGTCAGCTTCGTGAAGGGTACCCAATTGCTCCTTGGTGGGTTTGAATATTGGTATCACTGGGGGAGCCTCTGCATGAATGTAGGGGACCATTGTCTTTACTGGAGTGGGTGACCCTGGTCAGATCCATGCAGCTTGGTCCCTGCTCTGGGTACAGTCTTGTTGATAGTGCCCAACCTGCTTGCACCTGTAGCACTGTACCCTACTGCGGGATTGGTATCTGGGTGCCTGTGAGTTGGAGGAGTCAGTATACTCATCAGCCAGATGAGCAGCTTCAGGCAAGGTAAGGGGTCTCCTGTCATGGATCCATTCCCGACGATCAGGGTTGAGGGAATTAAAGAAATGCTCCAAGAGAAACAATTGTAATACATCCTCTCCCGATATGGCTTGACAACCAGTAATCCAGTGGGAGGCTGTTCTGTGGAGGCGACAGGCCCACTCGGTGTAGGAATCCCCGCTGTGCTTTTTGGACTCCCGGAACCGTCTCCTATATGCCTCGGGGGTGACTGCGTACCGGGCAAGCAAGGCCTCCTTGACTGCTAAGTAGAAGTGAATCTCATCATCAGGTATAGCTCTAAATGCTTCAGCAGCTCTACCTGTTAACTTCCCGGCCAAAATGGTGACCCATTCGTCCGTGGGTACTTTGTATAAGGCGCATTGCCTCTCAAAGTCAGCTAAGTACTTGTCTATTTCCCTCTCCGATTCCTGGAAACTCTTAAAGACTGTGAAGGGTACCTTTTTCCGCTCTGTTGTGGCTGGGGTGTTCTCCACAGTTGGGTTCACTGGTCTCTGGATCTCCGCCATGCGCAACTGGTATTGTCGTTTCTCCCGGTTCTCAGCGATAGCGGCGTTCATCACCTGGGAAATGATGTCTGCAGGAGGATTGGGTCCATACAACGCCAACCGCATACGCACAGTCCGCATCAACTCATCCTCCAGATTCGGGACTACTGCTTCAGTCACACCGTCGTTTCGGTCCATTTCCATCAGCTCGGCCAGTAGTTCCTTTTTGGTACGGTTATTTGCTGGTCGGCCACGGTTCTCCAACAAATCTTTCAAGGTTCAAGCTTCTGTAGCGATTCTCCATCTGCTCATTCCGTTCTTGGAACCAGATGTAGCATCTCCTCTAGGGGAAAAGAACCATCCCACCGCTTGCCACCAGTTGTAGCAGCCGCCCCGATGGAAAGAGGGGTTTCACTGCCAGAGATGTTCTCTTCCCCCTAGTGGGAGGGATGCTGTAGAGTAGAGCAGGAACCGCTCTTACCATAGCTAGTGATTTAGTGATCCAAGCAGAAGAGAGATAGAGCTGGTATAGCCTTCTCCCACAAACATGAGATGAAACTCTATGTTGAGGGTAAGCAATAAGAACTGTTTATTGAACCCACACACACACATTATGTACACTATCAGGTAAGGTGAGTCTGATTACATTAGGATATGCAGATAGATTTGTATACAGGAACAGAATAACCACAATGCGAGGTCATTAACATGTAACAATGGAACAGGAATACTTAGCTTAATACACGTTCCCTTCCAATGCACAAACAATAGAGAAGTCTGCGAATGACAGTCTTTGTGTCTCTCTCACAGCCAAGCATGGAATACACTGTGTAAGGTGGTATTAAATCTTCATATTTCTATATGAAGATTTTGCTGACAAATATTGAAGCAATCCAAACCATTACTTATCTGTCTTTTAATCATAGTGACGGTTAGTACCGTCACATACTTATTTCATGAAAAATGTGATTGGAGTAGCCTGGAGCTACAACACCACCTCTGCTGTCACAGTGACATGAAAAGACAGAAGGCATTAAAAGAAAGTTCAGCCATCCTTCTAAAATACTGCTCCTTTTAGGGATTTCTGAACTGTTCTTGCAGCAAGCAGAACTCCAGGAATACCACCTATACTGAGCTACCACCATTATCATTCCCTACCACCTTGGCTCGACTGTCACCATTGCCAGCTCTTGCCATATCTGCTGGGCTGCCACACTACCAGCTCCTACTGCTTCTTTTGTGTAATACTGATGCTCCAGCGCTGTAATGTTTGCAGCAGGGTAGCTCTGTGTCTCCTGTTTTGCATCCTATTACAATGTTCTGGCTCTAGAAAATGTTTGTTTAAAATATTGTTTCTTTGAAATAATACACTCAATCTTTTTAAATTTATTTTAAAAACTGCTTTGGCTCTCCCTTGCACATTGCAAACAAATTAGGCTGCTCACGTGGGGGTCATTTATTAAAACTGGGGAGTGCAACATCTGGTGCAGCTCTGCATAGAAACCAATCAACTTCCAGGTTTATTGTCAAAGTTTAATTGAACAAACTGAAGTTAGAAGCTGATTGGCTACCATGCACAGCTTCACCAGTTTCTGAGTGCACTAGTTTTAGTAAATCTACCCCATAATTTCCAGTTACTGTACAATATTTGAGGCTATTGTGTCTGAAATAAACTTATTTCATAATAAAAAATGGCATCTTCTCTCACTCTTGCATTGTGGTCACAATGCAATGCAAATCTGCATACATATAGTGCAGTAACTGTAAAATATTTGTTGCTATCAAATAATAAAATCTAAAATGTTATTTTGTGCTAATAAAATAAATGCTAAGTTTTATTTTATGATAATACCTGCATCTTCTCTCACAATTCCATTGTGGTCTAACAAAGCTGTTTACATATAATGCAGTAACTGTACATATTTGTGACCATTGTCTCTCTGAAACAATACACTCTATTTTTTTAATTTGTGTTAAAACTGCTTTACCTCTCCCTCTCACATTGTAAATGATTTTAGCTGCTCATATAAAGTCCAGTGACTGCACAATAGTTAAGACTATTGTGTCTGCAATAATAAACTTAGCTCATGATAAAAATGGCATCTTCTCTTACTCTTGCAATGTGGTCACAATGCAATGCAAATCTGCATACATATAGTGCAGTAACTGTAAAATATTTGTTGCTCTCAAATAATAAAATCTAAATTTTTTTGTGCTAAAAACTGCCTCTTCTCTCCATTTTACATTTTCACCTAATAAGGCTGCTTACATACTCCACGGTAAATGTACAATATTTTTGGCTATTGTATCTGAAACAATACATTCACTTTTATTTCATAATAAAAACTGTATCTTCTCTCTCATACATTATGGCCTTATAAAGCTGCTTACATACTACTCAGTGAATGTACAATATTTGGGGCTGCTGTTGCAAAAATAATAAATGATCATTTTTATTTTATAAGAAAAACTGCATTGTCACACCACCTCACATTTGGGCCTAATAAAGCTGCTTACATACTCTCCAGCAATTGCACAAGATTTGTGGCAATTTTCCAAAATGATACACTCTAATTTTTATTAATTGATAAAAACCTGTCTCCTCTATCTGTTACGTTGCATCCTCATTAAGTTTTTTACATGCTATGCTGCAATTTGGTAATATTTGTAACTTTTGTCTCTGAAATAATACACTCAAATGTGTATTTCATGATTAAAAATGGCCTGATCTTTCCCTCTTACATTCTATTCAAATCAAGCTGCCTACATGCACTTTGTTGACTGTATTATAAGTGTGGCTACTACCTCTAAAAAAAATCTTTCTAATCTTTATTTTAGAATACAAACTGCCTTGTTTCTGGAATGTGGCTCTGAGATTAAAGTTTTGTGCATACTTGTTTGCCATTTTATTAAACCTTTAAGACAATATAATGTGCTGCTGTGAACAAAAAAAGCTCACAAAGTATTCTATTGATACGGTACATTCATTAGGCAAAAGTGATGGATGAACATCTGATGGGACAGTTCGCGAACGCGATCGCACAAACTCGCTCAAATGTTCGCAAACCGCAGGTTCGCAGTGGGTCCCATTCATTTTAATGGCAGGCGAACATGAAAAACCTCCAGGTCATATTTGCAGCCACAACATACTTACTAGCTGTGCACACATAGTCCCACAACATGGACACTGACATACCAGAAGTACAGTATTAAGCGAATCTGCGATCGACAAGCATTCTTTTTTCAGGATAAAGAAGTAAGTGTCGGCCAGTACAGGTCCCAAAAATTAGCCAACAGGCGTTCATCTGACAGCAAAGAACTTTGTATTCTGTGGCTGGTGGTACATTAGGCATTCACAGGATAAATAAGTGTCGGCCATTACAGGCCCCAAAAATTAGGCATTCAACGGACATAAAAGGCCTTTTATGCCGCTGTATTTACGTAAGACAGGGACCATGAATTGTTATGGGTGGTGGCGGATATTTGTGGCCTGTCATGAGGAATTTTAATCAAACATGGTCTACTGGTCACATGTGTTGAATTCCTCCGAGTTCCATGCCTCGTTCATTTTTAGAAATGTGAGGTAGTCAACATTGTCGTGAGCTAGGCGAGTGCGCTTATCGGTCACAATCCCCCCCTGCTGCACTGAATGTCCTTTTGGACAGGACACTAGACGAGGGGCAAGCCAACAGTTCCATTGCAAATTGTGCAAGCTCTGGCCAGAGGTCAAGCCTGCCCACCCAGTAGTCCAGGGGTTCATAACTTCTCAGAGCGTCGACATCAGCTGTTAACCCGATGTAGTCGGACACCTGTCGGTCTATGCGTTCCCTGATGCTGGATCCGGAGGACAGCTGTCCATGGGTCGGCTGAAAGAATGATCTCATATCAGAAGTGACCACCACATCTTCAAACTGCCCTCTTCTTGCAGACGCTGCTGGATTGCTACCCGCAACTGTTTCTCTGTGAGTGGAAATTCCTCGGCCAGCGCAGCCAAAAGTAGAATGCAGCATTTCTCGAAGCAAAGCCTGGAAGTGCTGCATTCTGACAGCCCTCTGTGATGGTGGTAAAATTCCACCATTTTTTGTTTGTACCAGGGGGCTAAGTACGTTGCCACCCAGTACTGGTCCTTGGCCTTTATGCTTTTTATACGGGGGTCCCTCTTAAAACACTGGAGTATGAAGGCCCCCATTTGCACTAAAATGGAAGCGGTGTAGTGGCCTGGCTCCTGTTCATCATCTAGGATAATGTAGTCCCACACTGCGGAGCCATGTGCCGGCGTCCTGGGAGCGCCAGATGTGACCGTACATGGTTGATGGCTCGCTCCTGATACATTAGCAGTCTGGTTTGTCCCTCCTGTGCAATGTAAGTTCGGCCTGCTTCTCCTCCCTATCTGCTGGTCCATCTCTCCCTCTGAACTCCCCTTCTCTTCCTCTCTTGTGGGCACCCACGTGACGTCCATAGACACGTCATCATTGACGCCACCTTTCCCACCACTAACATTAGAGATCTTGGAGTAGGCAGCAACAGCGGGGACCAACCTCCTTGGGCTGATCTGGGTACTGTCGTCAGACTGCTGAGTGGCGGCTGTTGCTATCTCCTCTTCCTGATCCGATGCCAAAAATGGCTGCACATCGGAAATGTGTTGTGATGGATTGGAAAATAATTCCAGTGACTCAAGCGGAGGGTATATGATGGTGGTGTTTGTGGTGGTGTCTTTAGGGGTGCACACAGCAGAGAGTGAAGATGGTGCAGATAGAGAGGATGAGGAGGGTGCAGAAGTGGAAGGCTGAGTGAGCCACTCAACCAAGTCTGGTGCGTCCTTTGACGTAATCGAACGCACCTTCTGCAACTTCCCATTTTCACTCTGGCCTGGTTCTCCTGCCCTACCCCTATCACCCCTGCAGAAGGGCCTGCCTCTTCCTCTGCCTGTCATTTTTTAAATGAACCTGTGACAAAAGTCTCTAGAGAAGCGAAGTATATGTGGAAGAAGGTATATAACACCCCGCTTCAATCTGTCGTTTTGGGGGGCCACTGGTCTATCACACCAGTTATCAAAAAAGTTTTCCAGTAACTTTTGTCACTGTGTGTAGCAGAGGTAACGCAGCGAAAGAGGCAAAATTTCTGCAGTACCCAAATACACTATTATGAAAGTATATTGTTATATAACACCCCGCTTCAATCTGTCATTTTTGGGGGCCACTGGTATATCACACCAGTTATAATACTTTTTTCCCAGTAACGTTTGTCACTGTGTGTAGCAGAGGGAACGCAGCAAAACAGGCAACATTCCTGCAGTACCTAAATACACTATTATGAAAGTATATTGTTACATAACACCCCTTCAATCTGTCGTTTTGGGGGGCCACTGGTATATCACACCAGTTATAATACTTATAATATACATATATATATATATTTATATATATATATATATATATATATATATATATACATTGTGACAGGAAGTCAGGTAAATCTGTGGATGTTGTCACAGACAGGAGATACACTTCTGCTTGGGTTAGACAAATCACCAATTACTATAGGGTGTCGGCTGCAAAGGCAGCAGGAAGGTGTAAAGAAGTTGAAAACCATTCATCTGTTCGGAATGAGGAAGTTAAGGCCTCTATAATTTGTCCAAAGGAAGTCTAAGGATTGCTGCCTCCTGACGCTGTGTGAGCTGGGGAGAGGAGGACAGTCAGATGTGTGCCTCCTGACGCTGTGTGAAGCCTGGGAGAAGGATTGCTGCCTCCTGACGCTGTGTGAAGCTGGGGAGAGGATGACAGTCAGATGTGTGCCCCCCGACGCTGTGTGAGCATGGCAGAAGACCTCCTGAAGCGATGTGCGCTGAGGAGGGTGAAGAGTGTGAAGAGAAAAACCAATGGATCGTTTCTATGTGAAAAGAAACCAATGGACATTTCCTGTGTGAAGGGGAAATTAATTAAGATTGAAGACTACTCAAGGGGAGGTCTTGGACTATTTCTATGTGAAAAGAAATAAATGAACTGTTTGCTATGTGAAGAGACAAGCAAAGGAATGTCCTCTATGTGAAGAGAAAAGGGACATGTTCAATGGACATTTGTTGTGTGAAGAGAAAATAAATGGACTATTGATGGTCTGCTGTAGGATCAGCAAAGTCTGCCCAACAGTAGGTTGGAGACAGACTCCGTAGGTAGGTTCCTGTATGTGAGAAGGTAGCCGCCCACAGTGGCAAGGATTTATTTTGTGTTTTATTTTTATTTTGATGTTTTTGAGGCTTGCACTTGTGTGAAGTAAATTGCAAGAATAAACCAAACTGTTGTTTGCAACCACTTCTCGGCTATCTCCCTGTGTAAACGCACCCCCCCAAGGGGTCATCCATACCTGCCACCGAGCTAATCTCCCACATAATATATATATATATATATATATATATATATATATATATATATATATATATATATATATATATATGTGTGTATATATAATATAATATATATTATATAATAAAGTACTTTTTTCTAATTGCGTTTGTCACTCTTTGTAGTTGTAGTATTGCTGCAAAACCATTCACCAGTCACAATGCTGCACAATACAAATCCACTATAATATGCTTTCTATATTAGAAAGTATATTATATATGTATTACACCCCTATATACTGCACACCAAACAATAGTACACCTATACCAGTCCTTAAAAGGACTTTTGTGGACCTATTAACTAGCGATTTATGTCACTAACAGTCATTCCCTGCTTCACACAGCAACCTCTCCCTACACTGACAAAAGACAGGATGTAAAATGGCAGCCAGATCAGGTCTGGCTGCCATCAGGTCTCAGGTAGGGGGTATGTCCATGTGCTGAAATGTCTCAATTGGCTGTCCTGTACCACCTGATGGATGTGTCATGGGTCAAAGTTCTTCACAATGTAAAAGAATATGCCTGTCGTGAATATCGCCATATGTTCGCATGTTCGGCAAACAGCGAACGAGCAAAGTTTGCCACGAACCGACCGCTGGGTGAACCGCAAGGCCATCTCTATTAGGGAAAAGGAGCTAAACATCCTTACATGTCCCTACTTCTAGCACACAAGCCAAAAACAAGGGGCTCTGTCTCTGGTTGTGGGTAAGTGGGTAAGTCATGCAATTTTTTTCTCTTTGCCAATTTTAGCCATCAGAGCATCCAGAACTGTTGGTATATTGCAAAGATATAGCCATTGTTTTACAGAGCAAGTTTTACTTACTTGCATGCAGCTGTTTCAGGCTTCTAAACCTGCATCAGTGCAAGATATGGCTTTTGGTGTAGGGTTTGTAAGTCCAGAGAAACTGTAAAACTATTAAGGTTGCAGTGAAGGTGTGTAAAGTGGACCGAAAGCCCACATCTAAACTGTGAGATAAAGCATTACCTTCTTATAAAATAAGGTATTTACGCATCCTCACTTCCAGCAGACAACCCCCCCAAAAAAAAGAACTGCAGAAACTGACCTTCTGTTATAATAAAGACTATTCCACATATCTGCATATCAACTAGACTTTGAAACTCTGTTGAGACTGTGAAATTATATATATATATATATATATATATATATATATATATATATATATATTTTTTTTTTTATTATTCTATACATATTATGAAACCGTTTTGGTACAAAATTAAGGTATTTTGCATTAGAGATGGCCTTGCGGTTCGACCGACTGTTGGTTCGCGGTAAATTTAGCTTGTTTGCAAATTCGCAAAAAGGCGTACTTTTGCCGATGTTCGCGGTGGCCATATTAGTTTACATTCGGGGGAACTTTGACCCATGACACAGCCGTCAAGTGGAACGGGACAGCCAATTAAAACATTTCAGCATATGGACAGGCCCCCTACCTTATAAATAGACCAGAGCAGGTGGCCTTTTCACATTCTGCTTTTTGTCAGCGTAGGGAAAGGTCTGCTGTGTTCATCAGGGAGATTGCCAGACACAAATAGCTCTGTTAAGATCCACAAAAGTCCTTTTCAGGGCTGGTATAGTATTTGGTATAGGTCTACTACAGTCTCTTTTCAGTTTAGGGACAGGTATCCAGTCTGTGCTCCAGGAACAGATAGAGATCGGCAGTGACACAGATCGCTCTGTTAATGTTCACAAAAGTGATTTAAAGGGCTGCAATTTATTTGGTATAGGTGTACAATTTCTGTTCAGTTTAGGGACAGGTATCCAGTGTGCTCTAGGGACAGATCAGCAGTGACACAAATCGCTCCGTTAATGTCCACAAAAGTGATTTCAAGGGCTGCTATTTATTTGGTATTTGTGTGCAGTGCACTATATAGGGGTGTAATCCACGGTATAATATACTTTGTAATATAGAAAGCATATTATAGTGGATTTGTATTGTGCACTGTGCAGCATTGTGACTGCTGCAGCAATACTACAAACAGTGACAAAAGCACTTTTAATGTATTATAACTGGTGTGATAGACCAGTGCCCCCCCAATACCACATATTGAAGTGGGGTGTTATCTGAGTATACTTTTACAAGTGTATTTGTGTCCTGCAACATTATTGCCTCTTTTGCTGTGTTAACTCTGCTACACACAGTGCCAAACTCACTGGCCAATTTTTTGAACAACTGGTGTGATAGACTAGTGGCCCCCCAATACCACATTTTGAAGTGGGGTGTTATCTGAGTATACTTTTACAAGGGTATTTGTGTCCTGCAACAATATTGCCTCTTTTGCGGTGTTAACTCTGCTACAAACAGTGCCAAACTCACTGGCCAATTTTTTGAACAACTGGTGTAATAAACCAGTGGCCCCCCAATACCACATATTGAAGTGGGGTGTTATCTGAGTATACTTTCCTTAAAGCGGAGTTCCACCCATTTTTAATAGGTTGGAATACATAGATCTTTGTAATCCCCTTTAAAATGGCTTTTACCAATGGAAACTTTTTTTTTTTTTTTTGCTTGTAAATACCTTAATTTTGGCTTTATTCCTCCTCTCCTCACTTCCTGGTCCGATCGGCGATGACGTCATTCGGCGATCCGCAGTGTCTGCTGGGATGTATTCTACTTGCAGTAGCTGTATCTGTACTGAGCCGTGCCTGCCCCGCCTCCGCCCCGCCTCCTCTCATTGAATTGCATTGTATGAATGTATTAAGGCTGTTCTCTGCCCAGCCTCCGCCCCGCCTCCTCTCATTGAATTGCATTGTATGAATGTATTAAGGCCGTTCTCTGCCCAGCCTCCGCCCCGCCTCCTCTCATTGAATTGCATTGTATGAATGTATTAAGGCTGTTCTCTGCCCAGCCTCCGCCCGCCTCCTCTCAATACAACTCAATGAGAGGAGGCGGGGCGGAGGCTGGGCAGAGAACAGCCTTAATACATTCATACAATGCAATTCAATGAGAGGAGGCGGGGCGGAGGCTGGGCAGAGAACAGCCTTAATACATTCATACAATGCAATTCAATGAGAGGAGGCGGGGCGGAGGCGGGGCAGGCACGGCTCAGTACAGATACAGCTACTGCAAGTAGAATACATCCCAGCAGACACTGCGGATCGCCGAATGACGTCATCGCCGATCGGACCAGGAAGTGAGGAGAGGGGGAATAAAGCCAAAATTAAGGTATTTACTAGCAAAAAAAAAAAAAAAAGTTTCCATTGGTAAAAGCCATTTTAAAGGGGATTACAAAGATCTAAAGTTCCAAAAATGGGTGGAACTCCACTTTAAGGGGAATTTGTGTCCTGCAACAATATTGCCTCTTTTGCTGCGTTAACTCTGATACACACAGTGCCAAACTCCCTGGCCAATTTCTTGAACAACTGTTGTGATAGACCGGTGGGCCCCCAATACCACATATTGAAGTGGGGTGTTATTTAACTGGATACTTTTCTAAGAGTGTATTTTAGTCCTGCAAAAATGTGGCCTTTTTTCCTGCGTTAAGTGTGCTACACACAGTAACAACAGTTACTGGCCAATTATTTGTAGAACTGGTGTGATAAAACTGTGGCCCCCCAATACCACAGATTGAAGCGGGGTGTTATATACCTTTTTCCAGATATACTGTGATTCTCTAGAGACTTTTGCCACATGGTAATTTAAAGACATGACAGGCAGAGGAAGAGGCAGACACTTACGCAGGGGTGGTAGGGGTAGGGCAGGAGCAGTAGGCCGGAGCCAAAGTGTGAAGTTTCAGAAGGTGCGTTCGATTACGTCAAAGGACGCACCAGACTTGATTAAGTGGCTCACTCAGCCTTCCTCTTCTGCACCCTCCTCATCCTCTCTATCTGCACCCTCTTCACTCTCTGCTGTGTGCACCCCCAAAGACACCACCACCACATAGTCTCCGCTTGAGTCACTGGAATTATTTTCCGATCCATCACAAGACATTTGCGATGCGCAGCCATTGTTGGCATCGGATCAGGAAGAGGAGGTAACAACAGCCGCCACTCAGCAGTCTGACGACAGTACCCAGATCAGCCCAAGGAGGTTGGTCCCCGCTGTTGCTGCATACTCTGAGATCTCGAATGTTAGTGATGGGGAAGGTGACGTGGATGATGACCTGTCTATGGACGTCATGTGGGTGGCCACAAGAGAGGAAGAGGAGGGGAGTTCAGAGAGAGAAAAAGACCGGCAGATAGGGAGGAGAGGCAGGCAGAACTTGCATTGCACAAGAGGTACAAAGCAGACTGCAAATGTATCATGAGCGAGTCATCAACCATGTACAGTCACATCTGGCACTCCCAGGACGCCGGGACATGGCTCCGCAGTGTGGGCTTTTTTTAATGTGTCCGTTGCTGACAACAGTGTTGCCATCTGCAGCCTTTGCAGTCAACGCATAAGTCGCGGTAAGCCCAACACTCACCTAGGGATGACCGCCTTAAGAAGGCACCTGAACTCCCATCACCGAGCCCAGTGGGAGTAACACAGTCAGAACCCACAAAGCCACACTCCAGGCTCTCACCGTCCAGACTCTTCTCCTTCTCCTCTCTCCTCACAATTGTCCTCCACTCCACCTTCCATCATGCTGTCGTCATGTTGTTCTGGAAAAAGGCAGGCTTTTACTGCCCTAAATGTTGGAGCGGAAAAAAATGATGACACTGGATAACCCTCTTGCCCAACGTTTGACTAACTGGCTTGTCGGAACTGATAGCCCGCCAACTACTGCCATATCAACTGGTGGACTCGGAGGCCTTTCGTAAATTTTCGTGGCCATTGGAACACCACAATGGAAGGTCCCAGGCACGAAATATTTCTTGCAGAAGGGCATTCCAGAGTTGTGTGGCCATGTTCAGCGGCAAGTGAATATATCTCTGGCACACAGTGTTGGTGCCAAGATACATCTGGCCACAGACACATGGTCTAGCAAGCACGGGCAGGGAAGGTATATCACTTTTACTGCCCACTTGGTGAACCTTCTGACGGCCGTCAAGCATGTAACCCGTGTCACCCGTGTAGATTTGGTTGTACCGCCATGGATTGCATGCAGGCCTGCCTCTTCCTCTCCTCCTCCTCATCCTCCATCTTCCCTCTCCTCCTCGTCTGACTCCTCCTTTTCCGCTGCGCCGCCCAAGATCCCCAGAACCTATTCCACATGCCAGGTGAGACGTTGCCACGCTGTGCTGCATCTGTTGTGCCTGGAAACCGAGAGCCACACTGGTCCTGCACTCCTTTCAGCTTTTAGTTAGTGAGGTTGAAAAAAAGACATCAGTCCATCCAGTTCAACCTATGATGCGTGTGTGTGTTTGCTTTTAACTGTACATTGTATTCCCCTGTATGTTGTGGTCTTTAAGGTGTCCATCTAATAGTTTTTTGAAACTATCAATGCTCCCTGCTGATACGACTGCTTGTGGAAGAGAATTCCACATCCTTACCGTTCTTACAGTGAAGAACCCCTTACGCACTTTAAGGTTAAACCGCCTTTCCTCTAGTTTTAGTGAGTGGCCACGTGTCTTATTGTATCCCCTTTCTCTGAATAGTTTGTTCCTTATGCTCGGGTCACCAGTACAGTATTTGTACATTGATATCATATCCCCCCTCAATCGTCTTTTCTCCAGAGAGAAAAGGTTCAGGGCTTGCAGTCTTTCCTCATAGCTGATGTCCTCCATTCCCCTAATTATTTTTGTTGCCCTTCTCTGGACTTTCTCCAGTTCCAGCACATCCTTCCTGAGGACCGGTGCCCAGAACTGGACAGCATACTCCAGATGTGGCCGGACCAGAGTCTTGTAGAGCGGGAGAATAATCTCTTTATTTCTGGAGTGAATCCCCTTTTTTATACAACCCAGTATTCTGTTGGCTTTGCTTGCGGCAGCTTGGCATTGCATGCCACTGCCAAGCTTGTTGTCTACCAGTACCCCCAAGTCCTTTTCCATCCTAGACTCACCCAGAGGTTCCCCCCCTAGTGAGTAGCTTGCTTTCTGGTTTCTGGCCCCCAAGTGCATTACTTTACATTTATCAACATTAAACCTCATCTGCCATGTAGTTGCCCACCCCGTTATTTTGTTCAGGTCTGCTTGCAAGGTTTCCACATCCTGCATAGAAGATATTGGCATGCCTAGTTTAGTATCATCTGCAAATACTTAGATTGTACTCGATATCCCCTCCTCTAGATCATTTATGAACAAATTAAACAGGATTGGTCCCAGGACAGAACCCTGGGGGACCCCACTTTCCACACCCGCCCAATCCGAGTACTCCCCATTAATCACCACCCTCTGTACTCTCCCCTGGAGCCAGTTCTCTATCCAGGTACTCACCTTCTGATCCATACCTACCTTCCTTAGTTTGTACAGTAATCGTTTGTGGGGAACGGTGTCAAAGGCCTTTGCAAAGTCCAGATACACCACATCCACAGGCTTACCTTTATCTAGGTGGCTGCTCACTTCATCGTAGAAGGTTAATAGATTGGTTTGGCACGAACGATTTTTCATGAATCCATGCTGATTACTACTTATAATACCGTTTTCATTACTAAAGTCTTGTATGTGGTCCCTTAACATCCCCTCCAAAATTTTGCAGACTACAGATGTTAGGCTGATCGGCCTATAGTTACCCGGGATATATCTCGGCCCCTTCTTAAATATTGGCTTTTTTCCAATCAGCTGGCACCATACCCGTCTGTAAACTATCCTTAAAGATCAAGAATAATGGTCTAGCAATCACCTGGCTGAGCTCATTATGAACCCTCGGGTGCAAGCCATCCGTCCCGGGGATTTATTTATGTTAAGTTTCTCTAGTTTAGCTCTAAGTCTATCTTCTGTTAACCATGGCGGCACTTCCTGAGGTGTATTATTTAGTTCGGCCTTACAAGCTGGGTTCGTGTAGCCCCCCGATTCTTTTGTGAAGACTGAAGAGAAGAAATGATTTAACACTTCCGCCTTTTCTCTGTCCTCAGTGGCCATATTTCCTTTATCATCTTTTATGGGGCCAATGTGTTCAGGCCTTGCTTTCTTACTGTTTATATACTTAAAGAACTTCTTGGGGTTCTTTTTGCTCTCCTCCGCTATATGTCTCTCGTGTTCTATTTTAGCCGCCCTGATTTCATCTTTATTTCATCTTATTACACTCTTTGTAGTGCTTAAATGCTGTCAATGACCCCTCAGTCTTGTATTTTTTGAAGGCCTTTTCTTTAGCACTAATATGCATTTTTATGTTGGAGTTTAGCCACCCAGGGTTTATTTTTGCTCTTTTAAATTTATTTCCCTTTGGAATGCACTGGTCAATCCCCCTGTTTAGTATGCTCTTGAAGCACTCCCATTTTTCCTCCGTGTTCTTTGTTCCCAGGGTTCTATCCCAATTGATATTTTCTAGCAGCAAGCGCAGTTTAGGGAAATTGGCTCTTTTGAAATTCAGCGTCCTTATATTACCCCTCTGCTTCCTATTACTGTAATTAATACTGAAACTTATTGACCTATGGTCACTGTTTCCTAAGTTGTCCTATATTTCTATATCCGTGATCAGGTCTGTATCGTTGGTAATCAGTAGGTCAAGTACCGCATTGTTTCTTGTCGGTGCACTCACCATCTGACCCATGAAATTGTCCTGCAAAACATTTAGGAACTGCCTAGCCTTGGCTGAGTGCGCGGTTCCTTCTGCCCAGTCTATATCTGGATAATTAAAGTCCCCCATTATAATGACATTTCCCATCCTTGCTGCCAATCCTATCTGTAAAAGGAGGTCCGCCTCACCCTCCTCCCTCTGGTTGGGGGGCCTATAGCATACGCCCAATATTACCTTCCCCGCCGTGCCATCCCTTTGAAGCTCTACCCTTAGGGATTCTGCCTCATCCATAGCTCCATTATTAATATCATCCCTCCTATTTACCTGTATGCTGTTCTTAATATACAGACATACCCCTCCCCCTTTTTTACCCTCTCTATCTCTGCGATAAAGGGAATACCCCTGAATGGTCGCCATCCAGTCATGAGAGCTGTCAAACCAAGTCTCAGTTATCCCCACAAAATCTAAGTCCTCCTCAAACATCAGTAGCTCCAGCTCTCCCATCTTGTTGGCCAGGCTTCTGGCATTGGTATACAAACCTCTTAATTTTGATCGGTTACATATATCCTCGTTTGATGTTTTTAGGCTGCTCTCTTGATTTTTCCCCATACCCACCCTGGGTATAGGAGCTCCGAACACCCTACCGCTAATGCCCCCATTTCTGCCCTCTGAAACTTGCTTTCCACTGGCTAATTCTACATCTGTACCCTCCCCCCATTCCCTAGTTTAAAAGCCCCTCTAACTTTTTGGCCATCCTCGCACCCAGTACGGCTTTGCATTGACAGGCAGATCAGTGGCTAACACCGCTGAATTTGACAGTTGTTAAAGTGGTGTGCGACAACCATGCCAATCTACTGAGCGCGCTGAAACAGGGCAAAATAACACATGTGCCATGCATGGCACTCGTCCTGAACTTGGCGGTGCAGTGATTCGTTGCCAAATACCCTGGGGTCCAGGACGGCTTGCGGCAGGCCAGGAAATACTCGGGCCATTTCCGAAGATCTTACACAGCCATGGCTCACCTTGCTGACATTCATCGGCGACACAACCTGCCCGTCAGGCGTCATATTTGTGACTGCCCGACGCGATAGAACTCAACGTGCAGTTAATGACTACCTGTACGAACTATGCGGCAGGACAGGTTCTGGGGAGCTTGTGTTTTTTTCACCTCGCCAGTGGCTGCTCATGCGCGATGCATGCAGACTTCTGCAGCCATTCGATGAGACTGGTCAGTCATGGCAAGGGCGCCATCAGTGAAATCGTACCTTACGCTTTCTTTCTGGAGCGTGCATTGCGTCGTGTCATTGATCAAGCTGTCGAGGAGCAGGAGCAGGAAGATGAGGAAGTCGCAATGTTGGATGAATTCCCAGTGGGTGCTACTCCATCTGAGACAAGTCAACAGCAGAAGTCTGAAGAGGAGTCAGAAGAGGATGGTGCCGGGGGGGAATGAGGAGGAGCAAGAAGAGCATGCTTTAAACCTTTCTGGGATCCCTGGTGTCATCCGTGGATGGGGGGAGGAGAACGAGGACGACATTATTCTGGATGATGAGCTGGAAGCAGGCCACTACACCGCTTCCAGTTTAGTGCGAATGGGGGCCTTCATGCTTCAGTGTTTTAAGGGGGGCCCCTGTATAAAAATCATAAAGGCCAAGGACCAGTACTTGGTGGCAACATACTTAGACCCCCGGTACAAACAAAAAATGGTGGAAATGTTACCACAATCACAGAGGGCTGTCAGAATGCAGCACTTCCAGGCCTTGCTGCGGGAAATGCTGCATTCTGCTTTTGCGTGCGCTGGCAGAGGAATTTCCAGTCACAGAGAGACAGTTGCGGGTAGCAATCCAACAGTGCCTGCAAGAAGAGGGCAGTTTGAAGATGTCTTGGTCACTTCAAATATGAGATCCTTCTTTCAGCCGAACCATCGACAGCTGTACTCCGGATCCAGCATTAGGGAATGCCTAGACCGACAGATTTCTGACTTCATTGGGTTAAGGGCCGATGTGGACGCTCTGAGGAGTGATGAACCCCTGGACTACAGGCTTGACCTCTGGCCAGAGCTTGCACAATTTGCAATGGAACTGTTGGCTTGCCCCCCCCCCCCCCCCCGTCCAGTGTCCTGTCCGACAGGACGTTCAGCGCAGCAGGGGGGATCGTGACCGCTAAGCGCACTCGCCTAGCTCATGACAGTGTAGACTACCTCACATTTATAAAAGTGAATGAGGCATGGATCTCTGAGGAATGCAACACATGTGACCAGAAGACCATGTTTCATTGAAATTCCTTATGCCATGCCACAAATATCCGCCAGACCGCCATCTATTTAACACATACTGTTAGACAGGTCAATTTGGTTGGTCGCTGGCTGGTTGGTAAGTTGTGACTGGAAATCTCTTCGTTTTTTTTGATCTGCGTCCGCCCTTCCAGTGCTCCTTACCATTAAGACCAGTTATAGGTGGAGGCAGTGACTACTTTTTGCATTATCGTTGATATCTACATTGAGCCAGGCAACGCACTAACACCTTTGCCGCCATTGTGCGATGTGCTGGGTGTTCAGTGTGACCCTGTGCCTTTAAGGAGGGGTGGGCTCCCTCTAGTCACCTGTCCTCCATCTATCCCATTAAATGCATGTGCTCTCATTGTAGAGACTCTTTAAATTGCAGAGTTAGGGACTGCAGATATCAGGGTGCCTTGCCGTGGCCTGCAGCTTACGCATGTATTTGCAAATGTGTGCAACCAAACCCCTGTTTTTAACGCATACTGTTAGACAGGTCAATTCGGTTGATCGCTGGCTGGTTGGTAAGTTGTAACTGGAAATCTCTTCGTTTTTTTTTTATCTGCGTCCGCCCTTCCAGTGCTCCTTACCATTAAGACCAGTTATAGGTGGAGGCAGTGACTACTTTTTGCACTAATGTACCTCCAGCCACCAAATACTACATTCTTTGCTGTCAGGTAAACCCATGTGGGCTAATTTTCGGGCCTATACAGGCCGACACTTACTTCTGTATCCTGTGAATGTCTAATGTACCTCCAGCCACCCAATATTACGTTCTTAGCTGTCAGGTAAACCCATGTGGGCTAATTTTTGGGGCCTATACTGGCCGAGACTTACTTCTGTATCCTGTGAATGCCTAATGTACCTCCAGCCACCAAATACTACATTCTTTGCTGTCAGGTAAACCCATGTGGGCTAATTTTTGGGGCCTATACTGGCCGACACTTACTTCTGTATTCTGTGAATGCCTAATGTACCTTCATCCACAGAATACAATGTTCTTAGCTGTCAGGTAAACACATGTGGGCTAATTTTTTGGGGCCTGAAAATCAATGGGTCTGTGAAGGTTCCGCCAAATTGTGGAATGGATGCGGACCCATTTTACAGATGTGTGAATTGACCCTATATGTATTTGACATGTATTTACTGGCTGCTGTCAGTTCTGGCTGATTTATGAAAAAAAAAAAAATTTGCTATAAAAAAATAAATAAAATTTTTAGGGCAACTTTTCCAATTGCATTACTTCTGTTATGACATTGTCCATGTGCTGGGACTATTTGTGCACAGCTAGTAAGTCTTTTGTGGCTGCAAATATGACCTAAAGGTTTTTAAAGTTTGCTTCCCATTAAAGTCAATGGGGCCTGCTGCGAACTCGCGGTTTGCGGACTCTTGAGAAAATTTGCGGCTGACGTTTGTGAACCGCCCCGGCCGATGTTCGTCCATCCCTATTTAGCATATTTAGCATATCTCCTGCTTCTTTTAGATCTTTTGAGGCTGCAACTTTCAGTGTTCAATTCAGGCCTATTATCACCAGATAAAAATCAGATGTCAGTTAGAGCTACCTAAAAATATTTTAAGCCATTAGTATTTAAGCCAAACAATAATGTAAAAGTAAACATTTTATTACACATGTTTGATGCCATGTGTGATGCCAGAATATGGAGTCAGTGATGCTGTCCATGAGAGTTGTACTGTTCCATAACACCACATACAGCTTAAAGGCATCTCCTAAGAATTTAATTTAAATATTTTTCCATTGTTACCATGGTAGTTGAATAAATAGGAGGGCCTTCTCCCTACTGTACAGTATTTTTTTTTTTTTTTTCTGCAAACCAAACTTGCATTCGCTCATTCCCACCGTTGACAACACAGGAGAACATTTGGGGGACATGGACAGAACATTATCACCTGAGAAAAAGAAGTAGCTTTAATGAGTGAGAACTGCTTGCTCCAACGGTCAAAGATTCCATTGCCTATTTTCATGAAGTTCTTCTTGTTTGGTATGCATTTCTCCTGGAATCATTGTGTCATCCATGGAAATTTTATTTTTCCAATGTCATCCTTGAAGTTGTATAAATAGTTGGGCCTTCTCCCTATTGTACAGAAATCATAAAAACATGATTTGCTTTTGTACATATCCTTAATGCCAGTGCCCATTTCTCATTGTCCTTTGCTTACCTTTTGCCTATTAGCTTTGGAAATGAGAAAAACTAATTTTCAACGTTAACCCCCCATAGATGTCCGTGAGGGTTCATATGTAAATTAGCAATTTTCAGACTTTATGATGGGTTGGAGGAAAGACCTGCAAACTGAACCAGTGCACTTCTGACAGAATGACAACACAGGAGAACAATTAGAGGACATAAATAGAACGTTGTCACCATATAAAAGGAAGTATAATTAAAGAAGAAGTCCAGGCAAAACCTAACACTAAACCTGCTCTGTGCCACATTCTAAACCCAATCTATCTAACCCTGTAAAGGAAAAATCACTGTACTTACCTATTCTGCAGCCAATCCAGTCTGGTCCCAAGCTGAGCTGTCAGTGGCGGCTTTAGTGTGGAGGCGGGTGCAGGAGAAGCACTTGACAACGGCAGCCATTGTCCGTCCTCTCCTGCACACAGCTTCCGTCACTGGAGACTAGACTGGATCAATGCAGAAAAGGTAAGTACAGCGATTTTTGCATTACAGGGTTAGAAAGATTAGGGTTAGAATGACAGGCGAGGCGCATTAAGTGCCTCACTTTATGGGATTGTGGCTGCCGCAAAAAAAAAAAAAAATTTGAATGTGCCTTTAAGCTGCTACGTGGCATACTTGGGTTCTGAGAGAGGGTAAAACGTGACTTTGTTTCAGGCAGGAAACACGTGACCTGCTAGAAGGGGCTATCTCTATCACGTGGCTAAAACGGGCTATATAAGTAGCTGTGTGAGGGCTCCGGGCTCAGTTGGTTTAGTACAGCTAAGCGAGCTCCACGGCTATAATACCGAGCTTTAATACAGGAGCTTGCTTGCCGGAAAAGCCATGAAGTCTCTCATCAGAAGAGTCCTGGAGAAGGCAGCGGAGGAAGGCAGCAAAGACTGGCTGCGGAGGTGCCTCGACCTACCAGGGGAAGAGCCGGCGAGAATGTCAGTGATGGAAGAAGTAGCGGAGTCGGTCCTGGAGCATGGGAGGAGGACGGAGCCGGTCCCGGAACACGAGAAGACCTCTATCAGCCAGAAGAATCCAGCAGAGCCTCCCACCCTCCCGGCCAGCAGCGGAGCCCGAGGAGTCCAGCCGGCAAACGGAGGAGGAGGGTCCTGCCAGGTCGGTGTAGCGTGGCGGTAGAAGGCACCAAAAGAGGAGGAGAAGGGCGTCACTATCCCCGGCACAAAATACCAGCAGGAGGGAAGAGCGCAGGGGTCTTCCGCAGCTGGGCGGGGGGCCTCCCCCCTGGTGAGTGACGACCGTGGGCGAGCTCCTTTTTTGGCTGGGCCTGGTTTGCCGCCAGTGTCCAGGCCTGTGCTAAGGGATGCTGAGGTGTTGCCTCAGCCTCAGGAAGCTCCACCCACCGCTCCTCTTAGGATCGAGGCATCTGGGGACCAGACCCTGATCATGCCTACTGCTGCCCAGCCCTCTCAAGATGGTGAGTTATCTCAGCAATATCTACTCACTCAGCTTATTACAGCTATATCTAGTATTAAGGAAAAATTTCAGTCAACATTCCACCTGTGTCTCCGGTAGCTAAAGTCTGGTCTGATCCAGCTGTTAGTAACACTCAAGTTCATAATGTGAGTGATACTGTTAATTCCAATCTGGCGAGGGAGGTTAATGTGGTGAATGTTCCTGCAACATGTTTCAAGGAGGCTTTGCCATGTGAGATCTCGCCTTTGGGCTATCACCTGTCAAATTCCATAAAAGAAAAAATATGGAGAAGTGAATTCATTGACCTGTTTTCTTTACTCCCTGTGTCTAAAGAAAGTTATAGCAGAAATGAGAAGAGAGCGGGAGATACAGATGACAGGGGCAGGTTCCCACCTAGATGTTTTTATAATTGGCTTCAGGCCTTTTGTATATTTTTGGTAGTGCTTGGTGAGAAACATCCAGATAAATGTAGCGGATTGTTTCAGCACCTCGAGAACATACTTGAGGCCTACAGAAATGTTGGCAGATTTGTCTGGTTTAGCTACAACGAATCATTTCGCCAAAAAATGTCTGTCTACCCCAGTCTCAAATGGGGTATGAAAGATGTAGGTTTATGGCTCAATCTTATTAGCCCTCAAAAACCAGATTGTTCTAAGCAGCCTGTGCCTGCCCCTGTCAGTAATGTATCTTTGCTTTATAAAAAGAGTATCTGTTACGCCTTTAATGAATCCCAATGTAATTGAGCGACATCATGCCGTTACAGGCATTAGTGTCCTTTTTGTTTTGGAAGTCATCCAATAGTTAAATGTTTTAAAAGATCCTAAGATAATTCCAAAAGCATTCACACCGGTGAAGATGGAAAGAATGTACCGGTGGCTATTTCTTTATCCAAACAAGAAAGCTAAGATCCTAATTAATGGTTTTTCTAAAGGTTTTGAACTCCCTAGTTTTTTCAGGTTTTTTGGTTGCACAGTGTTAAGTAATCTAAAGTCGTTTGACTTGCATAAAGAGGTAGTTAGGGATAAGTTGTTGAAGGAAATTTCGGCCAGTAGGGTTGCTGGCCCATTTTCTTCTCCTCCTTTCCATAATTTTAGAGTCTCACCTTTCGGTTTAGTACCCAAAAAGAAGCCGAATTCTTACCGCCTCAATCACCATCGCTCCTTTCCCAAAGGTGATTCTTTAAATGATGAGATCAATGCTGACTTGTCTTCAGTCTCCTATTCTACCTTTGATGACGCCATCCAGCTGATTAAAAGGTTTGGTCAAGGTGCACTCTCGAAGTTGGACATACATTCTGCCTTCAGACTTCTGCCCATTTCCTCAGAAGCTTTTAACTCGCTAGGTTTTTGTTTTGAAGGCCTCTTTTTCTATGATATGTGTCTTCCAATGGGGTGCTCACTGTCTTGTCGATAGTTTGAGACATTTGCAACATTTCTACAATGGGTTGTTATGCACGAGTCCGGTTTTGATGAAATCATCCATTATCTGGATGATTTTCTGTTTGTTGGCCGTCCGGATTCTCCTATTTGTTTTTTAATGTTGCGACTGTTTCTGAGTGTTATGCAGGGTTTTGGCGTCCCTGTTGCTCATGAGAAGACATTTTTTCCTTCAACTATCGTAGATTTTTTTGGCATTGGCATCAACACTAAGTTATTACAGTATTAACTTCCATCAGTTAAGATAGCCAGGCTGTTGTCCACTATAGCATTTTTTCTCTGACAAAAGAAAATTTTGTTGAGAGAACTTCAGGCTTTCCTTGGCCTGCTGGCATTCGCGTCTAGAGTCATAACAGTTGGTAGGATTTTTTCTAGGAGGATGGCACTAGCAACATCAGGTTTAAAATCCCCCTTTTCTCATATCAGGGTTACTTCTGATATAAAATCAGATTTGCTGGTCTGGTCTCAATTTTTATTAGATTACAATGGCAGGTCCTTTTTTCAGGAGGATTTCATTTTTTCAGCAGACATGGATCTGTTTACAGACGCTGCTGGATCGCACGGTTTTGAGGCTATTTGGCATTCGCATTGGTGCTGCGGATCTTGGCCTCCGGCCTGGTCAGCAAACAAGACTACCAAGAACATCGTCCTTTTGGAACTTTTTCCCATTGTCGTTGCTTTTGAGCTTTGGGGTTCCCATTTTGCAAACAAGTGCATTTTAATTCATTCCAACAATAAAGATGTTATCTTCGCGGTAAACTGCTTATCTTCAAAATCTATTTTAGTGATAAAACTGCTGCGTTATTTTGTTCTGCTATGTTTAAAACTTAATATTTGGGTTAAGGCTAAACATGTATAAGGTAAAGATAATGTGTTAGCTGACGCGCTGTCTCGTTTTCAGATGGCGTGATTCCGTCAGCTTTTACCTGAAGCGGACCTGGTGGGTTTTGTTTTGCCCAAGCCATCTTTGGGATTTGATCTAACTCCAATTTCGGCCATAAAAAATTCCATTGCACCAAAAACTTGGATCGATTATTCGATTGCATGGAAAAGGTGGTTGGATTTTAATGGGGAATTAGGATTGCCCATATTCTAGCATTTATCTGTGCTTTATTCCAAGCTGAGTACTCACATAGCCATATTAGCAAACTTTTAGCTGGTATTTCTTTCTTTATAAGTTATACCATTTACCTACATGTAATTCTTATTTCTCAGTCCGTCAAGCTATTAAGGGTCATAGAATAGGCAATCTCAGACCAGATATGCGTAGGCCGATAACGGTAGATATATTGAAAAAGGTTTGCTTAGCAACTTCCGCTGTGTGTGCCTCTGAATTTGAAGCATTATTATTTCATGCAGTCTTTGTTTTAATGTTTTTTGCTGCACTTCGTATTTTGGAATTAGTACCAAATAATAAGTTAGGCCTTTCTGATCTAAGATTCCTGGATGTCATTATCTCAGATTCTTCTGTTAAGATTTTTATTCGTAAATCTAAAACTGATGTTATGGGTATAGGTCATTGCCTCAGCCTGCAGCCTGTGGCGACTCCATTATCTGCCCACTTATCATCTTGAGGAATTATATTTCTGTCAGGCCTCATGGTGAAGGAAATTTTTTAGTTCATAGAAATAGTGTCCTGTTAACAAAATTTCAGTTTTCAGCAATATTCAAGCATTGTCTTTCTTTGATAGGTCTAGCTCATTTAAATTTTTCTTCTCATTCTTTTCGAATCGGAGCTGCCAGTGAGGCTGCCAGTGAATGGGGGGAAGGGGCAGCAGCGCTATCCCACAGTACATAGTCTACAATGTAACTCAGGCAGGCTTAATGGAAAACCTTGAAAAGTTTATTTATAAAAAATATATATAGTGATGATTAAAACATAATAGAATGTATTCCAAACCAGATCTGTGGCGTTGCTGGGGGTCACAGGATGACCGAGCCGCTGGGTGAGCCGGAACTGTGTAGATGTTCACAACAGGGAACTGCTTCGGTGCGAGCAGCCACACTATCGGGTGGGAGGAAGCCATGCCACCCTACCGGCTGGTCCGGTCTGCTTTTGGCTCATAGGATCCTTCTCCCTTATGCCTGGTTCCCTGTTGTGATCATCTACACAGTTCTGGCTCACCCAGCGGCTCGGTCATCCTGTGACCCCCAGCAACGCCACAGATCTGGTTTGGAATACATTCTACTATGTTTTAATCATCACTATATATATTTTTTATAAATAAACTTTTCAAGGTTTTCCATCAAGCCTGCCTGAGTTACATTGTAGACTATGTACCGTGGGATAGCGCTGCTGCCCCTCCCCCCCATTCACTGACTTATGCTGAATCAGCATTAATTAGCAGCAGCACCACACGGTAATTTGACTTTATTCATTCCTGAGAGTGAGAGATATCACAGTTAGCGCTGGAAGTCCCTTTCTTGTTCCACTGAGGCTGCCAGGCTGGGCCTAGATGATTCAATTATTAAACGTTTAGGCAGATGGGACTCTCAAAGATTTTGTTTATACATTCGCCCTAATTTATCTCTTTAAATTTCTCAGGTTCCAGATATTGCATTTGGATTGTTGGACATTCCTTTATACATTGGGCCCATAAGAGGGCATGTCAGCGCTGTTATTCATCTAATCTGTCTTTACCTCCTGATTCTTTTCAAGTTCTTTGGAAGGGCATTCGTGGTTTGCAGTGGTTTAATCTTTTTTCACACCTTTCGAGGTTGTCTCAACTCTGGCCTTTGCCTTCGTTGTTAATCATACCTAGGTGGTAACGACGTGGGTAAATGTAAGACATTGGATTTAATGCTAATGATAAAACGTGATTTACATTTGATTAAAACGTTATTTACAAGGTCCTGTGTGTTTTTTTCCAAGATAGTGCCACGTTTAGTCTCCTGAGTTGCGTCCGCTAGACAAAATTCGGAGGAGAATTAACCATTCCGTCGCAAAGTTTGCTCCATCCATTGGTATTTTTTCTTTTAGACATATTGACCTGGAAGGGAGTTTTTCAGGCCTTTATAGACAAGATGGCATTCATTTGTCTGATGTAGGCCTGGATATTTTGAATTTGGGTTTTCAGAATATAATTGAAATGGTCGCAGTGTTGGGTTAGGCCGTTTTTTTTTGTTTGCAACAAAAATCGGCTGGTGGGGACTTCTGATTAATTAATTAATTTATTTATTTATTTATTTCCAAAATATTTTTATTAAGAATTAAAAGGATAATTACAATACAACAGAATCGTACTAACATTGAGTATACAGTAACAAGTATAAGCAAAATCAAACAAAGCATCCATCTATAGAAAGCTTATTTCCATAACGTGGACATCATGACTAATGCCCCGTACACACGTGCAGATCGTCGGCAGAACGATCGGCCGTCTTTTGTCCCCGGGCTGTCGTGTCTGTTGAAAAGTGCAAAAGACTGCACAAGAATTTTGTCCGCCGACTACAGCCGACTGCAGAAGTGATGTCATGTGATGGTTAACTTTCCCTGTGTTTTTTCTTTTCTGAGCATGCCCAGTCTTGCAAATCTGCTGTCTGTCGGCCGAATTCTGTACTGACTGGCGAACAATCGGCCGCTCTGTTGTCGGCATACAAAAATTTTAATGCTTGCACGACAGATTCTTTTAGGCCGAAAGTGCGCTGTCGGCTGTCGGAAGCATCATACTAACAAGCCGAAAATGGGCCGATCTTTCAGCGGCCGAACATTTTCGGCCAACAATCTGCACGTGTGTACGGGGCATAAGGAGTGAACACATAATGTCACAACTTGTTGGAGTTCATGGGTGAATAAACATAGCAACAAGAAATAACAGTAACAACAATTCTATGTTAAAACTTTAGAAGGTTGAACTAAAAATGTGTTATGACATTTTATGATAAGGAGCAATTATTCGGGTATGATCTATGAGACACCGTCGGGGTGCAGGGAAATTCCCAGCACCCCAAGGTCTCATAGTGAAGGATATTTGGAGGGGATAGTTTAAGTCTGCTGTATAGTGTATACCTCCGAGGGGGGGGGGGGGGTTGGCACCCCACACTACGGGAAGTGTCAGGCACTTACCCCCATTCCCGGAGTGTGGACGACGAGCATCCTTTAATGAGAGGGGAGGATAGGGGGGTGGATCAAGGAGAGAGGGGTATGAAAGAGAAAGAAGGGGGGAAGTGGGAAGGTAAAGGGGGGTACCTTCCCAGTCTCTGTCTTAGAATTTATTTATTTATTTATTCGCTTGAGTTTTTTATGACTAAGCGATAATTATTTGCATATTTATTTGGATTTTGAATTTTTCAATATTTATTCTATTTTAGATTTAATGAAGTTATTTGAATTATTTATTTATTTATTATTATGCCAATAAAGGTGCCGCGGCCATTTAATTACCAAATTGGTGTTTGTTTTCATTTCTATTATTATTTATTGTAGTGTTGGTGCAGTCTACATCCCCATGACAGGCGAGGCGCATTAAGTGCCTTGCTTCATGGGATTGTGGCTACCGCAAAAAAAAAAAAAATTTTGAATGTGCCTTTAAGCCACTACACGACATGCACGGGTTCTGAGAGTGGGTAAAATGTGACTTTGTTTCAGGCTGGAAACACGTGACCTGCTAGAAGCATCTATCACGTGGCTAGAAGGGGCTGTATAAGTAGCTGCGTGAGGGCTCTGGGCTCAGTTGGTTTAGTATGGTTAAGCGAGCTTCCCTCCCCCCCATCCTGTCGCAGGCACTTATTATGTGGCTTGTCACCCTTGATGCAAGGGGGAACTTCTGATGTATTTATTTTTTTATTTATTCGCTTGAGTTTTTTATGACTAAGCGATAATTATTTGCATTTTTATTTGGATTTTGAATTTTTCAATATTTATTCTATTTTAGATTTAATAACGTTATTTGAATTATTTATTTATTATTATGCCAATAAAGGTGCTGCGGCCATTTAATTATCAAATTGATGTTTGTTTTCATTTCTATTATTATTTATTGTAGTATTGATGCAGTCTACATTCCCATGTGGCAGAGGGCAGGTTTAGCATTTGTTAGGTTTTGCATGGACTTACCCTTTAATGAGTGGGTACTGCTTTCTCCAACAGTTAAAGATTCCATCACCTAGTTTTATGAAGCCCTGGTTCACACTGCATACAACTTTGAAAGCCACAGGTCAGTGCAATTTCAGGTGTGATTTGCCTGACATCTGCGCATTTCCATGAACAGATATCTATGCAAGTCGCACCTGAAATTGCAAAAAATAGTGCAGGAACCTTTTTACAAATTGGTGCGGCACTGCAAAATCGGAGTCATATGGATTTGAATGGTTTCATTATCAACAACAGGATGCAACTTGTCATGAAATTTGGAACTAACGAATCGCATGAGAGCTTGCACCGGCGTGAACGGGGGTGAAATGTGGGTCTAGCTGTTTTTGTTATGGTATGCAATTCTTCTCAAATTATTGTGGCATGCATGGAAATGAGAGCAGTATTTATAGAGCAAGATTTGTTGTAGGAGGTAAGCATGACTCTGAACTTTTATCATATGTTCTGAAGGAACTGTACCATCTTGTTGCCTATCCAGAACATATGCAATCATTTGCATTTTACAAGTCAGGCTGCGAAATTCACTTTGAGGCACATTTGTCATTTCTGCTCTAACATAATTGAAAGATTGATTAGGATTTCATTTCATGCTCATTAAGCAATTAACTTCTTCATCCATTAGCAAACTGCTTATTTTCAGGCTGTAAATGTTAAGTATGGATTTTATGTAAAATATTTAGGGCTCTGGTATTACTGACAAAAACTACAACAAGGTGTTATCATAAAACTTAACATGCATTATTTTTTATATGTCTAAAATTTAAAAAAATAGTACATGTCTGCATCATATGCACATTTCTCCATGTTTTGTCTCTTTAAATACACTGCAAGTACGGAATTATACCTATTAATATTACCAGGAATGCAGTGAGCTCCTAAATTTATATTATGGAAATGAGGAAAAGGGAATGTTCTGTATCCCAGCAAGGGAGAACTGGGCACTTGGGATTTCAGTGCAGAGGCAGCACTGTCAGAATCAAAAGAGGTTTTTCAGTAATTACAAAAATCCCAAAGGAACTCTGCATTTGTGTAGTGTAAATAATATCAACAAAATAATTGTGCCATAAAAACAGTGACATCAGCCCCCACAGATATCTACAAACAGATATCAATTAACCACATGCCGGCCAGCCGCCGTCGTTTTACAATGGCAGGTCGGCTCTGTTACGCGAAACGACGTACCTGTACGTCACTTCGTGTAACAGATAGTGGGGGTGTAACGTGAGAATTACCTACCCCGTGAGAAAAACCTACCCTCGTCACTTCCGGGCAGAAACAGCTGAGCAGCGCAGCAGTGCGCATGCTCAGAGCCCCGGATACCTAATAGAAGAACTGAGGAGCTTACTAGTGCGCATGCGCACTAGTATAAAACGATCACGGTGTACCGTGAAAAAAAACTACCGACACGGCGGTAACATAAAACAGCTGTGCGGCAATACGAGTCATCTCCGCTCCTGTGCCTGTCACTTCCCTGCTCTCGGCAAGTAAATATAAAAGCGGCTCTCGGCTCCGTGATTAATGTTTTCATACACCCGCCGCCGCTTTTATATTTACTATCCGAGATCAGGGAAGTGACAGGCACAGGAGTGGAGATGACTCGTATTTCAGCACAGCTGTTTTAATGTAACCGCTGCGTTACATACAGTGCCGAGAACCGGAAGTGACGAGGGGTAGGTTTTTCTCACGGGTAAGTAATTCTCACGGAACACCGGCACACGCACCGATTGGCCAGAGGGGGAGCCAATCAGCAGCACCTGCAATCACTCCTCATGTAGACAGAACGGCGGTCTGCCTATGTAAACAAGGCAGACCGCTGTTCTGTCAGTGATGAACACAGGGATCCTGTGTTCCTCCTATTTAGGAACACAGGTTTCTGTGTTCATCTAGTGAATACAACCCCATATAGTTAGAAAGAACTCCCTAGGAGCACACTTAACCCTTTGATCACCCTTGGTGTTAATACCTTCCCTGCCAGTGTCATTAGTACAGTAACAGTGCATATTTTTAGCACTGGTTACTTTAGTAATGTCATTGATCCCCTCAAAGTGTCAGTTAGGTGTCTCATCTGCCCGCCACAATGTCACAATCCTGCTAAAAATTGCTGATTGCCACCATTACTAGTAAAAAAAAGGGAAAATAAACAAAAATTACATAAATCTATCCCCTAGTTTGTAGACACGATTACTTTTGCACAAACTAATTAATATACACTTATTGGGATTTTTTTGTACCAAAAATATGTGGCAGAATACATATTGGCCTAAATTGATCAAAATAACTGATTTTCTATTTTATTTTTTTTATTTTTTATTGGGAATGTTTTATAGCAGAAAGTAAAAAATATTGTGTTTTTCAGAATAGCCGCTGTTTTTTTGTTTATAGCGCAAAAAATAAAAACCGCAGAGGTGATCAAATACCACCAAAAGAAAGCTCTATTTGAGGGGAAAAAAGGGCATTAATTTTATTTGGGTACACAACCGTGCAACTGTCAGTTAAAGTAACGCAGTGCCGTATCGCAAAAAATGGCCTGGTCATTAAGGGGGTAAAACAGTTCGGTCCTTAAGCAGTTAATATTATATCCAAAAAAGTGTAGCACTGTCGCTTTAACATATGTGACAAACCACTATGAATACTTTCTGAACATAGATAATCCAACAAAGATAATGAAAAAACGAAGTGTACTATACATGAAAAATGTGTAACAATATCCCTTTTAAAGACGTGCAACTCAGTCCAGCCGAAGGGCCTTTATATATAAAAATACCACTAAAATGAAGACATTAATTTGAGCAATTGATTCACAGACACCTTGTAAGATGCAGCCAGGTGACCCTCTAATTTGCTGTCACCTTAGATCATGCACTGCTTACTACAAATTGCGAACCCTTAATTATTTTAGGTCAACTGGCTTGCTCCTCATTACTGGGTAAGACATAAAAAGCAGCGGATTCCACAGGCAGACTATTTACTTCTCAAAATGGCTCCAAAGCATCAACATGATCCATAACCCAGTGAGGAGAGAAATAAACATTTGATCTGACCTCACCTGGCACTTATGCTGAGCAGTGAGCTAGGATGTACATGCTGTTGTATTGCACTTCATTGTGATTATATATTTTTACCCAATGTGCATGTAACAGAGGTGTACTCCCTATGTCTTTTATTGTGCCCAAACATATAGCTTAGGCTGATAGAGGACTCAAAACGGTCCTCCAACAAACAGAAGAAGACTGCATTACTTCCTCTGCAAGGACATGCTTTGCGGAAGGTGCAGCCCAGCTCACAGAAAAAGTAGGAGTTTCCCATTGAATAGGATAACCCTCTGAGGCAGGCAAATATACTGTCCTCTGTTTTGTATAAGAAAGTTACAGATTTTTTTTTTTTTTTAAGAAATCGAAAAGATGCAATCATCTTTATAAAAAAAAAAAAAGCAGATATCCCAAAATAGTTACCTCAGCTTTAGAAACCACTGCTCCTAACATAATGTTTGCCAAAGGGGAAAAAAGTAAACATAGATTGGCTGTTCTGTTGTGGACCTACAGTATCTCTCAAAAGTGAGTACACCCCTCACATTTCTGTAAATATTTTATTATATCTTTTTATGTAACACTGAAGAAATGACACTTTGCTACAATGTAAAGTAGTGAGTGTACAATAACAGTGCAAATTTGCTGTTCCCTCAAAATAACTCAACACACAGCCATTATTGTCTAAACCGCTGGCAACAAAAGTGAGTACACCCCTAAGTTAAAATGTCCAAATTGGGCCCAAAGTGTCAATATTTTTTGTGGCCACCATTATTTTCCAGCACTGCCTTAACCCTCTCGGGTATGGAGTTTAACAGGTTGCCACTGGGTCCTCTTTCACTCCTCCATGACATCACAGAGCTGGTGGATGTTAGAGACCTTGCTCTTCTCCACCTTCCTATTTAGGATGTCCCATAGGGTTTAGGCTGCTCAATAGGTTTTAGGTCTGGAAACATGCTTGGCTAGTCCCTTACCTTCACCCTCAGCTTCTTTAGCAAAGCAGTGGTCATCTTGGAGGTGTGTTTGGGGTCATTATCATGTTGGAATACTGCCCTGCGGCCCAGTCTCAGAAGCGAGGGGATCATGCTCTGCTTCAATATGTCACAGTACATGTTGGCATTCATAGTTCCCTCAATGAACTGTAGCTCCCCAGTGCCGGCAGCACTCATGCAGCCCCAAACCATGACTCTCCCACCACCATGCTTGACTGTAGGCAAGAAACGCTTGTCTTTGTACTCCTCACCTGGTTGCTGCCACATACACTTGACACCATCTGAACAAAAAATGTTATCTTGGTCTCATCAGACCACAGGACATGGCTCCAGTAATCCATGTCCTTAGTCTTCTTGTCTTCAGCAAAATGTTTGTGGGCTTTCTTGTGCATCATCTTTAGAAGAGGCTTCCTTCTGGGACAACAGCCATGCAGACTAATTTGATGGCAGTGTGTGGCATATGGTCTCAGCACTGACAGGCTGACCCGCCACCCCTTCAACCTCTGCAGCAATGCTGGCAGCACTCATACCTCTATTTTCCAAAGATGACCTCTGGATATGACGCTGAGCATGTGCACTCAACTTCTTTGGTTGACCATGGCGGGGCCTGTTCTGAGTGGAACTTGTCCTGTTAACCACTTAAGCCCCGGAAGATTTTACCCCCATTCCGACCAGGGGGTATTTTGCGATTCGGCACTGCGTGAATTTAACGGACAATTGCGCGGTCGTGCGACGCTGTACCTAAACGAATTTGGTGTCCTTTTTTTCCCACAAACAGAGCTTTCTTTTGGTGGTATTTGATCACCTGTGCGATTTTTTGATCACGCGCTATAAACAAAAAAAGAGCGTCAATTTTGCAAAAATAGCAATATTTTTCACATTTTTTTATATGAAATTCCCCAAAAAAAAATTTAAAAATCAAAATTTTTTTACTTTTTCGGCCAATTTGTTTTATGCTACCTATGTTTGGTAAAAAAAATCGCAAAAAGCGTATTTTGATTGGTTTGCGCAAAAGTTATCGCGTTTACTAATAAAGGGAAAGATTTCTGTCATTTTTGTTGTTTTTTTTTTTAACGTGTAATGGCGGCGATCTGCGATTTTTTTTGCGGTACTGCGACATTGGGGCGGACAGATCGGACCCTTGACTGACATTTTTGACACTTTTGGGGTTACCAGTGACATTTCTACAGTAATCAGTGCTATATATATGCACTGTTACTGTAAAAATACACTGGTAGTGAAGGGGTTAACTTTATTTGGGAGGGAGGGGCTGTGTGTATCCCTAGGGGCGTGCTTTCTACTGTGATTGGCTGGGGCTTCAGCTGTATGGACACTGATCAACGGATCTACATACTAGATCCGAGTGATCAGTATCCTAACAGCAAGGAGAATGACAGGTGGCTTGTTTACACAAGCTGCCTGACATTCTCCCTCTCCCCCGCCGATCGCCGAGTGACCGGCGGACATCGGGTCCGCCGGTCACACGCGCGGGGGGATCCGTGACCACGCGGGAGCGGGAGCGCGCCTCCGGGGGCGCGCGCTCGCTCCCTAGACCCTCACAAGCTAGTGACGTAGCCCTACGTCACTTTGCCTGTGAGGGGCTGACTGCCGACGTAGATCGGCGTTAGGCAGTCGGCAAGTGGTTAAACAGCTGTATGATCTTGGCCACCGTGCTGCAGCTCAGTTTTAGGTTCTTGGCAATCTTCTTATAGCCTAGGCCATCTTTATGCAGAGCAACAATTCTTTTTTTCAGATCCTCAGAGAGTTCTTTGCCATGAGGTGCCATGTTGAACCGCCAGTACACTTATGGGTGTACTCATTTTTGTTGCCAGCGGTTTAGACATTAATGGCTGTGTGTTGAGTTATTTTGAGGGGACAGCAAATTTACACTGTTATACAAGCTGTACACTCACTACTTTACATTGGAGCAAAGTGTCATTTCTTCAGTGTTTTCACATGAAAAGATATAATAAAATATTTACAAAAATGTGAGGGGTGTTCTCACTTTTGGGAGATACTGTAGTCCACTTTCATCTTTGAATCAGAAGGGTCAACTGCTATGGTGTCCAGTCCACCTAGTCCTCCTTTTAGACTCCAAGCCCCAAGTGAATCTCACACTTCAGAAAACACTGTTTATTACTACTAGTCATAAACAAACTCCATATGACATTGAGAAACATCTGCTCTTGTTGATATTGTAGATGATTAACTTGAGGCTTTCTAATTAGATATTAGAGCTGATTAGGAAAACAGACGTGGTGGCAGCTCTTTCCCCAATGAGGGGATCTCTAGTTGTCAAAATTACCTTATGAACCTTTGCATCTGCACTACCCAACCTACATCCTCTGCTTATTAATGGGCTGCAGAGGTCGTATTAATACAGTACACGTTCTAATCCTCCTTTTCCTTAATATGTAAATGCAATCTCTTGAAACATAATTAGCTTGATTTTAAGTAATGTTGTTCCTCAATCACATTGATCAAAGGCTTCTCAGTTGCAAACGTATTCTTGGCATCAGCCAGAACTCTGTGTGCCGTTTAACATTATGACCTTATGACTTTCCATTCTGCTCCCTTCACTTTGTGAGTGGCTTTTAATTGGTTTCATGCTGTGAAGAGCTGAACAACAAATCTGTGTCTGTGTTTTCTAAACAGAACAACGGTTTTGATTTCACAAGCTTCCCTGGGATGTGTGAGAAATGAAATATGCCATTCTTGATAGTCATGTGATTGCAGCATAATGCGCAAACATGACTCTTGTCGGAAATCAAAATAACACTTCGACAAATCAATACCACCAAGTACACATGATGAAATAAATATATACCTACAAACAACCTTATTCTACAACATGAGAGGCCAGTGCCACCTAACACTGATTTACAATGTAAAGGAACTGCATTTCTTACTGTTACTTATCTCTCTTTTTAGTGCCAACTTTTTTAGAATGCATGTACATCATTGACCTCTGCCAGGTTTACAATGTAATGTAAACTCCAGGCTCTCAAGGACCACCCTACCCAAATCAGGAACAGGAATGGGTTAATCAGCTTTTAATAGATGTACTACCAAGCTAGAAGATATTGTACTTTACTGGTACCAAGAGAAGGACGGCCGAATATGATTATAATACAATACTGTTTATTACAAAAATACAAAAAATATAAAAAACATCAATAAAACCTCTTGGAATATTTAGCAAGGACATGTTGGTTACTCATATGGCATATATTGTCCCACGTTTATGTGAATATATGGTTTTATTGAGGTTTTTTTATATTTTTTTTTTATATTTTTTGTATTTTTGTAATAAACACTGTTATCTTAAAATAATCATATCATCCTTCTCTTGGTACCAGTAAAGTCCAATATCTTCTAGCTTGGCAGTACGTGTTTTACATCGATGAGGTACCTCATATATACCCCTACTCTCTCTTTTTACATCAGCTTTTAATAGACAGTGGCATTCATTGTGGTGTAATGTTTTACATAGCTATACCTGCAAAAGGGGCCAGCCTAAAGTGATCTAGCAACACTTAATTTTCTGACTAAAGTTCTAAAGGCCCTTCAAAAAAACTTGTCCAACACAGACTTTAATTTGTCTGAAGTGGTGAAAGATCTTTGCAAGCTGGGCAGCACAGTGACTTAGTAGTTAGCACTTCCACCTAGCAGCACTAGGGTCGTTGGCTTGAATCCCAACCATGGCACTACCTGCCGGGAGCTTGCATGTTCTACCTGTGCCTGAGAGATTTCGCTCACACTTCAAAGACATGCTGGTAGGTAAATCGGATCTTGAGTTTATTGGCCTTAGTAAGTATGAATGTGAGGTAGGGACTTTAAACTGGTAACTCCTTGAGGGCAGGGACTGATGTGGATGTACTATATATATATATATATATATATATATACAGTGGGTATGGAAAGTATTCAGACCCCCTTAAATTTTTCACTCTTTATTATATTGCAGCCATTTGCTAAAATCATTTAAGTTCATTCTTCTTCCTCATGAATGTACACATAGCACCCCATACTGACAGAAAAACACAGAATTGTTGACATTGTTGCAGATTTATTAAAAAAGAAAAACTGAAATATCACATGGTCCTAAGTATTCAGACCCTTTGCTCAGTATTTAGTAGAAGCCCCCTTTTGATCTAATACAGCCAGGAGTCTTTTTGGGAAAGATGCAACAAGTCTTTCACACCTGGATTTGGGGATCCTCTGCCATTCCTCCTTGCAGATCCTCTCCAGTTCTGTCAGGTTGGATGGTAAACGTTGGTGGACAGCCATTTTTAGGTCTCTCCAGAGATGCTCAATTGGGTTTAAGTCAGGGCTCTGGCTGGGCCATTCAAGAACAGTCACGGAGTTGTTGTGAAGCCACTCCTTCGTTATTTTAGCTGTGTGCTTAGGGTCATTGTCTTGTTGGAAGGTAAACCTTCGGCCCAGTCTGAGGTCCAGAGCACCCTGGAGAAGGTTTTTGTCCAGGATATCCCTGTACTTGGCCGCATTCATCTTTCCCTCGATTGCAACCAGTCGTCCTGTCCCTGCAGCTGAAAAACACCCCCACAGCATGATGCTGCCACCACCATGCTTCACTGTTGGGACTGTATTGGACAGGTGATGAGCAGTGCCTGGTTTTCTCCACACATACCGCTTAGAATTAAGGCCAAAAAGTTCTATTTTGGTCTCATCAGACCAGAGAATCTTATTTCTCACCATCTTGGAGTCCTTCAGGTGTTTTTTAGCAAACTCCATGCGGGCTTTCATGTGTCTTACACTGAGGAGAGGCTTCCATTGGGCCACTCTGCCATAAAGCCCTGACTGGTGGAGGGCTGCAGTGATGTTTGACTTTCTACAACTTTCTCCCATCTCCTGACTGCATCTCTGGAGCTCAGCCACAGTGATCTTTGGGTTCTTCTTTACCTCTCTCACCAAGGCTCTTCTCCCCCGATAGCTCAGTTTGGCCGGACGGCCAGCTCTAGGAAGGGTTCTGGTCGTCCCAAACGTCTTCCATTTGAGGACTATGGAGGCCACTGTGCTCTTAGGAACCTTAAGTGCAGCAGAAATCTTTTTGGAACCTTGGCCAGATCTGTGCCTTGCCACAATTCTGTCTCTGAGCTCTTCAGGCAGTTCCTTTGACCTCATGATTCTCATTTGCTCTGACATGCATTGTGATATGGAAGGTCTTATATAGACAGGTGTGTGGCTTTCCTAATCAAGTCCAATCAGCATAATCAAACACAGCTGGACTCAAATGAAGGTGTAGAACCATCTCAAGGATGATCAGAAGAAATGGAAAGCACCTGAGTTAAATATATTAGTGTCACAGCAAACGGTCTGAATACTTAGGACCATGTGATATTTCAGTTTTTCTTTTTTAATAAATCTGCAACAATGTCAACAATTCTGTGTTTTTCTGTCAGTATGGGGTGCTATGTGTACATTCATGAGGAAGAAGAATGAACTTAAATGATTTTAGCAAATGGCTGCAATATAACAATTTAAGGGGGTCTGAATACTTTCCGTACCCACTGTATATATATGTAAAGTGCTGCATAAATTGCTGGTGCTGTAAATAATAAGTAAACAGCACCACTGCCAACAAAACAAAATGTGAGAATGTTGGTATTTTAGTATAACAAACAATTGTGTTTCTAAGAAAGAGCATTAGGACAATCATGTTAAAGTGCCTATAAGCCAAAATGATAAAAATATTTAATGAAATAAATATTGATCACTAATTTACAGTATATTCAATTACTGACCATTTTTTAAATCCACTCCGTATTCAAAGAAAATACCTGTGTTCTCTTCCTGTTTGGGCACAACAGCACCTGTGTTGCTCTCTCTTTCTGCTTTGTTGTGCCTGTATAATACAAGATGTGCTCAGTGTAATGCACGCCGTATCCAAGCATGATGTGCTCTTCCTGTCCTTGATGCAGCTTAACAGAAATGTCTACGAGGAGTGGTCTCTGTGCCGATCATTGTTATTCTGCTCCACACCCCACCCTTGAAGTTTAGGAAAACATAGGACAGATAGCAGTCATGTGGGTGCCAAGCAAGGGTGTTAATCAAGGGTCACATGAGAGGCCTGCCCTGGGGTGGGATCTTCTTGACTACACTAGGCACCTTTAACAGGATCACTTTTACTATGGATGGGGTACCTTTACTTTTGTGCGGTTTTCAAAAAAACACCATGGGACAAGGCTGAGGCTGCTGTGGGGAAATCTGGACCTTAAGGTGAGCCTCTTTTCTTAGTGATGAACGTACAGCATGTACACGTGCACTTACACCATGGCTGTTCTCCAGTTAACTCTCAGGACCCTGTGACAATGTACACCTTCTCTTCAACTTGCATTTGGGAGGGATATGCTGAGCTTTGTCCACATCCACCTGTCCAGTGTATTTTACTACCTCTTCTGATAACAGAACGGGCCATGCCGTGCACCCAGTGTGGGCTCTGTGCGTGCTTTCATACCCCTGTATAGGGTGAGAACCTCGGCAGTGCAGATCTGCTACTGTTGCTATTGTACAGACAGCTGGTGGCAGGAATGCCAAAATCATCTGCCTTGCTGCTAGAGGCCATTCTACCTGTAACAACTACTGATAGGCTGCTTGATAACCTTCCATTTCTCTAGGTACACACAGTATTGATCTTGTGCTGGTGTCTTCGTAGCCCAAAGTACCGTGGTGACCTGATTCATGGGATGATGCCAGTTACTTGCATTACACCACTTTAATAACTTTAGACAAAGTGGGAACAAGGTTTCACAACTTTACTTAAAAAGTGCAAAAGGTGTTACAAAGTCCAACACGCGGAGAGTGAGATACTATTCTTTCCTGCACCCTAACTCAAATGCCCCAGCATACCTGCAAAGGTAGAGTTCATTTAAATCACAGACTCCATCAGAGGCATTCTCCAGCAGCTAATGTCTTTGGTCCAAACCCCAAGTTCTGATGGCCTTTACATCATGGAAGTGGTAAGTAGCAATCTTCTGCTTCTCACTGGTGCGTGCTGTTCTCTGTCTCTCTCCCTTACGGGCCCTGGACCTCTCCGCTCGGGAGCTATCTGTACCAGACCACTGCCCCTCTTTTATAACACAGAATCAGTGGGTCAAACCCATAAAAAACCCACATAAAAACCAAAGAATCGTGAAAGTGTTAACTCTTAACCTCTTGTCCGGGACAGCACCTAAGTGGCTTTTTCCAACCCGCTTACAAGCTTAGTCATACCCTATACTTGTGATCTATGTGTTAGCAAAGTGCATCTGATTATGAGAAACATATTTTTACTGAGGATTTCAGCAAAAGAATAAGTAGTAAAGGTCTTTCCCTGAATATTTTTAAGACAACACTTGCATGCAGTTATTGCATGAGTTATTGATCAGTAAAGCAGGCAGCAAAAAATAACAGATTGGCTGTATTGCATAAAATACATCTACAAGGACATATTCAGTACACCATTTTTTACACAACACCTAAATAAGAGAAAAGCAAATATAGTTTAGCTTGCAAAAATCAATCCTACATTTGGATTTACCATCCAACATACAGTATGTAGCTTTGTGCCCATAAAAACAGCTTGACACAGACAATTAAATGGAAAATATTTAAATCACTCAGGTTGATTCTTTCTTCATTGTATTTTTTTCTCAGGATGCTGTCCTCACAATATTGTGTATCTCAATATTTTATCATTACATATACATAGTATTTTGAGTGCATGATAAATGTCTTGTTACATTTTACTGTGATATTTGTACAAATAAAGTTATCACATCGATATTTTAACTCCTTTTTACTAAAAAAAAACACATTTACTTCTTGCTTTAACATAAACTCTTCTGTCCCTTCTCATTTTAACTTTTCTTTAACTTCCCCTCCTTTGCACACTGTTTTCTTTTATGGTCATCTTATGCTTCGTAACTAAAGTGTTTGTTTCCACTATATCATAATTTTAGATTTCAATAATTACACACAAATTATAAATTACCTCTACATAGCGTACTAAAAATAGCTGAAATTGGCAAGATCATTCAATGGGTCTGTAGTGTAGTGTATGTTCAGCCATACAAGCAGAAGATCATCCAGTGCATGTGTCAGTTTGCATTCAAACCACTTTCCAAAGGCTCAACTAGTACTTGTAATAAAGGTAAGGTCAAAGGGTAACCACTGCTTGATTTTTGCCATGATTGTGCGCATAGACAAAACATAACCTTGAGCTTGATGCTTAAGCCCTCATTCACACTGAACATGGCTTTGAAATCGTGTGAGTTCATCTGAACTCACACGATTTGAAAGCCGCATTTCAATCCGACTTCGGGGGCGACTTGAAAGACATCTATGCTGCTTCATGCACAGATGTCTATTGAAATCACCCCCAAAGTCACCATAGGTAGTGCAGGAACTACTTTTGGAAATCGGTGTGACGCCAACTTTGCGAGGCTCTGATTGCCGGCAATAGGCTGCGATTTGACATGCGATATGACCTGTCATATCAAATCACGCATGTCAAATCGCGCCTATGTGAACGGGGGCTGAAGCACAACTGTAATTATACAAAACAGAAAAATTGGTTTCCACCCCACCCAAACCCACATACTTTGTGCTTGTTTTATAAAAGCATTTAAAAGATGTGCATTTGGTGGAGGGGGAATTATGGTGTGGGATTGTTTTTCAAGGGTTGGGCTTGGCCCTTTAGTTCCAGTAAAGGGAACGCTTAAGGTGTCAGTATACCAAGACATTTTGGGCACCTTCATGCTCCCAACTTTGTGGTAAGTTTGGGGATGGCTCCTTTCAGTTCCAACATAACTGTGCACCAGTGCACAAAGCGAGGTCCATAATGACATGGATGAGCAAGTTTGGGGTGTAGGAACTTGACTGGCCTGCACAGAGTCCTGACCTCAACCCGATAGAACACCTTTGGGATGAATTAGAGCAGAGACTGCGAGCCAGGCCTTCTTGTCCAACACCAATGCCTGACCTCAAAATGTGCTTCAGGAAGAATGGTCAAACATTCCCATAGACACACTCTTAAACCTTGTAGACAGCCTTCCCAGAAGAATTTAAGCTTTTATAGCTGCAAAGGGTGGGCCAACTCAATATTGAACCCTACAGACTAAGACTGGGATGCCATTAAAGTCCATGTGCATATAAAGACAGGCATCCCAATACTTTTGGTAATATAGTGTAAAGGTATATAAAGTGGGGTGAGGGGGGAGAGGGGGAGAAAGAGAGAGAGAATGGACATTTGTGTACATATTACACTTGGCACACAAGTTGTTTAAAGTTTTACTAAACCCAGGTTCCTGCATTCACTATAGCTGGTCTCTCACAGTACTCAGAACATGAAAATGCAATAATTTACATAAATATAAACTAAAGAACCTTTCTCATTAGCAGTATATAGCAGTCTTCTGACTTCTATCAGTGTCTGGTTAAAGCTTGTAGGAGGAGTTTTCATTCTCCCCTGATTGCCCTATGAGGCTACAGGTCCTATAACCCTCTGTCTGGAAAGTGCTGATTGGCCATGTGCTGATCACATGCACCCTCCCAAGAAAAATAAATCTCTAGCAATACAAACTAAACTGAGAATGTGCAGAGTGACTCCAAAGGCTCGGTACTATCGGCAGCTGGATAGGGAACAGTGGAAGAACGGGAGGATCAGAGAAGACAGGATCAAACAGCCTTTTTACACAATGCAGAGGATCAACCCCTTAGGTTCCACAGTGAGTATAACAAGCATGCTTTACTGCATATACAGATATGCATATACTGTTGTGCGTTTACTAACACTTTAAGGATAAGAAGATATCTCACAAACATTCACACTTGGTGGCACATATACCCATTTTCTGAAAGTGCACAAAAACTGCCCGATCTAATAGAAGTGTATAGAAAAGAGCAGGTAGCCTGCATGAAAACCGTGGGTACACTGTGCAGCACCTGTGTTCGAGGAAACAGCACCAGAGCAATGTGAATGGTGCCTTAGTAATATATTTTTTGATTGTAGTGGGGAACTGGTAATCAGTTTTTTCAATATGTAATAGTATAGGCAGACATAAAGGCAATTACAGACATCAGAGAGATGAGGACTTAAGAAATAGATTCCAATAATATCGCCTTATGTTTAATGGTGTGTCAAATATTAGCGTATTGAATGCATAAACAAAAATAAATAAAAAGTATAAAAATAGGGAATTATGCCAAATGTAGCATTTAGCCTTAGGCTTAAATATAAAACGGCAACTTCATTTATCATCCTAATGTGTTTTATTTCCTAGAGGAAATCACCCATAATCAAGTAAATTACTTTACAGTTCAGTCAGCTTTCTTAGCTCAATACTTTCATGTTAACCTCGTTTACCGGCATATTGGACATACCAGATAGGTTCCAATAAATATATTTATTTTACAGTTCAGTACTATGTACAAAATATATTGTCCTTTTTTTTTTTTTAAACAAATTTTATTGGAGTTTTTTCCAAACAAAACAAAATAATAATCAAACATGTTATGCATGTGAGAAATCCACAGTACAAAGGTGTAAAAGGAGATCACATACAGAGAACAATCGAAAATAATAAAAACCAGAACATCTGAACCATCAGGTGTAAAAGGACCCAAGAATATGAAGGGTGGGAGAGGGGTGAGGGGGCTAGCGAGGGGGAAGGGGGAATACCTAGATGGGGGGGAGCAAGAAAGGTTTATCAAAATATCTGGAGACGATCAGTTATAGACACAGGTATCGGGGGATCTAGTGACACTTTAAGTAGGTTTGGGGATGGCCTGGGGGAATGCAACTAAGAACGAGTTCCATTTAGCGGGGAGATGATGGCAGGGACCTGGGAAGAGCTTTGAGTCCAAGAGTTCTTTAGAATATAGCTTGGCAAGGTCTTCCAGGACGTTCTGGAGTTTGGGGAATGTGAGACTGTCCAGTTCCTGATTATGGTCCGCCTGGCTATCATGAGGCATGTTGCGATCCAGGCCTTATGAGCGGTTTAAAGTCAACGACTGAGAGCGGTCCAGTGCCAAGAAGGGGCCATGTATGTTTCCAAAAACCAGGAGGAGCGGGTTGTTTAGAGGGGTCAGGCCCGTAGTGGGGAAAATTAGGTTTTGAACTTCAGACCAGAACGATGCAATACCAGGGCATGACCAGAGTCTGTGAGCTAGTGATGGTTTGTGTAGATGGCACCAGGAATAGGAGTGTGCATGAGGCACTTCAGTGGAGAAAGAGAAAGGGGAGTAGGCTCTGTGCATGATCTTCAGCTGTTGTTCTCTCCAGAATTCATTTACAACAAACTTGCACGTCATATTGTACCCATGGAGAATGGAAGCCCGGAGGTTGGGGAAGTCAAAGTCCTTAGTCCAAGTAGAAGAAGGGTTAGGTGTACTCTGCGGAATACGGACCACTAGAAGTGTTGTAGATGTCCGAGAGTTTGATTTTCTGTTTGGACACTAAAACATCCAGCAAAGAGTCTGAGGTGGACACAAAGTGCTCGCAAATGAGATTGCCTGCTGAAGGTAAATAAAGTGATGTCCCGGGATATTGTAGGTATTGTGGAGTTCTGAGTGGGAGCATGGACCCCCTGAGGTGGGGTAGAAGAGTTGGGAAAAATGCGTGAGGCCGCCTGGAGGCCATTGAGAGAAAGCTTGATATTGCCTGGTTTGAGGGAATAAGGGGTGACCCAAGATGGGAAGGTATTTTGAAAAGTAGGGAGATAGCTTCAATTTCTTGTTGATTTCTCTCCAGGATATGATAGTGTCTCTCAGAAGAATGTTGTTCTTGATGTTGGCTGGTAATTTATATAGGGGACAATGGAGTAATGCCCCCCGATTAAAGGGTTCGATCATTTGAGACTCGATATAAATGTTTGAAAACCTGGGTGCCCCAGAGATCCAATCAATGCCCACCCTCAGTAAACAGGACAAGTTATATAGTCTAATATCCGGGATGTTGGCGCCTCCCTCCCGCCTGGGCATCTAGAGTTCTTTTAACGATATGCGTGGACGTTTGCCATGCCAAACAAATTTTGAGAGGGCTCCATAAATGATCTGGGTATCCTTATGTTTAAGAAGGAGAGGGATGGTTTGCATGGGATAGAGCAATTTGGGATAACTAACCATTTTAAAGAGGTGGCATCTGCCCAGGAGGGAGAGAGGTAATTCCGACCAAGATTCCAGTTGTTTTTTAATTGCATCAACTACAGGAGGGAAATCGAGGGTGTAAATGGATGAAGGAAGTTTGCCTATTTTTATGCCCAAATATTTGATGTGGGATTTCGCTATGGAGAAAACAGAGTGGTCCGACCACGAGGGAGATTTAGAATCGGAAAGGGGGAGGATCTCCCTTTTAGCAAAGTTTATTCTAAGACCTGAACAGGATCTAAAGTTGGTGAAAATGTTATGAATGAGGGGTATATCTGATGAGGGATTCGAAGTGAAGATTAGTATGTCATCCACAAAGAGGGCTGTCCCAATTTCCTGATTGCCTATATGTATACCATGGAGAAGGGGGTGAACAGAAAGATAGCGGGAGAGGGGTTCAATTGCAAGGTTGAACAATAGCGGGGAAAGTGGGCAACCTTGCCTGGTGCCTTTATAGAGGGGGAAGGACTCCGAAATTTGTCCGCAAGCGACTATATTGGCACGAGGGGCAGAAAACATGGTTGAGATTAGATGCAGAAAAGAGCCACAAAATCCGAACCTCTCAAGGACCAATTTGAGCCAAGAGAAGTCAACGTTATCAAAGGCCTTCTCTGCATCTAATGTAATTATGGCCATATCATTGAGAGGGTCTAGGTGAGCTTTGTTCAGGACCGCCAAGACCTTCCGGATTGTAGAAGTGGCTGAGCGGCCTTTGGTAAAGCAGGATTGAGTGGGTAGGATGAGCGATGGCATAATGTCAGCTAACCTATTGGCAATTAACCAGTGTCAAGTGTCAAGATTCAATAGAGAGATTGGTCGATAGGAGCTGGGTTCCGAAGGATCCTTCCCAGGCTACGGAATAAGTTTAATATGGGCTTGAAACCCGGTTGGTAGGTAGGGACCTCCATTCATAATGTGGGTAAATACTTTGGTTAGAGTGGGGGAAATGGAGTTAACGGCTAGCTTATAGAAGTCAGAGGTGTAGCCATCCGGGCCCGGGGCTTTCCCTGGTGTTAGAGAGGTGATAATCTCTCGGACTTCATCCAGAGTGATGGGGGCGTTAAGTTTGGAAAGAGCGGAGGGGTCCAATGTGGGAATGTGGACGTTGTCTAGGAAGGCCTCAGCGGTGTCTAGTGAGATGGGGTCAGGACCATAGAGGGATGCAAAGAAGTCCTTGATTACCAAGTTAATTTCTTTGGGGATCGCGGTGGATCCCCCGGTTGTTTTTTTAATGGAAGCTATATGTGTCGGAGAGCGAGGCCCCTTGCAGAGGTGGGCTAGAGTTTCCCTGATTTATTGCCAAATTTGTGAAGGCGGAGATCAAGTAGGGAGCGGTGAAAACTCTCCCTAGCCTCCGCCCAGAGATCAAACTTGGACTTTGCCTCTTTCCAGGCTTGGCGATTGGGGAGTGAATTGTCGTGTGCTAAGCGAGACTGCGCCGTGCACAAGGCCCTGCTAGCTTGCTGGAAGTTGGTGTTGGCAGTCTTCTTGTGGGCTGAGGCAAAAGCGATAATCCTACCCCGGATAACCGCCTTTCCCGTCTCCCAAAGAAGGAGGGGGTCGTCAGCGTGGGGTTTGTTGTCTTTGAGAAAGAGGACCAAGTGGATTCTAGTAGCATTTGGAGATCCCTATTGTTAGATAGGTAAGATGGGAAGCGCAAGATGGGGGCAGAGGGGGACATTTTAGGATCAATAAGGGAGACAGAGATTGGGGCATGATCTGAGATTTGCTCAATAGAGGGGTCTGAGGTGGATTTTAGGAGCATGTGGTTACACAGAAAATAGTGCATACGAGATAGACTGTCATGGGGAGGGGAAAAAAAGGTGAATTCCCTATCTAGGGGATGGGAAAGTCTCCAAGCGTCAGTGAGATGGAAGGAATTTGCAAAATCAGAGAGGGGCGTAGAGGTGAGGTGAGATTGGGGTTTAGAGTGGGCATCCCTAGATTAGTCCTCCGCTGGGTGCATTACCATGTTGAAGTCACCTCCCAGCAGAAGGGGGAAGTGGACCTAAGGGGCTAGTTTGGAGGATAAATCAGTAAAATAGGATTTGGGGGGCGAGTGGGGGGCGTAAACATTTGCGATCACTATAGTGGACCATTGGACTTTAATCTTGAGTATGGACAAACGACCCAGGGTGTCTGAATCTTCTAAAAACACTTCGCAGGGAAGATTCTTGTTTATCAGTACCAGGATGCCTGCCTTTTGTTTCACTGAGGCTGAGCCAAAAACCTGGCCCACCCACAGTTTGCGCATTCGCGGGAAGTCAGTGGCTGTAAGGTGTGTCTCTTGGAGTAAAGCAATGTCCGCCTTAAGTCGTTTTAGGTGCCTAAGGGCGGCCATCCTTTTGTGTGGGGAACGCAACCCCTTGACGTTCCAAGATAGTATTTTCATACTATGGGGGATCCTGGGGGGTCGGTGCAATTGAAGAATACTTTATATGGGTCAGGTGTCATGCAATATGATAATAGCCTGTGTAATGGGCATAGAAGGTCTAGTGGTGTTAAGTGACTCGTCTCGATAAGCATATAGGGCAAATAGGTATTCCCAGTGTGGGGTGAAAAGGGGGATACAGGAACTAGAACATAACTAACAAAGATGATTAAAAGAACAAAAAGAACACATACCATCGTAAGTCTGTACTTCACTTTTTTCCCGATGAGGGTCCTCCTTACCCAACGGCGTTACTGGAGTAGCAGATGAGGCCACACCCTGGACGGCATCAGTATAGAACGAAGGAAAAAAGAACAACCATCACCTACCCTCACATGGATGAGGAGGCAGTGGAGATGGAGAATAGCCAGCGATACCAACGCTTCCTCTGGGTACTTGAACAGGACGAGGCTGCCGGTGCAACTCCGGTAAGGCTGTGAGGGTGTACAAACAAGAAAGGAGATATACGTAAGTGGGGGAGCAAACCAGTTCACTTTTTAGGGTAAACAAGTGAGGAATGCATCAAACACAAAAAGCCTGGTAACAGTAAGAATGCACTTAATAAAAGGCTATGATCCTAGAGAACCAGCAGAGAGTCTCACAGTAAAGGTGGGTATTGTCACCCCGTGGGGGGGGTAGTGACTCAAAAAGTAGGGAGTTCCAGGGGGAAAATCGTCCGTGGTCACTTGTAAGATTTATGAGCATAACGGGGCCGTTTGGAGGAGTCCTTTCTGGGACTACGTTGGTCTCTGACTCCCGGGAAGCGGAGGGAGAAGGTGATGCTTGGGTCTCTATAGTAATTTGCAAATATGCCTGTAAATAATTTGCCGCACCATCCGGGTGTGAGAAGGATTTGGCTTCTCCCGCTGATGTCGTAAAGCGATGAATGGCTGGATAGGCCAGCGTAAACTTAATACCTTTCTGGGAAAGTGCAGTGCAGATTGGTTGGAACGCTTTTCGTCGCCTTGCGACCTCCTGGGAATAGCCCGCAAATAGCAAGATTTTGTGGCCATCCAATTGCAGAGACTTAGCGTTTCGAAAAGATTTAAGTACAGCCACCCTGTCAGCATAGTTGAGGAATCGGGCTATCACCGGGCACGGTGAGCGCCGGTCATTAGACGGGGGTCCCAAGCGATGTGCCCTCTCTACTGTGCATGGAGCCGAGATCCCCAAGGCCTGGGGGATTTTAGAGGAACAATAATCCTCCAGAACATCATTTGTGATGGTTTCTGGAACTCCTATAAAGTGGAGATTGTTCCGGCGGTAACGGTTTTCCAGGTCCTCTAATTTCTCTAAAATGTAGTGCTGGGTCTGGGAACAACACTGGACTTCTTCCTCTACCTCAGATAAGCTAGACTCTATGTCCGAGAGTCTCTTGGAGTGTTCTCCCATCTCCTTGCGGAGTTGCTCAATCCCTGCGGTGAACGCCCGGTCTACTGCTGAGGTAATAGTGGGGGACAACAGAGCTGCCACGGCCTGAGCTATGCTGGTGTATTGCTCGTCCTCTGGTGTTAGCGCTGAGGAAAGGAGAGGGATCGTCCCTGGCTCCACCGGGCCTGCTGCGGGGGGAGGGGCAGCGTCAGCCATGATAACTGCCTGCACAGCCGTAATGGTAGTGGCCTTTTGGGGGTCTCTGGGCGGCGGGGCACCGTGTGTGACATACCGATCCCTCCTGGGAGATAGCCAGAGAGTGCGGGGAGCACAGGGGAGATGATCCGCCGTCTGCAGAGGTGAGCTATGCGGGTTTTGTAAGCCGAAGTGACCGGAGCCGCCACCGACACGTCTAGCTCATCAGGCACCGGAAACGGAAGTAATATTGTCCTTTTAAAAGTAGCAAAAAATCAATGAAAAGGATCAAAATATTGTATATTTCAACTTGAACCAGAATGAGATGGAGTTGAATATTGATATAAATAACGTTAATTTTACATTTAATTGATTTTACTCTCCATTTTCAAAGTGTAAGTGCAGTTTCACTGCTCCCTTTTCTACACTTTTCTCATCACACAGAGATATGGAAATCCCCAGTTAGATGCATATACCATACCTGGGCTGGACAGTGTTTGCATTCCTCTGCAGTGCTGCATCTCACATCGAGGTCTGCTCCCCATGTATACACAGCAGCCCCCCCCCCCCCTGCTGTCCACAGCATTAGCTATAGTCACCTCCTAACAGGAGCTGCAGCTGAGTGTTCTGTCTGTAGGGCAGAGAGCTAAACCTTCCTGCTCCATAGACTTCAGATACCATATTTCTTTGATCTCAAATTTATTAGAACAAGCCAGGTAAAACTACAAATTGATAAAAATAAACATCAATCAGTACAAAATTGCATACAACAAAGAAAAAAATATTTATAATACAGAATGGGATAACAAGAACTCAATTTTCAAGCTCTCTCAGAGGTGATTGTGAGAGATTGAGAAAACATGTCTTGCTGCCTTGCAGTATCTTCTCAAAATGGTGGCTGATTCACTTCCTGTAGAAATTCTACCCAGAATGCCCCTGGTATTCTAACAACTTTATTAAACACATTTATGATATAACAACATGTCATTACTGCAGAACAGCTGAAGCTATACCAGAAAGGAACAGTAGGTGGCGCCTGCGCTCTGCATCTAACTAACTTGTGTGAATCCAGAAAACCCAACATGTTATTTTAAACAACATAAACACAAGTACTCTGAATAGAAGTCTGGTGGACAGAACACTGATGGTCAGGGATCAAGCCACCTTCTATAGTATACCAGTCTCTTCCCAATATCCCTCTATTGCTGTACTTAGTCAAGCATGCTGCCAGATGGCATATATTTCCCAAGCTTCCATCCCTACTGACAAATGCTGTTTCACCTGCCTGGGATTTTAGCCCAAAAAAGATTACATCTTTGCAGCTCCAGGATGTTTGGCTCCCATGCCCCATCTCTCTCTCTAGGCTCCTCCTTTACTGCCATTTACATGGGCACTAACTACACCAACGACATCATTAAGGAGGGACTTTTCTAAAAGAAGACCTAGCACCCTATTGCAACTTTTCTTTACATACTATACTTGGAACAGAGTCATCTAGTGGCAGGCAAGCTAACTGCACCTGCCATCAGGTTTTCCTACACATACCATTACAGTAGGACTGTGCCATTTCCCACCTTTTGGAACATATCATGTAAACATAAATGCTAAGTATATAAAGAAAAAATTCCCCTAAATGGTTGGGACTTGATAGGCACTATGTATTTGAACAAGTGAGAAAATGTATGTATTAAAACTATACATTTTATTGGAAGCAAAAAAAAAACAAGAGAAGGGCGCACCAACCTAGTGCAATACCAAAAGATATTTATTGGCAAATTGTTAAAACCACATCATATATTCTACTCACAAGAGTACGCTATGTAAAAGCGATAATCAAAAGAGTTCCTTCGGCTTTTCAGAGACCACGAGTCCATGATCCTTAGTAATGACAGGTGAACTTGAAGGTGTCCATACGGCTAATGCTTTTCGAGGGAGAACCCTCTTCCTCAGAGCCATGATGGTACGGTGGCACCGGAGGAGGGGAGGCAACAAAAGAGCGGAAGTTCCACTTTTAAGTTAAGTGCTGTTTAAACACTTGCCGACCGCTCACTGAGCTGGTACTGCGGCAAAGTGGCTCTATTCGTCTGGCGACGTAGACCTACATCACCAGACTCTCCCCTCTCTCGGCGGCTCGCTCCCGCTTTATTCAGACACAGCGGGAGTCAGGCCAGGGGAGGAGAGGCAGTGATCACCGCCGCTCTTCCCCGATCTTCGGGGATCGAGTGAGGAAATCCACCCACTTGTGTAAACAAAGCGGGTGGATCTCCTATGTGACAGACAGGGACAGATTACAGGATTCAGCATAGCTGAACCTGCGATCTGTGTCTGTGTCACACAACCCCCTCCCCCCACACACGTCAGTAAGCATGAGGCATACATTTAACCCCTTGATGACCAATAAAGTTAACCCCTTCCCTGCCAGTGTCATTATTACAGTAACAGTGCATATTTATAGCACTGATTACTATAGTAATGTCACTGGTACCCCCAAAAGTGTCAAAAATGTCAGTTAGAGGTTCGATCTGTCCGCTGCAATGTCACAGTCCCGCAAAAAAAAAAATAAAAAAAAGCAGATCGCCACCATTACTAGTAAAAAAAAATAAACAATAAAAATTACAAATCTTTCCCGTAGTTAGAAAACGCGATAACTTTTGCGCAAACCAATCAAAATACGCTTATTGTGATTTTTTTTACCAAAAATATGTAGCAGAAAACAAATTTGCCTAAAATGTTACAAAATTTTGATTTTTACATTTTTTTTGAGAATGTTATATATATCAGAATGTAAAAAATATATTTTTTTTTTTTTCAAAATTGTCGCTCTTTTTTTAAATACCACCAAAGAAAGCTCTATTTGTGGGGAAAAAAGGACATAAATTTAATTTGGGTACAGCGTCGCATGACCGCGCAATTGTCCGTTAAAGTAACGCAGTGCCGAATCGCAAAATATAGCCTTGTCAGGAATGGGGTAAAATCTTCTGGTCTTAAAGCGTTTAAAAATAAGCTCATTGAGAATTTTTTTTGTCAAAAACATGTATCTAAATACATTTTGGCCTAAATATATGGCAAAAATTGAATATATTGGATATTTTTTAACTGTCAAAGTTGAAAATGTCAATTTTTTCGCAAAATTTTCGCTCTTTTTTTATTAATATCGCAAAAAATGAAAAGCGCAGAGGTGATCAAATACCACCAAAAGGAAGCTCTGTTTGTGGGGAAAAAAGGACATAAATTTCGTTTGGGTACGGCGTTGCATGACCGCGCAATTGTCAGTTAAATTGAGCAGTGCCAAGTTGCAAAAAGGGGCCTGGACGTTAAGCAGGAAAATCCTCCGGTGGTAAAGTGGTTAACTGGGTTTTGCAGATTTGCTTTTTGCTCGCATTTGCTTCAAAAAAGGTTACAAAGCAAACAGCAATGACTGTAATTCAGAAGACCTATGGGTTTATGAATGGTATTCTCAATATATTTTATATCTCAGCTATCCAGATATTTCTTTGTAAGTGTTGGGTTGAGGTGAATTTAGCTTGCCAGTGGCTTATTTGTTCACAGTTCCAGGTGCAGCATCAATATTGCTCTGAATGTCTATGTCATTTTTATCCTGTCCTAGCTTTTTCATTTTATACTGTACATTTGGCATTTAATCTATTTAACTTATTTGCTTTTCAAGCACATTATATTCCTGCCTAAAAAACCCATTATATTGACAAAGACTACAGAATACAATTTGTTGGCTTCCTTTACCTTTTTAGAAAGCACATTTATTTCTGAACTCTCATTTATATCAACTGCCATTCCAACAGTAATTTTATAGGGTTCAAAGAGGCATTCATCTAAACAAATCTGAAACGTTGTCAACTCAGCTTAATAAAGCAAAAAAACATGTTATCACTGCATAAATTAAAATGTATGGTACTCAAACTGCAAGGAACAATAAATCTTTTCATTTAATCCTGGTTTGCATCAGCACCTTTCAGACCCCAAATTATGAGACAATTCTTATTTGAAACAATACCATGCCTATAATTAGGCATAGAAAAAAAAATCAGCTAAAAATGTAAAGTGTAAAACTATAGAGTAAAACGGAAAGTTTGGCTCAGTTCCCATTTATTATTCAAGAATCTAATTTCCTTAGTAAATATATAATAATATTTAACTAAAACTGGAAACAGCCATATGGAAGTTCCTTTCAGGTTCAATATGTCACATTGGGATTCATTTGGTAGAGAGTGCAAAATCTGGTGCAGCTGTGCATGGTAGCCAATCAGCTTCTAAATTGAGCTTCTTCAATTAAGCTTTTTCAAAAAAGCTGGAGACTAAATGTTTTTTGTGCAGAATTGCACCAGATTTTGCACTCACCAATTGTAGTAAATCAATCCCTATGTATCTGGTTTCGCCTCCTCCCTCCCACATACCACTTTAATATGTGTCCAAACCACCAATCCTGAGCTGGCAATCTACAAGGGCTCATTACCACAGACTCTTGACACAGCCTTTCTCAACCTTTTCAACACAGACAAACCCTTGAAAAAACCTTCTGGCCTCAGGGAACCCCTGATAAAAATGGCTATATCTACAACTCCTGATACATTAGTGTGATGATTAGGGTTGAGCGAACACCTAGATGTCCGTGGTCGACGGGTTCGGCCGAACTTTAAAAAAAAGTCCGGGTCCGTGTCCCGGACTTTTACCGAACTTTTCCCGGACACCGAACCCCATTGAAGTCAATGGGGACCCGAACTTTAAGGCACTAAAATGGCTCTAAAACACCAAAGGAAAGGGCTAGAGTGCTGCAAATGGCAGCAAAACGTAATTAAGAGCATGGCAAGTGCTCTGCAAACAAATGTGGATAGGGAAATAACTTAAAACAACAAAAAAAAAACAGAAAAATAAAACAATGTTCTTCTTCATCTCTGAAGGACGAGGCCCATATGGAGTAGGAGGGAGGTTGAGGTGGTGGTGGATGTGGCGGTGACATAGGCGTGCGCACAGGGTGTGCTGGGTGTGCCTGGGCACACCCTAATCACCTAGGGCACATAGCATTGCCAGTGAGGAGATGGGAAAGATCTCCCTGGGACCTGCTCTGCTCTATTTCTCCTTGCCTACAGGTACATGGCCCCGATACATTACTCTCCCTGCTGGCAAACACATGCATGTGTATTTCAACTTTGGGGTGCACACCTTAATGCAATAGGCTGCGCACACCTATGGGCGGTGTAGGTGGAAGCGGCGGTGGAGGAGGACCAGGGCCGGATTAACAGCATCATGGGCTTGGTGCTGAGGATTTTGAAGGGCCTTAAGGGCCGTGCCTTGCCATGCACCCAGAGGAGGAAGGGTGCAGCCATGCATGCCTAATTCAACATGGGATGCTGTCTCTGAAGCCCATAAACACATCCATGCATCGCCAACTGTCCCTCCTTGTCCGGCCTTCACGCTGTGTGGGGAGGTTCTGAGGGTGCTGCCTGGGGAAGCGAGCATAGAAGCCAGACTTCTGTGTTTACAAGTGACAGAAGAGCGGTAACAGTGAATATGGCCAACCCGGGGCCTATATAAAAGGTAGGGGCCTGGAGCTGCAGCTCCAATAGCCCCTACATTAATCTGGCCCTGAGGAGGAGGACGAGGTAGCCAACACTGCTTCTTTTCAAAAATTTTAAATGAGGGTACACCCCAAAAGAGTGAGAAAGAGCAAAAATGGAACAATGGGTGGGTAAGGTCGGTATCCATTGCTATTCTGCATAAGGTACGGAAAAGTCCCGTGGGATCCATGCCTGGTTCATTTTAATGAGTGTGAGCTTGTCCACATTGTCTCTGGACAGGCGGCTGCGCTTGTCTGTTATAACGCCCCCAGCCGTGCTAAATACCCGTTCAGATAATACACTGGCTGCAGGGCACGCCAGCACCTCCAAGGCGTAAAGGGCAAGCTCAAGCCATGTGCCCAATTTGGAGACCCAGAAGTTGAAGGGGGCAGACCCGTCATTCACTACATGTAGGCGTGTGCACACATACTGCTCCACCATGTTGGTAAAATGCTGCCTCCTGCTAAGACGTTCCATCTGAGCTGCTGGTGCTGCTGTTTGTTGTGGCGTGCTGACAAAGCTTTTCCACATTTCGGCCATGCTAACCCTGCCTTCTGAGGTGCTGGCGGTGCCCTGGTTGCGTTGGCGACCTCCTCCTCCTCCTCCTCTGCCTTGTGCTTCCACTGTGGCCCCGCTGTCAGATGGGAATGCCAGCAGCATGGCGTCTACCAGCGTGCGCTTGTACTCGCGCATCTTGCGATCGCGCTCCAGTGAGTGAATTAAGGACGGTACGTTGTCCTTGTAACGGGGATCCAGCAGTGCGGCCACCCAGTAATCAGCACAAGTTAGAATGTGGGCAACTCGGCGGTCGTTGTGGAGACACTGCAGCATGTAATCGCTCATGTGTGCCAGGCTGCCCAGAGGCGACGAAAGGCTGTCCTCTGTGGGAGGTGTATCGTCCGTGTCCTCTGTATCCCCCCAGCCACGCACCAGTGATGGCCATGAGCTGGCCTGGGTGCCACCCTGCTGTGAACATGGTTCCATCTCCTCCTCCAGCTCCTCCTCCTCCTCATCCTCCTCATCCTCCAGAACTGTGCCCCTGCTGGACAATTGCGTCCCTGGCGTTTGCGTGTGCAGGAACCCACCCTCGGAGCCCCTTGCGAATGACTGCCCTGAAAGCCTTGGAAATGTTACCTCTTCATCCTCCTCCTCCTCCTCATCCTGTGCCACATCCTCTTCCATCATCGCCCGAATTGTTTTTTCAAGGAGGCATAGAAGTGGGATAGTTAAGCTGAGAACGGCGTCATTGCCACTGGCCATGTTGGTGGAGTACTCAAAACAGCGCAACAAGGCACACAGGTCTCGCATGGAGGCCCAGTTAAATTAAATAGCGGAATAGAAAATATGATCCAAAAAAAGTGTATGTATATCACACGTACACAACCACACTGGGCCCCAATTACTATTGTTTGTACCCCTAAAAGGCTAGATGAGGAGTAGGGGGAGTATGGAACAGGCAGCACCCTCAAACCTTCAGAAGTATGAGATGAACCCCAACAACTTGGAAAGGTGGATCTCTCTCACACGTACCGACACAGACTATCCCGCAATTCAATTGATCCTCAAAGGTTTTTATTGAATAGCGGAATAGGAAATATGATCAAAAAAAGTGTATGTATCTCGCACGTACACAACCACACTAGGCCCCAATTACTATTGTTTGTACCCCTAAAAGGCTAGATGAGGAGTAGGGGGGGTATGGAACAGGCAGCACCCTCAAACCTTCAGAAGTATGAGATGAACCCCAACAACTTGGAAAGGTGGATCTCTCTCACACGTACCGACACAGACTATCCCCCAATTTAACTGATCCCCAAAGGTTTTTGATTAAATAGCGGAATAGAAAATATGATCCCAAAAAAGTGTATGTATATCACACGTACACAACCACACTGGGCCCCAATTACTATTGTTTGTACCCCTAAAAGGCTAGATGAGGAGTAGGGGGAGTATGGAACAGGCAGCACCCTCAAACCTTCAGAAGTATGAGATGAACCCCAACAACTTGGAAAGGTGGATCTCTCTCACACGTACCAACACAGACTATCCCCCAATTTAACTGATCCCCAAAGGTTTTTGATTAAATAGCGGAATAGAAAATATGATCCAAAAAAAGTGTATGTATATCACACGTACACAACCACACTAGGCCCCAATTACTATTGTTTGTACCCCTAAAAGGCTAGATGAGGAGTAGGGGGAGTATGGAACAGGCAGCACCCTCAAACCTTCAGAAGTATGAGATGAACCCCAACAACTTGGAAAGGTGGATCTCTCTCACACGTACCGACACAGACTATCCCGCAATTCAATTGATCCTCAAAGGTTTTTATTGAATAGCGGAATAGGAAATATGATCAAAAAAAGTGTATGTATCTCGCACGTACACAACCACACTAGGCCCCAATTACTATTGTTTGTACCCCTAAAAGGCTAGATGAGGAGTAGGGGGGGTATGGAACAGGCAGCACCCTCAAACCTTCAGAAGTATGAGATGAACCCCAACAACTTGGAAAGGTGGATCTCTCTCACACGTACCGACACAGACTATCCCCCAATTTAACTGATCCCCAAAGGTTTTTGATTAAATAGCGGAATAGAAAATATGATCCCAAAAAAGTGTATGTATATCACACGTACACAACCACACTGGGCCCCAATTACTATTGTTTGTACCCCTAAAAGGCTAGATGAGGAGTAGGGGGAGTATGGAACAGGCAGCACCCTCAAACCTTCAGAAGTATGAGATGAACCCCAACAACTTGGAAAGGTGGATCTCTCTCACACGTACCGACACAGACTATCCCGCAATTCAATTGATCCTCAAAGGTTTTTATTGAATAGCGGAATAGGAAATATGATCAAAAAAAGTGTATGTATCTCGCACGTACACAACCACACTAGGCCCCAATTACTATTGTTTGTACCCCTAAAAGGCTAGATGAGGAGTAGGGGGGGTATGGAACAGGCAGCACCCTCAAACCTTCAGAAGTATGAGATGAACCCCAACAACTTGGAAAGGTGGATCTCTCTCACACGTACCAACACAGACTATCCCCCAATTTAACTGATCCCCAAAGGTTTTTGATTAAATAGCGGAATAGAAAATATGATCCCAAAAAAGTGTATGTATATCACACGTACACAACCACACTAGGCCCCAATTACTATTGTTTGTACCCCTAAAAGGCTAGGAGTAGGGGGAGTATGGAACAGGCAGCACCCTCAAACCTTCAGAAGTATGAGATGAACCCCAACAACTTGGAAAGGTGGATCTCTCTCACACGTACCAACACAGACTATCCCCCAATTTAACTGATCCCCAAAGGTTTTTGATTAAATAGCGGAATAGAAAATATGATCCCAAAAAAGTGTATGTATATCACACGTACACAACCACACTAGGCCCCAATTACTATTGTTTGTACCCCTAAAAGGCTAGGAGTAGGGGGAGTATGGAACAGGCAGCACCCTCAAACCTTCAGAAGTATGAGATGAACCCCAACAACTTGGAAAGGTGGATCTCTCTCACACGTACCAACACAGACTATCCCCCAATTTAACTGATCCCCAAAGGTTTTTGATTAAATAGCGGAATAGAAAATATGATCCCAAAAAAGTGTATGTATATCACACGTACACAACCACACTAGGCCCCAATTACTATTGTTTGTACCCCTAAAAGGCTAGGAGTAGGGGGAGTATGGAACAGGCAGCACCCTCAAACCTTCAGAAGTATGAGATGAACCCCAACAACTTGGAAAGGTGGATCTCTCTCACACGTACCAACACAGACTATCCCCCAATTTAACTGATCCCCAAAGGTTTTTGATTAAATAGCGGAATAGAAAATATGATCCCAAAAAAGTGTATGTATATCACACGTACACAACCACACTAGGCCCCAATTACTATTGTTTGTACCCCTAAAAGGCTAGATGAGGAGTAGGGGGAGTATGGAACAGGCAGCACCCTCAAACCTTCAGAAGTATGAGATTGTGTTCACTGTACCCCACAAAGATTGAGTTCACTGCACCCCACAATGATTGTGTTCACTGCACCCCACAAAGATTGTGTTCACTGCACCTCACAAAGATTGTGTTCACTGTACCCCCCAAAGATTGTGTTCACTGCACCCCACAAAGATTCTGTTCACTGTACCCCACAAAGATTGTGTTCACTGCACCCCAAAAAGATTGTGTTCACTGCACCCCAAAAAGGATGTTGTTCACTGCACCCCAAAAAGGATGTTGTTCACTCCACCCCAAAAAGATTGTGTTCACTGCACCCCACAAAGATTGTGTTCACTGCACCCCAAAAAGATTGTGTTCACTGCACCCCAAAAATGATTTTGTTCACTGCACCCCAAAAAGGATTTTGTTCACTGCACCCCAAAAAGGATGTTGTTCACTCCACCCCAAAAAGATTGTGTTCACTGCACCCCACAAAGGATTTTGTTCACTGCACCCCAAAAAGATTGTGTTCACTGCACCCCAAAAAGGATGTTGTTCACTGCACCCCAAAAAGGATTTTGTTCACTGCACCCCAAAAAGATTGTGTTCACTGCACCCCACAAAGAATTTTGTTCACTGCACCCCACAAAGATTGTGTTCACTGCACACCAAAAAGGATTGTGTTCACTGCACCCCAAAAAGATTTTGTTCACTGCACCCCAAAAAGATTGTGTTCACTGCAGCCCAAAAAGATTGTGTTCACTGCAGCCCAAAAAGATTGTGTTCACTGCAGCCCAAAAAGATTGTGTTCACTGCAGCCCAAAAAGATTGTGTTCACTGCAGCCCAAAAAGATTGTGTTCACTGCAGCTCACACACAGAAAAATGGATGTGGATCACTGACACCTGCCTATCTCCAATCCCACACCACACAGCAATATCGATTGTAGTTTGTAGAACACAGTTTCCCTAAAATTCAGCAGACTCTGTCCCTAACAGGATTGAGAAGAGATCGTAGATCAGGATTGAGTGCAGATTCACCCCACCCCCCACACAGCAATATCGATTGTAGTTTGTAGAAGACACTGACCCTATAATTCAGCAGACTCTATCCCTAAAATGCCTACAACTCGCCCTGCCTAAACACTCCGACCTGTCCCTCAATTCTATCCGGACACAAATGGTTTTTTCCTGCCTATCTTTCCCTAATCAGCAGCCAGCACGTTGATGTGTGCTCTGTCCCTGAATCTAAGCAGCATAATGACGCCGCTGCGGCTGCCTCGAACTTATAAAGACTTGGTCACATGCTTCAGACGGCCAATCACAGCTACTGAGACATTTGCAGGCATGGCTGGGATGGCTTAAGGCACACCAGTTAAACGATTGTTGATTGGCTGTTGAAAGCCCGCCATGAAAAGAGCGCCAAAGCATGCAAAACCCGGAAATAAAACGACCGAACACGGATTTTTACCCGAACATACAGTAAAGTGTCCGTGTCCGTGTTCGGGTACAAAAAATCCAATTATTCGGTACGAACACGAATAATACAGTCCGTGTTCGCTCAACACTAGTGATGATCAGTGGGGAGAATGATCCTTACATTTGAACACATTGGTTGAATTACCCTCTTACAGATAGCTAAAAAGATCAATAGTGTCAGTGGTAACTAATTTCATGGGTGGAAATTTCTAACTGCTCAATTAACCCCTAGCAATTTCTGGAGGAACTCTGGTTGAGAAACCCTACTTCAAACTATGGCAACAGAAGCTGCCATTGTCATGATGCTGAGTGGAAGGCACTCTTTACACACTAAACACAATAAAAAGTGCTAAGCACTTCTGGGTTTAGAGCTTTAAGCCAGCTATGCACTATGTAAATTTCAGTTGATTCCTGGTAAACGTGACACAATTTTCTCTGTGGGTGGGCCTGTTAACCCCCCCATGGGTGCTGGCTTTCAGAATGCAATAGATGCAGCCAAAGTTTTGTCCATTCATTGCTGTATCTCCCACCGGATGAACAGAAAAAAAATCAGACTGTGTATGGCCAACTTCACAATGCCAACACTTAGTTCCATCTTAAGAGCGTGAAAGGGCCCCGGGCAATGCAGTGCACTGGGGCCTGCCTACACAATCACCCACGAGAATAAAAATGCAAATTATCGATAAGGCGATATTTATTGGTACAGCAGTGCCAGGCTATTGACAGCTTCCAAGTTCGGCGGCTGTAAACACACACACGGACAGGATTCAGACTTGACTGTCCTGTGTGTGCCTGTTCCCGTGGAGGCAGACAGGCATTTCTGCAGTTGTGGGCTCCCCCTCCATGGCCTAAGTGGCCTGACAGCAGTGCAGGGCCAATAGGCACTTGCCACCTGCTAAGGTCGGCGGCGGGATGCACGCGGGGATCGGGACTAATACTTGGCTGGGGCTGGGTTGCTGGGCAGGTGGGGCCCCCCGGGCAAGTGGGGCCCCCGGGAAACTGCCCAGCATGCCCATTCGGTAAGATGGCCCTGAGCCTGGCTCAGTGCAGGACACATTCTCTCCGGGGGAGACAGTCTACTTACTGTGCAGAAGGAAGTCATCCAGCAGCCACCCGCAGAGGAGGGATGGGAGGGTCGGAAAGCAGCACATTGCTGGGGAAGAGACTGAGCTAAGGGGGAGGGGAGGGGCTAGTAGAGGAGACGCTACAGGGCCGTGACTTAACCCGTGCTGAGCTGGATGGAAACGAGGAGAAAACGAATCCACTTGACTTATCAGCGTGGGCCCAAGGGACAGTTGCTTTGGGTCCTACAACAATGAATGGGCCCTGGGCAGCTGTCCCTTTTGCCCTGCGTTAAAGACTGCCCTGGACCATGTATACCATTTTTCAGAAAAACGAGGCATGGACTCAAGAGAGTATGTAAGATTCTTTCCATCAGCATTATAACATGTAAGCGGTATTGGGGATCAGGGTGAATAACACACCCATAGGCAAGGTGAGTGTAACAGAGCTTCTTGCTATTTGGGATGCAATCCTCAAAATTGTATGCCAGGTGGGCTGCGGTTTCTCAGTTTATCACAGCTGCAAAATATGTGAAGAAAGGAACCTGAAGAGGCAGAACTTCAAAAACATGCATCCAAAGCTTTTGGAAACATACAGTGGATCATAGTTTAGTAGGGGTATAATACCACCTGTTGAGTCTCTTTTGAGCTGCTTCCCTGACTGATATAAAGTGAGTGCATTTACAAAGATTACAAATAATGGTATTCCAGTCATCCAGAGAATATTGCTCCTCACATTTAGTAACCGTTTAAAAAGGATTTGCTGGTTGTTCTGTAACTTCTTCAGTACAAAAAAATATATACATATTTCATTAGAATTACCTACTTTGGCTGTCCGTTTCATTGATTAAAAAGCTAGTGGGTTACCTTGATGTCATTATAACTGCTGATGTTTATAAACTAATTATGATTATCAACACTAATAACATCAATCGATATACTGTAGGGGTTTTGTTAAGAGGACAATTAAAAATTGATATAAACAAGTCATTGGTTATTTAAAGTTATTAATAACTACTTTCCTCTTTAATGAGCAGGAAGCAATTTCCTTTAACTTTATTAATATAATTTTTTAATTTTTACTTTTTCTTTAATTTTGCTTTAAAAGTCTACACAGAACTTGAGGTGAAATTTCAGGCAATCTGTCCCATGTTATTTGAAATCCCCACCATTACACTTAGGTATAGATGGTGCAGAAACAAGGTCATCTAGAGCCCAGAGCAAACATACCAAACTGCACTCCCCAAGATGAATGACCATTATGTGTCAGCAAACCCCCCCCCCCCCCCCAAAAAAAAAAATGAGCACTAATGTGCATGATTTACCCCTAAGCATAAAGTCCCCCTCCTCCTAGGACAAATCTCCCCTGCCAATAGTAATCTTTGCCCCCCCCCAGCTCAAATACTCTTTCTCCAAATTCACCCAGGGCCAACTCCGTCCCCTCAAAAAAAAAAAAAAAAAAATCACTCCTCCTAGCACAAATCCTCTATGGCCCAAATTTCCCCTCCAAGCACAAATTCTCTCCCCACACCAAAGGAATCCCCCCTCCCAGCACAAATTTTCCGCCCAAAAGCACAATTCCTCCTCCCCAAATTTCCTTTCCTAGCATAAACACCTCATAATCATCCCTACTAGCACAGTTCCCCTCCCCCAATAAAAAAAATATCCCTTCCTAGCACAAATTCCATTCCCCCTCTTCCATATCACCTCTTCTAACACAAATCCCCAAATCCCCCCTCCTAGCACAAATCCTCTTCCCCCATCCCACTTCCCAACACAAATCCCCCCAAATCACCATTCCTATTATACACCCCTAATTTCCCCTCCTAGAACAATTCTTATCCCCTGCCACCCTCCAATTTCCCCCTTCCCAAAACAAATCCCTCTAATCTCCTGGAGGTGCCCCCACCTCACATGATATCACAGTGATCAGGGCAACTCCCACTTCTGCCCACCCCTTGTCCCGGTCCTGGGTATAGATGTTGCTATGTTTCTAACAGAAATAGAACTGATAGTGTAGTAATGATAAGTCAAATCCCCTATCTCAATTTTATAGCTATTAAAAAGATTTCAGCAAGTGTACAGGAAAAGCCCATCACTATATTTACAGAACACAAGTAGGCAAGGATACCCAATAGAATTTGCTAAAACAAAATCCTTGCAATGTGTATTGCTGAGCTAAAGAGCACTGATTTATTTTCCTCAACAAGACTGGAAATTCACTTTAAAATGGCCTTCTTCAGCAAGTGGCAGAGAAGATAAATGTTTTTACTACTGGTGGAAACAGGGTGACTGTCCTCAGTAGCAGGGCCGGCGTTAGGGGGGGGCAAACTGGGCAACTGCCCAGGGCCCCGAATGTCCAGGGGCCCCGGGTCACTGTCAGCAGCGGGGCTCCAGGGGCGGACTGAGCGGTCGCCGATCGGGCACTTCGGACGGGAAGGGAACCCGCGGCCCAGTACAGCACTGATTCACCCGATGTTGTCTCAGAGACAACATCGGGCTATCTGGAACTGCCGCTCGGCGACCAGCTCTATGGAAGTGGGAGGAGGGGAGGGGCCCTGCGGTCGCCGCTATAGAACTAGGAGGCGGGGCCCGGCCACCAGTTCTATATTGAAGTGTGAGGAGGGGAGGGCCCCGGCGGCTGTCTCTACTGAAGTGGGAGGAGGGAAAGGACCCTGCAGCCAACGGCATTGAAGTGGGAGGAGGGGAGGGACCCGGCGGTGTACTGCAGCGGCCGTGCTATGGAAGTGGGAGGAGGAGCCCGGTGGCCAGCGCTGCATCTGTGGGAGGAGGGGCCCGGCGGCGCTGCCTTTCTATGGTGTCCTCATAAGTACTGGGGACAGAGGTCAGTGAGTAGATAATAGGCAAGCCCAGCCAACTACCACATTCACTGACACCTCGACCAACATGTGATCTCCCCTAAATTCACTATAGTGGTGAACTTGGGGGAGATCACATATTGGTGGGGGTGTCAGTGGTGAATTGTGTGGTGGGGGGACAACGACACAGCAGTGGTGAACTTGGGGGACATCACATATTGGTGGTGGTGTGGGGGGTATGACACAGCAGTGGGGAATTTGGGGGACATGATCACATATTGGTGGGGGTGTCAGTGGTGGGGGGGGGGGAATGACACAGCGGTGGTGAATTTTGTGGGGAAATCACATATTGGTAGGGGGCCTGTCTGTGGCACCAACCCCCCTACCAATATGTGATTTCCCCACAAAGTTCACCACCACTGTGTCATTCCCCCCCCCCCACCACACAATTTACCACTGACACCCCCACCAATATGTAATCTCACCAAATTCACCACTGCTGTGTCACTCGGAGGGAATGACACAGTAGTGGTGAATTTGGTGAGGAGATCAGTGGTGAATTGTGTGCGGGGGGGGGGGGGGGTATGATACAGTGGTGGTGTAGCCCCCCCCAAAACCACACAATTCACCACTCATACCCCCACCCTAATATGTGATCCCCCCACCAAATTAACCACACCTTCCCGTCCGCCGCCAGAGAAGAGGCAGCGGACAGCGCCGACCGAGTCGCAGTGCCATGGAGGAGGAAGAAGTCGACTCCCGAGCAGCACGGTCGCCAGGGAGTCGGGACGGTGACGGGCGGCGCGCATGCAGGTCGAGATGAAGACTCGGAGGGAGAAGACGTCCGACCGAGTCACGAGCAGCACGCCAGGCACGGTGACGGCGGTGGCACCAGAGGTAAGTGAAGTCCTCCGGGGGGGGGGGGGTCACGCATTGATGGGGACATGCTGGACACTGCATTGATGGGGGACATGCTGGTCAGGTCACTGTACATTGATGGGGGACATGCTGGTCAGGTCACTGTGCATTGATGGGGGACATGCTGGTCAGGTCACTGTGCATTGATGGGGGACATGCTGGTCAGGTCACTGTGCATTGATGTGGGACATGCTGGTCAGGTCACTGTGCATTGATGGGGGACATGCTGGTCACTGTGCATTGATGGGGGACATGCTGGTCAGGTCACGGTGCATTGAATGGGGACATGCTGGTCAGGTCACTGTGCATTGAATGGGGACATTCTGGACACTGTGCATTGATGGGGGACATGCTGGACACTGTGCATTGATGGGGGACATGCTGGTCACTGTGCATTGGTGGGGGACATGCTGGTCACTGTGCATTGGTGGGGGACATGCTGGACACTGTGCATTGATGGGGGACATGCTGGACACTGTGCATTGATGGGGGACATGCTAGACACTGTGCATTGATGGGGGACATGCTGGACACTGTGCATTGATGGGGGACATGCTGGACACTGTGCATTGATGGGGACATGCTGGACACTGTGCATTGAATGGGGACATGCTGGTCACTGTGCATTGATGGACGACATGCTGGACACTGTGCATTAATGGGCGACATGCTGGACACTGTGCATTAATGGGGGACATGCTGGTCACTGTGCATTGGTGGGGGACATGCTGGTCACTGTGCATTGGTGGGGGACATGCTGGACACTGTGCATTGAATGGGGACATGCTGGACACTGTGCATTGATGGGGGACATGCTGGACACTGTGCATTGATGGGGGACATGCTGGACACTGTGCATTGATGGGGGACATGCTGGACACTGTGCATTGGTGGGGGACATGCTGGACACTGTGCATTGATGGGGGACATGCTGGTCACTGTGCATTGGTGGGGGACATGCTGGTCACTGTGCATTGGTGGGGGACATGCTGGACACTGTGCATTGATGGGGGACATGCTGGACACTGTGCATTGATGGGGGACATGCTGGTCACTGTGCATTGGTGGGGAACATGCTGGTCACTGTGCATTGGTGGGGGACATGCTGGACACTGTGCATTGATGGGGGACATGCTGGACACTGTGCATTGATGGGGGACATGCTGGACACTGTGCATTGATGGGGGACATGCTGGACACTGTGCATTGATGGGGGACATGCTGGTCACTGTGCATTGGTGGGGGACATGCTGGACACTGTGCATTGAAGGGGACATGCTGGACACTGTGCATTGAATGGGGACATGCTGGTCACTGTGCATTGATGGGCGACATGCTGGTCACTGTGCATTGAATGGGGACATGCTGGACACTGTGCATTGATGGGGGACATGCTGGTCAGGTCACTGTGCATTGATGGGGGACACGCTGGACACTGTGCATTGAATGGGGACATGCTGGTCACTGTGCATTGAATGGGGACATGCTGGACACTGTGCATTGATGGGGGACATGCTGGACACTGTGCATTGATGGGGGACATGCTGGTCACTGTGCATTGATGGGGGACATGCTGGTCACTGTGCATTGATGGGGGACATGCTGGTCACTGTGCATTGATGGGGGACATGCTGGTCTTGAACCAACCTAATGATTGTTTGTTAAGTCACGCAATTTTTTACAGCGTTTTTTGCCGCAAAGCAATGCCTATTACATTTTTCTGTTTGCGCCCCCCCAAAAATTTTGAGCACCAGCCGCCACTGGTAATTCGTATGTGTCCTGGATTAAAGGGGTGAGGTAGTAACTCTACCCCACCTAGACCTGGCAATTTACTATTGTAATGCTCTGGTTTTGTCTATGTATGATTTTTGTAATGCACTGGTCTTGGTTTGTGAATTATTTATATTGCACTTGTTTATAAATTATTGCACTTTTGTTCCTTGTGTCTAAAGATTGTGTAGGGTGTCTGGAGGCGGGATGTGGGTGTGTCTGGAGGTGGGGCAAGGGTGTAACTGGAGGTGGGACATGGGTGGGGCCTGGAAGGGGGCCCTTGATTTATTTTGCCCGGGGGCCCTGAGGGTTCCCAGTCCGTTTTACAAAGGGGCCAAGTCACTGTCAGGAGCCCATAGCACCGATCTTACAGATTCCTAGCGCACCTGTGGAAGGACACGGCCCCTCTCTTCCCTTTCCCTTGCCTTTTGGTGCAATTGGGTGCCGCTCAGCATATCACCATATATGGGCCTATATTTTTGGTAGAATATAAAAAAATTTGGGGCCCCACTTTTAGGTTTGCCCAGGGCCACACTTTGTCTAAAACCGGCCCTGCTCAGTAGCAAAACACTTGTATCTGCTATAGCCATAATGGTTATAAATCCCGGTAGAAGTATACCTAGCGAATTGTCTAAATATACGTACATTTTAGTGGGGAAAAAACACTCTGCACTTGAAAGGACAAATTTAATAGACTTTATTATTGCTTGGCTTTTATGGCAAAATAATAGATTGTGTGGCCATACAAGGACATTTTTCTTCAACTTGTTGTTGTATATTATGTGAATTTTTGCTGAAATCTCTGTCTGTATTTGTCCGCATGCTATTAATACATTGATTTTCTTGGTTTGACTAATGTACACTGGGGTTTCAACACATTGTTCCTCTATTTTAGGATTCTTAAAAGGTTTTTGTCTCTACCACAAGAGTGTTTATCTTGCATAAAATGCTACTATACACATCTCCAGAAATGTTTATTGTCCAGATACAGCATTTTGCATATCAACTGAACTTTTTAAATCTCAAAGGCAGCCAAAAATAATTTTCAGTTGTGGAAAATATATCTGCTAGAAGTTAGATAATATTTAAAGATGTGTATCAACAGAAATCCAATCAAGCCATCTCTGATATTCACATATTTTGGATTATAAGCACATATAGCTCTTTTCTCCAGACCCCCAGCCAAGAACCTGCTGAAGCTCAGACATGTCTTACTAGCTAACTCCCAGGGGCAATAGCCCCAGGAGAAATGTAACCCTCCCTGGAAAGGAAAAAACCCTCTGGAAAGGCCTCCCAAATATTTATCACCTCCCCAGCCACCTTCAAGAAATCACCTTCAATGGATTGGCTGGGGCATGATACACACTATATGCTGAAAGCCTTTCCCAGAAGCAGGAGGGAGAAATCAAACACCCAGCTAGAAAACCCTAACCAGACCAAAACAATAGATTACTTCTCCACTGACTGCAGTGAAGCCAAAAACTAAATTTAGCTCAGCAGCCTAACTAGAGAAAGGTGCTACACTGGTAGCCAGTTCTCACTAACCTGCTCATTGGCTCTTGCTAGCTCTGTCTTGCACACTAGCTCTGGTTCATTTACTAGTTCTGTCTCATTCCCTAGTACTGTCTTATTTACTAGCACTTTCTCGCTCATAAGTTATGTCTCATGCACTAGCTTTGTCCCTCACTAGCGCTCACCTTCTCACATACTAGTGTCCATAAAGTGAAAACCAATTGTGCTGTGCTTATTGGTGAACTTCCTGATGATTATCCAACCGGAGTAAAATAAATGCACGTTCTGATTATCCAAGTGCACCTCCACCAGAGCTCATATAAAATGCCTCCTTACCAGAAGTCTAGACTCCAAATTATAGTCTAGACAAGCTTAGTATGCAATCACATAAGATTCAATTAGCTCCCTCTGCTATGCTGAAGGTAATGGTACAATCATGGCTGATGATAAAAGCTACTCTATAATAGGGCCCATAAGGAAGAGATAAAACGCCCACATAGTATAAAACTGTATGATAGTTTATTAAAAGGTAATAATGCTAAGCACTTACTAGAATTCCATTAAAATCCAGCAGATATAGATCTTAACATTCCCAGGAACCGATCAGCATGTGTACGGGTTTGGCTAGCGTGGTAATCTCGCAGACATAGACTCTTGTTCCTTTAAATGTTTCCTCGGAAGCTGGACCTTGTAGTGCACCTTATTGGTTTGTGTGTTTTTCGTTTTTTTTATATACTGCAGGTGTTTCTCCTTCCTTGCTTTACTGAAAAGTAGCTTGGAGATGAAATGCCCTTCACAGTTCTTTGCTCAGAGTCCAACTGCTTTCTCCAAAGTCCTCCAGTTTCCAGCACACATGTTGCTTCTTTGTCTTCCGAAACAACTCTAGCAAAGAAGCATAAACCCCTGTAGTATATAAAAAATGAAAAACACACAAACCAATAAGGCGCACTACAAGGTCCAGCTTCTGAGGAAACAGTCAAAGGGACAAGAGTCCATGTCCGCGAGGTTACTACGCATGCCAAACCCGTACACATGCTGATCGGTTCGCAGGAATGTTTGGATCTATATATGCTGGATTTTAATGGAATTCTAATAAGTGCTTAGCATTATTACCTTTTAATAAACTATCATACAGTTTTACACTATGTGGGTGTTTTATCTCTTCCTTTTTTTCTTTTTTCACAATGTTAAACGTTATTCAGAAAATTAGAAAAGGCATACATAGTGCAAACAGGGTAAAGTGCTTTAAACATAAAGCAAAAAATCTTTTTCAGTAACAAATAACATTAAACATGTAAGAGTGTAATATAGGAAACCAAATAAATGGTACACATACTTTTCATGCGTCAGATTAAAAAGGTGACAATTGCCACTTTGCATCCACTTCTTAGATTAAAATCTTGAACTCTTAAACTTTACAATTGTCAGGCAGTATGGTTACTGTTTTTTCTGAGTACAATACAGATGGACCTAGAAGTAGGTCCATCCAAAGATATTATGGAAGGCAATTAAAGACAGAAGAGGAAAGGAAAGAAAAGAAAATAAGAGAGAGAGTATAAGAAGTGACAGTAAAAAGGAAGGAGGGAAGGTGGAATGAGTTAAAGGGAAAAAACGGGGGGGGGGGGAGGGGGAGGCTCCAGAATAATTTGAAAAATTGTGAGAATCATTCTCAACTCTGTATTCAGTGGTTTCTGAGATCATTATACTCTTGCGAAACAGTGAAGACTTGCCAGGGAGACCATTGTTTGTGGAATAGATCATTTCTTTCATTTTTGATGGCAAGCGTCTCTTCCATTTCATAGATGTAGCCCACTTTAATAAGCCAATCATTGAGTGTGGGTACTTTTTTGGAATTCCAAGATAAAGGTATCAAGGATTTGGCTGCATTTAAGAGGTGTCGTGTCAGAGGTGTCTTCCTTATGGGCCCTCTTATGGAGTAGCTTTTATCATCAGCCATGATTGTACCATCACCTTCAGCACAGCAGAGGAAGCTGATTGGAAACAAAGTGGGAGTTCCCCTATTTTAGGGGCACAAATTTGGAATCAAGTGAAAAACATAATAAGGAATTTTATAGATTTTATAAAAACATACATTTGACTAATACATCACTGAATAAAAAAATATAAAGCACCATGGTATGAAACTTGGTGGAGGAAGTTATATTACATCAATGTCATTCTCACAGTTAGTGCATTTAAAAGACTGTTCATACCATGTTGCTTATATGTTTTTTATTCAGTGATTTATTAATATAATGTATGTTTTTATAAAATCTATAAAATTCCTTATTATGTTTTTCATTTGATAAAAAAATCAATGCACTTAAAGTCCCCAAAATAGGAGAACATCCACTTTGTTTGTAGGAGGCTTTTTTTATGATCTCTGGCGGAGGGGTACTTTGGTGACCAGAGGGTGCATTTATTTTACTCACTCCAGCTGTATACTCATCAGGAAGTTCACCAATAAGCACAGCATGATTTGTTTTCACTTTATGGATACTTGTGTGTTTATCATTTAGCACGGCAATGCTTACTTTTTACTGCATTTATCACAAGTCCTGTTGTGTTGTTGCCAGCAGCTTATATTCATATATTGCTTGTGTCTACCTGCACAATAATTTTTCTATTTTTTGTTGTATCTCACATACTAGCTGTATTTCCAGCTATCTACTAGCTTTTACTAACACACTAGCTCTGGTTTGCTCATTAGATCTGGATCGCTTAATAGCACTCACTTACTATATATCTGTTTCACTTACTGGCTGTCCTACCCACTATCTCTCACTTACTAGTTCTCATTATCTCATACACAAGCTCTGTCTCTCACACACTAGCTTTGTCTCAAATAATAGTTCTCTCTAACATGTTAGCCCTGTCTTGCACACTAGCTTTCACCACATGCTTAACAGAAACACGCACCAGTCACAGCATCCACTGTTATAATTCTGTAATGTCTGTAACACTCACTGCCACTTCCAGACAGGCATGTAACAGAGTTTTACACTATTGTAGTTCTTCTCAGAGGTAAATTTCTATTTAAAGTTGTTGTAAAGGTAGAAGGTTTGTTATCCTAATGCATTTTCTGCATTAAGGTAAAACATTTTCTGTGTTCTCTCTCCCCCCTCCCCTAGTTTCTCGAAATACTTACCTGAGCCCAATCTCGATCCAGCACTGTCCCCACTCTCTCTATCATCACTGTATATGGAGGCAGACATTGGATCCTGCTGATGTCAATCACAGCCTGTGAGAAGGAAGGGAGGGATGGGGCTGAGCAGCACCGTGTGTGTTGATGGACAGGCAGAGTGCAGCTCAGGATCGAGCCAGCAAGAGTGCCCCCATAGCAAGCAGCTTGCTATAGGGGCACTCAGCGGGAGGAAGGAGCCAGGAGCACTGGTAGGGAACCCCAGAAGAGGAGGATAAGGGCTGCTCTGTTCAAAACCATTGCACAGAATAGCTAAGTATGACTTGTTTTTAAAAAATAATATTTATAATTACTCTATATCATTCAGAGATTTAACTTAACAATTTTTATTGATTTTTATCCAATGATCTTTGCTTGGTGCAAATGTGTTTTAAGCTAAGCTGTGTTCTGTCAAAGGTTTAAGTTTCCATGAATGACTAGCACAGACATGACATGGTCATTTCTGTTAATGACTTGCAAATTTTATAGGGTAGCATACTACTTCCCCATTCTTCCTAAAGTTTTGGGTTTGAAAAGATAGACCAGTGTAGCAAAAATGGTTGCAGAATGTCTCAAGGGAGATACCAAGTTAAGGAGGTGGAGCACTAAACCCTAAGAGGGGTCAGAGGGGATCGGGCAAGCAGTGAGGACCAGATGTTCATACTGGTCCTCCCTGCTTGCCCGTTTCCTCCTGACCCCTCTCAGGTTTTGGGGTTTCCCCTCCTTGACTTGAGACCCCCCTTGAGACGTTCTGCAACAATTTTTGCTACACTGGTCTATCTTTTCATGTGAGTCAGTATATTGTTATATCATGTACATATATTAGGCCTATATACTCTTTATCACTATTTTGTGAATCTAGGCATGTTCCACCTGTGATTCTCTGAGGAAGACTGAAATGTGTTGAAATGTGCTGGTAAAATTTGTTGGCAACCTAACTATCTTTTGATGTATGGTGTTTATTACCTCTACTCCCTGTTGGGAGAAAAATAGAATATGTTGCAAAGCAAAAACCAGAATGTTTTATGTATAGACCATAGGGTTTCTTTTTAAATATATTTTGTACAATAAACTTTTTTTCTTTTTTTTTTTAAAAACATAGTCTGTAATAATATTCCTTGGCTGTAGCAAAGTTCCATGGGTGAAGCATCTTTTTTATACAGTATTTTGGTACGGAGCAGCCTATAACCCATTATATACTCACTGTATTTTACAAACACACACCAGTCACAGCATCCACTGTTCCAATTATGTGATGTCTGTAACAATCTCTGCCATGCCCAGACAGTGAGATTTGGATGCAGATGCATAGACTGGTATCCAGTGAGAACACACTTAGGATGTAATTGACTCCTACATGAATTTAAAATTTAGACTTCCTTTAATACTGCAGTGTTAAAAGGTCCTGTATGTTCCAAATGAACTCTGCCTTAACAGGACCATGACAGATCTGTTAACACATACCTGAATAGGAGACGGAGGAAAACCCAAGTGCCTCTGAAAATTAGATAAATGGTGCTAAGGGACAGGAGGAGTCATGAGAACTGGTCAATTTTTCTTGCAGAACCTAGGACCAGAGATGCCAACCAGGAAGATCCAGCAGCATGTGCAGGCAGGAGTACCAGTTATGTAGGCAAACCAGGACATAGGTTCAGCATGGCAGAGTCCGCCAGCAACACTAGCAAACAAGAAGCAGGAATATGCACATACATCTGCCCTGGACTACTCTGAGAATCAGGAGTAGTCCAGGGCAGGCACTAGGAAAATATTGTAGAGCAGAAGTAGAGGGAGTGGCAGATTCACAGAGCAGCCAAGTTCAATAATGAGTGGGCAGAATAGTACCAATTCATAAGCCAGATCAAGGCTGAGGATGAATCCAAAGTCAGAAACTGGTAAAAAAAAGAAGCAAGGAACATGATCCAATATCAGGACAGAAGATAGCTATTAAGCAGAGAATAGGTCAGGACACAAGAAATGAGTTGAAGATTAGTCAGCACTGACAATGAACCAGGCTATCCCACACTGTACAGTGCACTTCTGTGCGCTTATCCATGACTCTGTGCGCAGAGCCACGAGCAAATGTTAATGAAAATATGATCATGGCCTAATCACTAATAGGTGGGTATTTAGACTGACTCACATAATATTATTTATGGAGTGATTATTCATGTAAAACAGTTGGGGAATCAGCCAAGTTGGGCAAGCATCATACTGTATGTGTGTGGGTATCTTTAACCTTAAAAGTCCCCAAAACAACAGTGAATAGAATGTTTAAAGCTTATCATAAGATATACAGATTGTGACACTTTTACTAGAATGAGCAAACACAGAGAAGAGATCAGATCTCACTACGCTTTAATCAGAGATGACATCATAGCATTTCCACTTTAATCACAATGCTACAGAGGGTTTCTATAAGCACTTTGCAGATGTATTTAAAACCAAGAAGCTGATTAAAGTTTACACGTAAAGTCAAAGTAAGAGTGGGGAAGGATTTGAAACTTTGTCAGTTTTTTTGTTAGTTATGTCCTATTGGAGTGATTTCCCACACTTCTTGTCCCAGTGGCACAGCAGATAGCAACACAAAATAAAGACATTAAGAATAAAATTTGGAGTTGAGCAACCTGAAATATTGTACATACTAAAATACATATCCTAATAATATCGCTGTATCTCCTATATACAAACAAAATATAGATCACTTATCATGGCGTAATAATAGTGCCAGTTAATAACATCACAAACATCTGAAAGCAATGAAATAAGTATATAAAGTGCATCAATTAATTATATAATAAAGTAGTCCAAATGTATCTGTGTGTTCAATGAGATAGTATTAACAGTTCATTCATGGTGATATCCCAGTGTGTACTTCCGCCGCTTTTGGTCATCAATGTGCTCCCAGAACTCCCACCTTAAGGCAGAGCTCCAGTCACCTGTGGTAGCAATAAAAGTCAGCAGCTACAAAAACAAAAAAAAAAGAAACAGCCACTCACCTGTCCAAGGATCCAGTGGTGAGCTTGCCTCAGGCAGTCTCACCCGCTGTTTTCGGTCCCCTGTGCTGGTATCTTCACTATGAGCACCCAGCTGTGACAGCTTGCGGCTTCACAGGAGGGTGCCCACTGCACATCGTGAGTGGTGGGTGCAGTCTTCTGGGACCTGTCAGTGTCCCAGAAGACTGCAGGGGGGAGGAAATAGAACTTTCATTGCCGAGTGCCAATGCGCTCGGAACGAAAGTGGGAAGTTGGTACCTGTCAAAATCGGGTACCCGATCCCCGCCGCACCTCAAAAGTGCCAATTGTGCAAGAGGAGCAGGGGACGAGTCCTTAAAGCCGAACTTCCCCTTTTGGGTGGAGTTCCACTTTAAATAAGGTATAAAAATGCTTTATGTATATTTCCATCAAGTGGTCAGGTCAGCCAGGGTAGAGGAAGCCCTCCTTAACCTCCCAAAACAGTTAATCCAGACTGGGGTAATGGTCCCTTTAAACCACCAAACTCGTATGTATATATGTTAGGGTTAAGATAAATAGTGCCTCCCATTTTTTTTTTATACAGTTAATAACAATTAAAGCAGGACTTTACCATCTCAAAACTTTACCCTCTCTGTAAAAATGAGGGACCCTGCTATACATATGATAAAAAAAAAAAGAGTTTTTACCTAAATGGCCTTGGCACTTACGTGCACTGGCTTTTTTGTTCCTGGAATTAACATACTTTCGAAACACACATCAAATGCAGAGCAGAATATTTCTTATTACTTCAACAGTGCAGTGTGGATGGCAAATCTGAGACTGCATTTCACATGCTTTACATTGTTTTAAAGCTGAACTTTAGCTTTTGACACTTTTTACATTGTTTGGACCAAGTTGACCCAAATTAAGTATGTCCCTCACTAACATGTGAGGTGGCTGGGTGTGCTGTATATTATTATTACTATACAGAATTTATAAAGCGCCAACAGTTTGTACAGCGCTTTAAAACATGAGGGCAGACAGTACAGTTACAATACGATTCAATATAGCAGGAATCAGAGGGCCCTGCTTGTTAGAGCCTACTAATCTAGAAGGGAGGGTCAAGTCAAGGATTACAAAAGGTAATACCAATGGGGGATGATCTGATGGAGATAGTGGAAATACAGTTGTATAGTCGATGCAGGATGAACTTCTCTGAAGAGAAGGGTTCTCAGGGATCATCAACAGAGTATGAGATTGTCAGACAGATTGGGGTAGGGAGTTCCAAAGGATAGAAAGGCTCGGAAAAAGTTCTGGAGGTGAGGCAAGGGAACTAGAAAGAAGGAGGTCTTGGGAGGAATGAAGAGTACTATTTGGTTGGTATTATGAGACAAAGTTAGTGATGTAGCTGGAGGCCACGTTGTGGATGGCTTTATAAGTTGTTGTTAGTTAGTTAGTTGTTGGAAGCCAATGGAGGGATTGACATAGAGGAGTAGCAACAACTGAACAGTTGGTAAGGAGGGTGAATCTGGCAGCATTCATAATGGACTAAAGGGGGGATAGCCTATGTAAAGGTAATCCGGTGAGGAGGGAGTTGCAGTAGTCATGGCAGTAGATGACCAGGGAGTGAACTAGGAGCTTTGTGGTGTCATTGGTTAGGAAGGGGCATATTCTGGAGATGTTGCAGAGATTGAGGTGGCAAGACTTGAAAAGTGATTGAACGTGGGGCTGAAAGGATAGTTTAGAGTCCAGGATTACATCTAGAACCATGACATATGAGCATGGGCTGATAGTAGTGCTAACGATCTTGACAGAGAAGTCATGAAAAGTGGCACACAGAGGAGGAAAAATTATGATCTTGGTTTTGTATAGACTGAGTTTGAGGAAGTGGTGTGACATCCAGGCTGATATGTCTGTTAGAAAAATTAGTGATATGTGAGGAGACTGTAGGAGTGAGCTAAGAGGTAGAGAGGCAGATTTGGGTGTCGTCATCATAGAGATTGTATTAGGAGCCATCGGATGCTATCAGCTGAGCCAGTGAGGAGGTGTAGATGGAGGATAGGAGAAGTCTAAGGATAGAACCTTGGGGGACCCCGACAGAAAAAAGGAGAGGAGAGAAGGAAGCAGAATTGTAAGTAATGCTAAAGGTGCGGTTGGATATGTAGGATGAGAACCATCTAAGAGTAGTCACTGAGACCAAAGGAGTGGAGCTTTTTGAGGAGGAGGGGGTGGTCCACTGTGTCAAAGGCAGCAGAGAGGTCCAGGAGTAGGAGTACAGAATAGTGCCCATTAGATTTAGCTGTTAGCAGATTGTTTGTGAGTTTTAGGAGAGCAGTTTCCATGGCGGGATGAGGGTGGAATCCAGACTGAAAGGGATCAAGAGGGTTATTCTCAGTGAGGTGCTCGCTCAGTCAGTGAGGGCTTTTTAAGTATGGGGGTGACTAGTGCATGTTTTAGGGTGTTGGGGAAGATGGCAGAAGATAGGGACAGAATAAAGATGTGAGTTAGAGAGTGAAGCATAGAGCCAGAGGGTGACCGTAGGATTTGAAAAGGAACAGGGTCCAAGGGGGAGGTGGTTAAGTGGATGTTAGTGAAAAGTTTAGCAACCTCGTCTATAGTAGTAGGGTTGAATGAAGGAATTATTGATTGTTCCTGTGGACATGGAGTGTTAAGTGGAGAAGGTATCTGTACAGTGGGGATCTCCTCACAAATTATATCAATCTTATGTTCGAAATGATTGGCGATCTCCTGGTCAGTGAGTGAGTTAGTGGGTGGAGGTACTTGAGGACAAAGTAGAGAGTTAAAGGTAGAGAAGTGTTGACAGGGGTGGGATGATAAGTTGTAAATAAGAGTGATAAAATAGATTTGCTTGGCAGTGAGGAAGCAGAATTGTATTTTTGGAGGGCAGATTTATATTGCTTGAACTCTTTCTGAGACTTAGTCTTTCCCCACAGAGAGCATGGCTATGTTTTTTCCGACTTCTAGTGTCATCAGTTTGTCAAGGTTGTAGGGGTTGGGGCCTAATTCTGTGTGTAGTGAGGAGGGCCAGTGTGTTAAGGGAGGATGACAGTGAAATGTTGTAGACAGAGGTTGCTAAGCTGGGGCAGGACAGAGCAAGGAGAGGGGACAGCAGGCGCAGGTCAACACGTCTGGGAGATCTCCTAGGAGTCAGCCAGGTGGGCTAGTGACTATCAGTGGGGAGAAGATAGCCTGGGGAGCTAGTGAAATGGGCAGCTGCAGTCAGGTGGGTTTGCAGTGCCTAAAGAGGTGGTGTTGGGATCAGTAGCCATAGGATTGATGTAAGCTGGACAATGAAATTCAACTACACGCCTACTGTAAGGGACCTCAGGTTCCTGCCTGTAATGGGCCATTGCTTCATCTGATTGAGTGACTATCAGGTATTCACAGTGTTCCACCCAGGTTCTACAATTAAGTGTGTGCTGAAGTGAAGAAGAGGAGCTGTATATAGAGACTGTATATAGGAAAACTTATCCCTGAAGTTGTTGTTAATGTCAAATGGGCATTCCATAATCTCCCATCCCTATCAGGGATGTGCAGTCAGGGGAAGCAGAGCCTCACCTGCAATGAACATAAAAAGAAAAAAAAAGATTGAGCTTCGATGGTCGTAGTTTGGCGACCTAGGGGTCACAGATACCCCAAATTTGGGGTGTAGGTACTTTAAGTCCTACCCCACCACTGGCCAACTTATGGTTTCCGGAGATATGGGGCTTCTTGCACAGCCTGTCAGAATCTGTTTGCAGCAGACTGGAGGATGACAATTACAGTGCCTCTGATTTCAGATTGTCAGAAGAACTGAGCTCAATGGACAGCATGGAGCCTTGGACCAATGGTAAAGCACCATTGGTCCAAGCTGTCCAAAGAAAATGCTGCAGTGGAGGCTGTCCACTGCAGTGTCAAAGAAGAGGGCATGTGTCCAAAAGACAAATGCTCCCTTCCAGCCCCAGCCATCTTAACTACAAGGAAAAAAACATGGGTTTATCGGTATAAGGTTTACCCGTAATTCCATGTTTTTCTCTCACAGTTAAGAGGGAGAATCTGCTGCTGCTGAAAAGGTACTTTTTTTAACAATGCTATACAATATATTATTATGCTATATGTTATAAGATAATAATTTATTATTTATCTATTTACTGTAAAATTACTGGTTTAAAGTTATAACTTCAAACTTATCCGTTAAGCCCCCTGCTTGAGTACAGTTTTTGAAAATATAATAAATTACCTTAAAAACAATATATAATAATTATTTGTATATTACTTAATTATGATGGTAATTAATCACTTGCCACCCAGGCCAATTCTGACACTTCTCTCCTACATGTAAAAATCATAATTTTTTCTGCTAGAAAATGACTCAGAAACCCCAAACACACACACACACACACACATCAGACGCACCTGATGACATCAGCTCTGACAAAACGCGTCGTGCGCGATTACGTAATTTCCGCCCCACTGCAACGCAGATCCGGTCGCTGACCCGCACAGCGTCCCGGAAGCGGCCGCCAACGAGGGACTCACGGCCCCTACTGCTTGGATGCCCGTTACCACTGTAATCTATGTGAGTACCTGACTTTTATACTTTGAAATAAAGCTATTTTCTATAACGGTACATCACTATATCAGTACTTCTTCCTTACATATCACCATCGCCTATACCCAAGAGGAGATCCTTTCACCTGGTACTAAAGGGGGATATCCCCTCCCCCCTCCCACAGGAGCCTCACAAGACCACGCTGCAATAAGGCTTGTCACCCCTGTAGGGGTACATACCTCCGGTGAGTGCGGGAGCAATTGGAGGGATGCACCTGTGTGTTTCACCCATCACCCACATCACCCCCAAAAGCACTGAAAGCACCTTATTTACACCTGAATAGCCATTGGTTACCGATTATTGCATATTCGTTCCTTTTATTCACAGATTCACCCAGCAACAAAATAGACTGTTGATCCGTTTTGTGGGACTAACTATTCACTGCATGAGCACTATTTATTATTGCTTTTATTCGTTAAGAGCACAGATGTGAATGTATTGTATCTATATTTTAGTTCACAGAATATTATATTGAGTGTGTCTTTATTTATATTCCCTTTACGATCAGCACATATTTATGCACCTTGCACTAAACACTTTACAGACACTCCAATTAATTTATACATCAACTTTGACATTGTTTTTACACCAAAGTTTTATTAATTTGCACTATAGCACTTTAATTAATTATATCTAATTTTATCACCTATAGATATTACCTTTAAATATAAATTTTAGAAGATTTTTATATATATTATATATAATTTTAATACCTTATTTTACTTGTGTAAACTCCCTCCCCGCTATAAATATAATATCTCACAAGATGTGTAATAGAGGTAATATATCCATATACACTAGGGGTGCTCTCACACAAAGAAGGAGCATGTGATTATTGTCCACTTCCGGGGAGATTAAAACACAAGATTTGGAAAATAAAGATTTTTATTCTCTTTTTTTATTTTCGGAATAACATTAAAGTTAAAGTTTTCCCATATATTTTTTCTTTTTCTTTTTTTATAATAAAACGTCTTGCTTCACACTAGTCAGACAAGTTCTGTGTAGGTATCCGGTGAAAGCTGCTTTGCATATGATGTGAAATATAGCAGCCGCATGTAAATTATATAACATGTTCGAACGCCGTGCGGAATCATCTTGTGGAGTGGGTGAGCAAGATGGCGCACGTCCGGCAGTTCATTAAGGAGCACCAAGATGGCCGAGGGTAGCCGTACGGTTGCTATGACATCGGCTGACTATAAAGATTCCGGGAGTGCATGGTGGTGACGCCGCTCCAGCAGACGTCCTCTGACGAAACGCGTAGGGTGGGTCCATTGCGTCATTACGTCACTTCCGGTCTCGGACTTGGCAGCCGTGGAACGCGGAAGCTTCCCGGCGTTGCTCTACACTGATCCGAGGCAGCTTCACCGTGAGTTATTACTACTTTCTACATTGGTATAACTTTGCAAACTACTTGATGGGGCTCCCCTCTCCTTTCTTTTCGTGAGATTACCAGTCGGTGCCTTGCTGGAAAAGAGAGGACCCCACGATCTACCCCTCTTGGTACCACTTCATGTGAACAGGTCGTATATACCTCACCTAGTGGTCATCGGGGGTACTACAGCACCTACACCTCTAAGGAATACAGCACTTCAGTATTCACTTTGGTTACATATATCCATCACTTCACTACCAGGGATTTATATATTATATATTGTTCGAATTGCACTGTATCACTATTGGAATAAACCCACTATAATATTTGCTCACTTGTTGGCACTATTATTATTTTACAGATAAAACTCACCACACACTAACAGATCATATCGGTTGTGGTTACTGATAAGGAAATGTGTGGTTTTTAACCCTTTGAAAATATAATCAGTGTTCACATATTTATTATTTGCCGGTGTCACCCCCCCCCTTTTTAAAGGGTATTTGCACACTATTGCACTACAATCAGCACTCAATCACTTTTCAGGTAGCGCCGTTTCAACCCCCTTTGCACATTTCACTTTATCCTTAACCCTTCGGGGTTTGGTTGTTGGCTGCTTACACCTTTACACCCGTTTTACACTGTTCTACCTCATACTCCATAGCGCTGGTCACCCTTGCCTTTTACTTTTACCGCTGAGTACCGTAGTACTACTGCGGCAAAGTGGCTCGTTATCGTCTGACGACGTACACCTACATCGCCAGACCCCTCCCCCTGTAGGCACGCTCCCGCTGTTTTCATTCACAGCGGGATTCAGGCCAGGGGAGGAGCAGCGGCGATCGCCGCTGCTCTGCCCCGATCATCGGGGAATCCAGTTTGGAGATCCGCCCGCCTGTGTAAACAGAGCGGGCGGATCTCCTAAGTGACAGGGAGTGACAGATTGGAGTGTTCAGCATAGCTGAACATCTGATCTGTCCCTGGCTCACTCAGTCACCTCCCCCCCCCACATGTTAGTAAGCACCAGGCATACATTAACCCCTCCCTCTCCAATAAAATTAACCCCTTCCCTGCCAGTGTCATTTTTACAGTAGCAGTGCATATTTATAGCACTGATTACTGCAGTAATGTCACTGGTACCCCCAAAAGTGTCAAAAATGTCAGTCAAGGGTCTGATCTGTCCGCCGCAATGTCGCAGTCCCGCAAAAAAAATCGCAGATCGCCGCCATTACGCGTTAAAAAAAAAACACCACAAATGACAGAAATCTTTCCCATAGTTAGTAAACGCAATAACTTTTGCGCAAACCAATCAAAATATGCTTATTGCAATTTTTTTTACCAAACATGGGTAGCAGAAAACAAATTGGCCAAAAATTAAAAAAAAAATTGTTTTTTACATCTTTTTGGGGGGGAATTTCATATAAAAAAATGTTTAATTTATTGTTTTTTTTTCAAAATAAATGCTTATAGCGCAAAAAGTAAAAATCACACAGGTGATCAAATAACACCAAAAGAAAGCTCTATTTGTGGGAAAAAAAGGACGTAAATTTCGTTTGGGTACGGCGTTGCATGACCGCGCAATTGTCAGTTAAAGTCGCACAGTGCCGAATCGCAAAACGTGGCCCAGACGTAAGACAGCAAAATGCTCTAGTGGTAAAGTGGTTAAGGAACCCAAAGTAATGGGACAAGTGGCTGCTCAGCTGTTCCATGGTAAGGTGTGTGTTATTCCTTCATTATCCTATTTACAAGGAGCAGATACAAGGAGTTAATTTCAAGTGTGCTATTTGCATTTGGAATCTGTTGCTGTCAACTCTCAATATGAGATCCAAAGAGCTGTCACTATAAGTGAAGCAAGCCATCATTAGGCTGAAAAAAAACAAAACAAAACCCATCAGAGAAATAGCAAAACATTAGGTGTGGCCAAATCAACTGTTTGGAACATCCTTAAAAAGAAAGAACGCACCGGTGAGCTCAGCAACACCAAACGACCCGGAACACCACGGAAAACAACTGTTGTGGATGACCGAAGAATTCTTTCCCTGGTGAAAAAAACACCCTTCGCAGTAGTTGGCCAGATCAAGAACACTCTCCAGGAGGTAGGTGTATGTGTGTCAAAGTCAACAATCAAAATAAGACTTCACCAGAGTGAATACAGAGGGTTCACCACAAGATGTAAACCATTAGTGAGGCTCAAAAACAGGAAGGCCAGATTAGAGTTTGCCAAACAACATCTAAAAATACCTTTACAGTTCTGGAACAACATCCTATGGACAGATGAGACCAAGATCAACTTGTACCAGAGTGATGGGAAGAGAAGAGTAAGGAGAAGGAAATGAACTTCTCATGATCCAAAGCATACCACCTCATCAGTGAAGCATGGTGGTGGTAGTGTCATGGCGTGGGCATGTATGGCTGCCAATGGAACTGGTTTTCTTGTATTTATTGATGATGTGACTGCTGACAAAAGCAGCAGGATAAATTCTGAAGTGTTTCGGGCAATATTATCTGCTCATCTTCAGCCAAATGCTTCAGAACTCATTGGACGGCGCTTCACAGTGCAGATGGACAATGACCCGAAGCATACTACAAAAGCAACCAAAGAGTTTTTTAAGGAAAAGGAGCGGAATGTTATGCAATGGTCAAGTCAATCACCTGACCTGAATCTAATTGAGCATGCATTTCACTTGCTGAAGACAAAACTGAAGGGAAAATGCCCCAAGAACAAGCAGGAACTGAAGACAGTTGCAGTAGAGGCCTGGCAGAGCATCACCAGGGATGAAGCCCAGCGTCTGGTGATGTCTATATGTTCCAGACTTCAGGCTGTTATTGATTGCAAAGGATTTGCAAAGTTTGATTTATGATTGTTAATCTGTCCCATTACTTTTGGTCGCTTAAAAAGTGGGAGGCACGTATACAAACTGTTGTAATTCCTACACTGTTCACCTGATTCGGATGTAAATACCCTCAAATTAAAGCAGAAAGTCTGCAGTTAAAGCACATTTTGTTTGTTTCATTTCAAATCCATTGTGGTGATGTATAGAGCCAAAAAGATTAGAATTGTGTCGATGTCCCAATATTTATGGACCTGACTGTGTATATATATATATATATATATATATATATATATATATATATGTATTGTGACAGGAAGTCAGGTAAATCTGTGGATGTAGACAGGAGATACATTTCCACCTGGTTTAGAAAATTCACCAATTACTATGGGGTGTCGGCTGAAAAGGTAGCCAGGATGGCTTAAAGCGGAGTTCCGGGCACAAAAACTATATTTTTTTTTGTGCCCCTCCGCTAGTTCGACATTACCTGAAAAGGAATTGGATAGTTATTTTTTTTTTTGTTTACTCACCTTTTAATTGAAGATCGTAAATACTCACCTCAGAGTACTTCCTCCCTCGGCGCCGCGGCTCACCCGTCACTTCCTGTCTCGCTATGATTCCTGGGAGCTGAACGTCATCGCTCCCAGGAATCAATGCGACGGCACCGGCCCCGCTCGTCACTTCCGGGCGAAGCGCCGGAAGTGACGAGAGGGGCCGGTGCAGGCGCATTCTGGGACAAGAAGACGCGGAAGAAGACACAGAAGAGGACCGCGCCGGCTTCAGCTGCCCACAAGAGAGATGGAAACGCTGTGGAAGAAATTTTATAAGTAAGTATTTCTTCTAAAAGGTAAGTGCGAACCGGGACAGATCAGAGGCTAGCCATTGTGGAATGTGCTAGCCCTGACTGTCCCGGGGGTATGTTTATTAAAAAATGACTTCTGTGCCCGGAACTCCGCTTTAAGGAAGTTGAAAGGCCTTCAGCTGTTCGGAATGAGGAAGTTAAGGCCTCTATAATTTGTCCAAAGGAAGTCTATTGATTGCTGCCTCCAGACGCTGTGTGAAGCTGGGGAGAGGAGGACACTCAGATGTGTGCCTCCCGACGCTGTGTGAGCATGGGAGAAGACCTCCTGGAGCGATGTGCGCTGAGGAGGGTAAAAAGTGTGAAGACTACTCAAGGTGAGGTCTGGACTATTTCTATGTGAAAAGAAATAAATGAACTGTTTGCTATGTGAAGAGACAAGCAAAGGAATGGTTGCTATGTGAAGAGACAAACAAAGGAATGTGTTCTATGTGAAGAGAAAAGCAAGGGGACATGTTCAATGTGAAGAGGAAAAGGGACATGTTCAATGGACATTTGTTGTGTGAAGAGAAAGTAAATGGACTATTGAGTGTCTGCTGTAGGATCAGCAAAGTTTGCCCAACGGTAGGTTGGAGACAGACTCCGTAGGTAGGTTCCTGTGTGTGAGAAGGTAGCCGCCCACAGTGGCAAGGATTTATTTTGTGTTTTTTTTTTATTTTGATGTTTTTTTGCGCTTGCAGTCTGGTGAAGAAAATTGCATGAATAAACCAAACTGTTTGCAACCACTTCTCGGCTATCTCCCTGTGTAACAAACCCCCTCAAGGGGTCATCCACGCCCGCCACCGAGCTAATCAATCTCCCAATATATATAGTAAATATCTTGGATAACAGCTAGGCGATGTGCTACAAAGATTAGGGAGCCGAAGAAATACACTGCAATAATTAAAAGCAGGAATGATGTACTGCAATGATAGCTATCAATCACAACCCTTTCTGCCCTCTACATTAGGTAGCCCTAACTACAGGGGACATATACCACACTACCACTTTGTCAGTAATAGCCTACCCTACTCCTTCTGCTGGTCAGCTCGTCATGGCCCAAAACTTTATGTTGGAGTTCTTGGGTAGTGTCTTTTGCTGACGTAGGCAATACAGTGTTTCTGGTAGACAAACCTGTCCCTCTGTTAAAAAGGTGTAATGCAGGATTGGCTAGAGGCTTCTCACCAGCTCTGTGTCAGCAGGAGATCTCCTTCAGCTTACTAAGCATAGAGTCCCTTTTTGTCAATGTCCTCAGTGTCCAGCTCCTCAGCTAAATATCAGGCTCCCCAGTATCCAGGGCTCACTCCACGGCTCTGTTCCCAGGTGCTATCGTCCGCTCACAGCTTCTGTTTTCTAGCAAGAAGTTGCCTCTCCTCTCCCCCCATTGTAGCAGGCCTGTCTTAACCTTATTTTCTCTGTGGAATGCTTTTTCCTTTTTTTCAGCCTAGAAAAATATGTAAAACACTCCACTTCCTCCACACCACAGTGTACCTGGGAGGTGAATTCCAACAGTAAACTGTAGTACAGGTTAAGTCTCTTCTTTTGCTCTAAATTTCCCACAGTCCTTCACAATTCTACTCAGAGTCCCCTGCAGTCCATGTTCTCAGTTTACCCCCTAATAGATGGAAGGTGGCTTAACATTGGCTGCTCTATGTTCTGTAATAATAGTCTCTCCTGAATCCATGTCTGTGTAAAAGTCTCGTGTAAACATAAGTAAGTTTAGTAGCAGAGAAACAGACACAGTGAAACTGCAGCTACTCCTCTGCCTGTTAGCTGTGGCCTGGGGGTCCACCCAGGGCTGCTGATAAGGCAGTACAGCCAGCCCTCCTGTACTGGGCCCAGGCCTCATCAGTTCAAATGGGGTGCCTGGCACCTGCCGAGCAGGAGGGCCAGCTGTACTGCTTTATTGCCGAACCTTATGGCTCACCCTGTAGTGTAGGGGGATCGGTATCTGCGCCACCACCCCTCTGCTGTTTGTGCATTTTAACGAAAATATAATTTGATATTTTTGGAGGGGGGGGGCCCTGTCAGGTAGGCTGTACTGAGCCCCCTGGTTTCTAAAAGCAGCCCTGGCTACAACCATACTATATAGCACACCTATTCACATGCTACATAGCATATCTATTCCCATACTACACAGCACTTCCATTCCTATACTACACAACACACCCATTCTCACAATATACAGCTTCTCTATTCACATACTACTATATTACACAACACACCTGATCACATACTACACAGCATACCAATTCACATATTATACAGACCACCCATTCCCATATTTAACAGCACACCCATTCACAGGTTACATTTCATGAATGGGGTTTACATCCACTTTAACTATATGAACCAATGGAAACAAAGGGGGGTTAGGGTACAAAATTAGATGTCACTGTTCACAGTCATGGGGAACTGTCTCCAAATTGGGGAGATTTCTATGATTACCTAATATTTATTAATATCCTAACAGTAACGTACATTTTACATTCCCCTTCTTCCTGACCTTCACCCAAATGCATGCAGAGAATCTGTAATTTACTCAAAACAACCGTTACTGACAAAGTACAGAGCACACTCTTACTCATCTGCACCTTAGGTCTCCCATTATCATATTGTAGCTATTGACATATAAAAAAAGTACACTGCCTAATTCATATAGCACCTTCACAATACTCCTATCCACATAATATGAGCTGTTTTTCTTTTTCTTCGTGTCATACTGCACATTTAAGGTTTGAAAGTATTGTTGCGCACTTACCTATGAATGGGAATCAGTAAGTGGCCTGCTATTCATATTTCCTGCTGGAAAAATTAATTGTTCAGCTGTGGTGCTATTCATACAACCTTGCTACTTAGTAAATCACTGACCCGAAACATATTGTACATGCACACAGGAATGTCAGAAACCCTGACCTGCAATATTGTTCAGGACCGGTGTCTCACTAAGATAAGAACCCTGAGGATCAGCCTAGCAGCCAGACAGACTCCCTATTTTTCTCAGATTTCCTTAACACTTTCCCATATTCACACACTGCACTGTACGTTCCTTCATTCACACACTGCCTTCCCTCATTCACACACTGCACTGTACGTTCCTTCATTCACACACCGCCTTCCCTCATTCACACACCACACTGTATGCTCCTTCATTCACACATTGCCTTCCCTCATTCACACCACATTGTACATTCCTTCCTTCATTCACACACTACGTTCCCTCATTTACACACCACACTGTACGTTCCTTCATTCACTCACTGCCTTCCCTCATTCATATAAAACACACTGTACATTCCCTCATTCACACACTACCTTTCCTCATTTACACACCACACTGTACGTTCCTTCATTCACACACTGCCTTCCCTCATTTATTCACCACACTGTACGTTCCGTCATTCACATAGTGCCTTCCATCATTCACACACCAAACTGTACCATCCTTCATTCCCACACTGCTTGAGGTTGAGTCACTTCCCATAGTGGGGTACATAGGGGAGAGAAATTTGTTCCACGGGGTTCTTTCCATAGGAAGTGGAAGGAAGGCCACCCAAAGTCACAGTTTATGTAACTTTTGTAAAGTATGTGCTACCGTTTATTGAAGGGAAGTCATGTTAACAACCATGGTACATTTGAAGTGTGCTCTACAGTTGATCTGTAAGAAATCAACTATTTAAACTTGCACCTTTAACCTAAGTAAATGAGTTTGTTATTCATGAACGTCTAGTCTGATCACTCTATAGAAGAAATGACCGTATCTTCCTACAGTGAATATTAATGGGCAATGAAGTGTACCATTGTGGTGACAGTGAGGTAAGCGCAAGAGAGAATATCTGTATAAGGGAGAAAGAGCAGACAGTTTGGGAGAGAGAACAGTGGTGGCTGGTGACAGAAGCCTCATTAGAGGGCTGGATTAATGGATGTTTGATCTTCCCTTCTCAGCAGTAGGAACCCTATCTTAGGACCCATTTCAGAACGAAGCCCCCCATGGACTGGGCCTGGACCATGAGTATGCAAGGCTTTGCATAGTGTTCAGTGGCTCCTCTCAATGCCTTTGGGCCGAGTTAAGACAAAAGCAAAGTGTATAGGAGATGCTTTTTCCTAAAAATGACTCTGTGTCAAAGCTACGACTAGAAAGCATCTCCCACGGGACTTTGTTGCAGCCAATAAAGCAGATTTCATCAATAGTTATAAAAGGTAAATGTTTATTTTACAAACAATGATAAAACGTCAATGTTAAAAAATCTGATCTCTGTTCATGCACAATATAATGTAATACTCTCACAGCATGGGCACATGAAACATCAATATACGGTATATCTGGATGGGTAAATAGTATGCCGCAAAACTACCAATGCATTTCGATTGTTGGAAAAATCATCTTTAGGGGATAATTGTGAGAGTGCTTAAATATACGAACAGAATATTAGAAAATAGAAAAAAAAGTTGTATTGCAAGTATATACACAAACAAACACTTTACAGGTAAAGTTAACTTACATGGATGTACCATAGTACCATAGTAACAGAGCAAAGTATTACACTTTATCTTAGAAGAACCACATGTCCATGATGGTCTGACCCTAAAATCCCACAAGAGGCTACAAAGGGCCAAGGAGTGCCAACTACCCCTATGTAATCTAATTAGAAAGGAGTAATATAAATAGACGGTCAAAAAATCCTATTTATGAAAAGGACTCCATGATTCTTTACAAGAATAAACACACACATATACATATATATATATATATATATATATAAATATATATATATATATAAAATCGTATCAGTGGTTAGATGTTAGGTTTGTCTCTAACTGCCATTTTTGCTGGATAGCTTAGAATTTTAAAGAAATATGAAAAATAACAGACTTAACTGGCAAGATGCCCAAGTGCACATTAAAGAAACATAGTCTAAAAAAGAAAGTAATGTAGCATTTAAAGATTATTAAACTGCAATATATTACCATTTTTTGCTATTGGGTTTAGATATCATTTAAACTTTCACTGGTGATGCCCATCGGCAGACTTATAAAAAGCAAATTTAGCAAATGAAATACCTAGGCCAATATTTGCACATAAAAATTAGCTCACCAAAGTCTCAGCGACTTGCACGCAAGGTGACTCCACAAACCTTATAACTCAAATATAAAAACAAACTTGTGCAGTGCTATATTCTAATAAATAACATGCAAAACTAATACATAAACCTGGTTTATAAAACATGTGATATGTGAACCTCTTTAAAGCAAAAACAAAAATAAGAACAAAAATAAGGGAGAGTCCAGTGTAATGCCCCATACACACGTGCAGATTATCTGCAGACTTTTGTCTGCAGACTTACCAAAACCATATAATATGAGGTCAAACCTAAACACTTTCAATTTGTATGCAATCCGGCAGGCCCTTGCACTACATAGAAAAGGTAAGTCTGCAGACAAAAGTCTGCAGATAATCTGCACGTGTGTATGGGGCATTAGTGAAGAGAGGGCTGTCACTTATCCCCCACCCATCCAAGTCCATTAATATATGAACTGCATAATTCTGTGAAGAATCTTCAAACTCCACCACATGAGAACCAACTGATGCTAAATCTCCACCACCATATATGAACTCACAAGAGCTACACTATTTATGTGTGTGTCACAATCTTCATATTAGTGAAAGATCCATCAGGTCTCCACACTATCCAATTGTTGACTTCCCCATGCAGTTTACAGTATATATTGATGGAGTTGGATGGATGATGGATAAGTGACACCCCTCTCTTCACTTACACTGGACGCTCTATTATTTTTGTTCTTGTTTTTGCTTTTCATAGGTTCACATATACAGTAACAAGTTTTATGCATCAGGTTTGCATGTTATTCATTAGATTACAACACTGTGCTTATTTCTTTCTATATTTGCACATGTAAACAGGCTTTACTAGGCCATACATAATAATAACATTTATGAAATAGGACTACTATTGTTAAATCTTTACTGAATTCTGAAAGCAGAATGTGCATAAGCTTTGGATATTTATGTAATTTAGGCATAATTAAGGATGAACAGTTTAAAAATCCATAGAGGCTAAAGTATACTCCTACCTACTACAATCCTGTTGACATTAGCCAGAGTGGCCAGACGGCCCTTTTTGTCTGCTGTCAACATAGGAGCCTACATATGCCTCATAATTCAGTGTAAAAAGGCCCTTCCACTCACCTAAAAGTGAACATGAAAATGCATAAGTACACTGCATTGCACTCAATAAATATTGTTTTTAAAACAACCCAAAGAAATTAATACTTGAGTTTAAGATTAATACCATTGACAGTTACTGTAATGCCTGTTTTTATATTTATTCATCACGGTAAGTGTATTTTGAATATGTCGTAAGAAGACACAGTCATTTGAAGACAAAAATAAATAAAAAAGATTTTTAGGATATAAACTAAGAAATATTTTCTTCCCAAATGGAAGAGAGCAATATGATCTGATAGATTTACTGTATATGACATTATGCAAAGCAATAAAAAAAAAATTGATTAGTAAATGTACTCATGAAAATACAGTGAATAATTTCATTTTCAAGTGAGGTTTTGTTAATAATTCATAGAAGTTTAGAAAGTGTCCTAATAAATCAATATTTTATATAGCAGCCTTCAATGGTTTAAGCAACGATTTCTATCCAAAGTGAATGCAAATGTACTCACCCTTATATGTAAAGATTAATATGTATCCCTGGTTATCATGATGAATCTGGAATATAGGGGGCGCTAGTAATGATAAATTAGAGTCTGCACTAATAAATAAGTTTGATTGCACATTAGCCATTATTATAGCCAATTCTATGAATTGCAGTGTGTTATTATTTTGTTTTTTTAATTCATATTAATTCTATGAGCAATATTTTGCAAATTATTGATACACTAATTAAATAGTGCACACTAGGGATCAACCGATTATCGGCAAGGCCGATAGATCGAGGGCAGATATGCAATTTCCCCGATTTATCAGAATCGGCCCCCGGAAGTTACCGATATTGCCAATATTTTCGTGACGTCATTCTGCCTTCTTAGGCCGCCTCCCTCGCCTTGGACAGCCTTGTCTGGAGTCAGGACTACACTCGCAGGAGTGTATCACAGCCAAATAATCACCCACAGCAGCCAAGTGCCAGCCAGCCACCCACACCCACAGGCCCTGTACTAGCCAGCCACTGGCACTGTACCAGCGAGCCAGCCAGCCACCCACAGGTCCTGTACCAGCCAGCCAGCCACAGGCCCTGTACCAGCCAGCCACAGGCACTGTACCAGCCAGCCAGCCACCCACAGGTCCTGTACCAGCCAGCCACCCACAGCACCTGTGCCACCCACCACAGGGTGCCAGACAGCCAGCCACTCAGAGGCCCTGTACCAGCCGGCCAGCCACCCACAGGCCCTGTACCAGCTAGCCACAGACACTGTAACAGCCAACCACCCACAGGCCCTTTACCAGCCAGCTACCCACAGCCCCGTGCCAGCCACCCACCCACCACAGGGTGCCAGCCAGGCAGCCACCCACCACCACAGGGTGCCAGACAGCCAGCCACCCACCACAGGGTGCCAGCCAGCCACCTATCCACGATCACGATATTTCAGTGACGCCATTCTGCCTTCTTAGGCAGCCCTCCTTTGCCTTGGACAGCCTTGTCTGGAGTCAGGACTAGTCTATTTATCAACTTCTAGATTTGTGGAAAAAGGGTACTATCAGAAAGATGTAGAAAAAACACGAGATGCAGTACGTTTAATCCCGAGAAGTGAGCTGTTAAAAATGAAAGAGAAAATGAATAACAACAAGGGAGAAATGGCATTTCTGACTAATTTCAATAGAAACTACAAACAAGTTGAAGCCATTATAAGAAATCATTGGCCTATTCTAAAGAAAGACAAAACTCTCAATAGGGTTTTACCTAATAAGCCCACATTCATATATCGGAGGGCCCCAAATTTGAGGCATAATTTAGCTCCTAACATACCTGATCCTCCGAGTAAAAAAGTCAAATTTTTAGATCAAAAAGGTTTTGTTTCCTTGCGGAAGGTGCAACGCCTGTAAAATAGCCAAGAAAAATCCTAGGAAAATTACATCTTTCCAATCTAAGGATACAGGCCAAAATTTCATCATTAAAAAATTCATTTCTCGTAAGTCTACCCATGTAACTTATCTAATGTCTTGCCATTGTGGGATACAGTACATTGGGAGAACCACCCGTAAACTATCTATTAGAATCAATGAACACATTAAAAATGTGAGGAAAAGATTTTCCAAACACAGCCTTTCCAACCACTTTTGCCTGTACCACAATAGAGATCCAACTCTTATGTCATTTTGTGGTATAGACAAAGTGGATAATCATTGGAGAGGTGGCAACATGACGCAGAAGGTCTCTATGAATGAGACCGAATGGATATATAAAATGAACACTTTGCACAGGAATGAAAAGGGGGCACAATTTAGGGCCCACACACATGGAATAGTGGATGCCAAGTGTTATAAATGAGATTTAGAATAAAATTCATTAATTTAAGTTGTTGGTTAATTTAAGGCTGTGGCCCCAATAAGAGCGCAGCTCACATTTATGGCGGGAAGATTAAATGCGCACGCATCTTTCCAGAAGCTTCCAGGCTACCTTATATAAAGGGCTGTCCAGTCAGAGTCTGCTCACACCTGTCTGGAACATTGACGAGCTCACAGCTGCTGCCGCTTGTCCCTTCAGCCGGAGTCAGTCATGAAGAGCCTGGTGCGCAGGGTATTGGAGAGAGCAGCAATGGAAGGAGGTGAGGACTGGCTGTGCAAATGTTTAGAGGGAGAAGCAGAGACTCCGGAGCGGAGTGAAGATAGGTCACAATTACCGGCGCGGGAGGCAGGCCAGGAAACCGGGCAGGTCAGCGGGGCAGGCATGGCTCAGGTCAGGGCACAAGGAGCAGTCAGCCTAGGCAGCCTCAGAGGAGTCTCCCTTCAAGCTGCTGCAATACCTCAGCGGTGTCAGGCCAGGAGGACAGTCAGCATCAAGAAGAGGAGGGACAAAGGGGGGGGCTCTGGATGCAGCAGGCAGAGGAGGAGAGTTTCTAAAAGGAGACAGACTTTTTCCCCTTCTCCACAGTGCAGAAGCGTGGGGGAAGGCAGAGCTAGGCGGGCTCATACAAATAGCAGAGCAGCATCAGCTACTACAGCAGCTAACAGTCAGCCAGAGGAGCCAGCATCAAGGCAGCATATGCTAGATGTAGGAGTAACAGCAGCCCAGCACCCTTTTCTGTTACAGACATTTCCTGAGGAGTGAGCAGCAACTCAGCCTTTAGTTAACCCTTTAGGGGCAGTATCTAATGATATGCTACCACCCTCAGTTGGTGAGTTATCCCAGTTACATGTACTTAATAATTTAATTGTCTCATTATCAAAAATTGCTAATACTTTTAATGTTACTAACACCTCTGTTTTGAGTAATGTTACAGCTAGTGTTTCTTCTCCTGTTAATGTGTGGTCCACAGCTAGTTCACAGACCATCGTTTACCACCAGGTGTTTGTGACTGATTTCATTAATACAATTATTACCAGAAGCGCTCCCTAACCTTCAGCCTTCTCACTGATCCTACTCTGCACCCAGGAGTCCCCATCGGAGCTTCTGAGGTTATACACAGGCTTTTCATCCACTGGTTGTTTGGGCGCCCTGTTTCTCTTTGTCTGCAAGAGTACCTTGCAAGTAATAAAAATAAAAAAATCATTTTTTTTTATATCGGCCGATACCGACATGCATTGGCAAAAATATATGTATCGATATCAGCAATGAAAAACCGATATCGGTCAATCACTAATTTGAACACAGTGTCGGCCACTAGCGCCTTGACGATGCACAGTCATTACTTGATTCAGATGCTGGTTCTGAGGATGAGGAGGATAGGAACATGAGCCTACAGAGAGGGGAGAACATTGGTACACATATTGACAGGCATGTTCCCCCAGCCGCAGCCTATTGCCAAGTTGTCTCCAGTGGTAATGAGGATGGAGGAGATGATGATGATGATGAGGTCACTGACGCGACTTGGGTGCCAGATAGAGGGAGGAGGAAAAAAGCGTGAGGCACAACACCAATGAGGCAGCCATCATGGAAGAGTAGAGCAGCCACCCTATTCCATCACATTGTGGAGCTGTTATCTCCCAGCCCACTTCACACAGCTCAGCTGTCTGGGCCTTTTTTAGACATGTGCAGCCAATTGCACTGTTGCAATTTGCAAACATTGTCTCAAGCACATCAAGCGTGGCAAAAACACCAGTCATTTGGGTACCACATGCTTGACAAGGCATTTAACCTCCCACCCCTCAGCCTTTTGGCAAGAGCACCTGAAAGCCACACAAAAGGGACGCAATTCTGTTCCTTCTCCTTACTCACCTCAGTCTACCCCCGCTATACCTCTTGACCTCTCAGCAGCCTACACTGACAGGGATGATGGTATAGCACAGGGAGTCCCAGGTCCTTGCAGCACATCTGCCAGTAGCACACCCTATAGCCAGCAAATTTCACCGCCCCATCTGCTGCAGAGAAAAAAAAAATACAGTCACTGCCACCCAAATGCCCAGCATCTTCCTTTCTGTCTCTTCCCCCTTATGTGAATTTGAAGAATATTTCTTTTCATGTAGGGCCATAACCAGCTCTGTACCATCGCATGGAAGGCAATGTTGTGGCATCGTTGGGCAAGGCAGTCAGCCGCAAAGTCCACATTACTGCTGACACGTGATCCAGCAGGCATGGTCTGGCACGCTAGGTAACTCTGCTTGCAATTCGAAAGGATGCAGGACAGGGCTTAGTGCTGCAGCTGGTTGCGTCACCACGTCTCCATTCAGCTGGTGGTGATGATGCGAGATTTGTCAGGTCTACCCCCTCCTTCTTCTCCTCCTCCTCCTCCATGCCGTCCTCTGCTGAGTTTTCCTATGAACCACAAGTACCCCCTAACTCAAGGGGCTATTCAATGAGTCAGGCTAAAAACTGGCATGCAGTGCTTAAGTTGGTGTGTCTAGGGGACAGGAACCACACCGGAGCAGAGATTCTTTCAGCTCTGCAGGGGCAGGCCAGATATCCAATGACCACATTTTCCCCACCGGTTTGACAGATGCATATCATTTAAATTTTTGACAGCAAGGCAATTCTTGCTTTCATCAAGAGTACCTCTTTAGGGTTACTGTGTGAAGGCACCTCCAACACCGAAAGACCAATTTTTCTGCACCTGTTACTTCTATCCAAAGTCTGCGGGAGAGACACCAGAATTTATCCAAAAAATCTCTATTTTTTTTCCCCCAGTGCACTACATTGTGGCCCTTATCATACAGACTGGCTCCCCATGCCATTGTTTACAAAATAAAGAAAGCTTGCAGGGACAATGTCATTTTTTTGGCTTTATTTGTTTATTTTATGACTAATTATTGCTGCAGCAGCTTTTATAGACAGTACAGATGTGCCACTTTACATGAAGACTAAGGGGACCCCCCAGGCACTATATTAAAAGGAATTTTTAATTTTTATCGTTATTTCTCATTTTTATGCTTTCACTTTAAGCATCAGTAAATCATTGCTCATTTAAAAATAATGTTTTCTACAAACTTTTTTTCATTGATACATGTCCCCCAGGGCATTACTTAGACCCCCATAACCATTGTATGCCCAATTAAGAAGCCTTCAAAATTGGGCACTTTTAATTTATACAGTTTGGGTCCTATAGACTTCAATGGGGTTCGTTATCTGGTTCCAAACTTTTGCGATGTTTGGAGGTTCTAGTGCGGACACGACCAGAGGTCGTTCAGCCCATCCCTAGGTGACAGACCTAGTGGATTTTGCCATCGGGAAAGGGGCACTTTTTCTTACAAATTCCACTTGGTAGTTTTCTGGATTAGATCACTAACACCATATACTGTGACAGCATTACTGAATGGTGAGACCACGGCCAATGCAGTTGTATCATCTACAACCCTCACCAAACCCATCATTCAAAGTCTCATCTGTCCTCGCCTCTGACAGATCTTCACTGTAGGAGCCACACAGCTACCATTCCACGGTCTCCTAACTGGACATCATCTTCTGTACAAGTGTAAACAGGTGTCTGCTTTGAGTTTACTGAGTTACAGTTTTACCTTCACCTTTGCTAAACATCAGTGTTATGATTCTATTTTAAATATATAATGTGAGCTGCTGTAAAGCTGCCCTTGGGTTAGGAAGGGGTTAAAGTACTGTCGCCTCCCAGGTGTTCATGACACTGTCCCCAGTGACCAGCTATAAAGACAAGTTTAGGCAACTCAGGAAGGGCTTCCATCCATGGGAGTAGCAAAAGGGAATCTCTATGTAATATGAGGTATGATGTCTAGGGGGCAGCCCAATGATATCTTGCATTAAGAGAGAGAGAAGAATACATGGAGACATCTGTATGGAAGATAAACTATCTGCTGTGATCAATTTTTGAGAAACCTTCCAGTAAAGTTATTAGTTTTGGATATTCTGTCCTGGTCTAAAACTATTCAAAAGGATGCATGCATGGCGAATCACAAGAACTGGGCTTGATAGGGGACAAAATGAGATGTAGAATAGACAGTATAAATGTCCAGGGTGCATTGAAACTAATCAGAGGAGGCTATATTGCCATTGCTATTAGCTACAGGTATTCGTTTCGGTGATGCCAAGCTGTAAAATCTTAAAAAACATGGCGGCTTGACCTCAGGCATGTAAAAATATAGCTCTACATGCACGTCCACCATGCACGTCATCAGGAGCATATAACAATGCCAAATTCGCATTAAGTCACAGCCTTAGCCCGTCTTTGGGGCACTAGCGAACGTAATCTCTGGGTCCCCACTTGGGTACAGTAAACCCTGCCCACACATGTACTGTATGTAAAACTTTATTTCTATACTGGCAGTATATTGTGCATCCTATTGTCCATGTAAATAAGTCCTAAGGCTCCAGTACTGGTTAAAAGCAAATAAAAGAAAAACTTCTGAGACCATACTGTATGACTAGCAGGTATATTAATATGCTAAAGGTGAAAATTCCAAGGAAACCATACAGATATGCAAACAAATCTAGACAAGGTTAAGGCTCTTCTGGAACATTTGCTTACTAATCAGCAATTGATGCCAAGGACACTTCCCCCTGAGAGATAATTTACAACTGCTCAATAGCCTTGCAAGCCTCTTTATCTACTGTATTAGCTGACATTAGAAATAATTGTGTATTACAGGGGGCTTTGAATGTTAATACATTGGGGTGCTTTAATAAAGAAGTAATTTTCACTTTAAATATCTATTCAGTCTTAGAGTAATTCAAAATAAAAGTCTGACTGGGTATTTGAAAAAATCTGAGAGAAAATTACTCATTTAATAAATACACCCATTATACAGTATAAGGATTACCCTGAAAGATCATGCCATTGCCTTTATTTAATAATGCACAAAATTATACACAGTAATCTCTGCATTTTGGTTTTTGGAGCTGTAAGCCCTTGGCACAGGGATTTCAGCAAAGAAAGCAAGTGGAAATTAAACATTGTGGAAAATTGTCCCTGACCTCTATTCCAGCTCATAGTTATTCTAAAATGGCCCATACATAGACCGAAATTGGGCCGGTTCAGGGAAATTGGGCCAGTTCAGCGGGAACCAGCCAAAATTTTATCCATGTATGAGAAGTGTGTTTGCATAAGTTCTGTACAACCGCCCTTTTATCTCCCTGTCATCAGAATACAATAGCTCAGCGGAAAGATTCCCTTATCCATCTCAAATTTGTGTATGGAGGAATCAGGTGAGTTTTTTAGTGTTCAACCCGCTGGTTCAACAAAAGAAAACTGACTCCGGTATGGGCTGCCTAACACATACAGTATTTCTGTCCCTCATCCTAACACTTAACTTAAATCATAAATGTAGTCATGTGCAGGGTTACAGCAATTTGGAGAATAAGACATTGCCTTTTTATTCTTCTCTCCCTCTACTGAGATACTTATGCTACACCATTCTCCTCTGGCCAGTAGGGGGAGAGCTAAAGTCAAGCAAGCCCATAAACTTCTATGCACAACACTGAGACTCCTGGGATTGGTAGTTTGAGATGACAGCATATACTGGCTAAACTATATTGGTTACACTTCAGATCCCAATAGAAACTGTGTAGTAGGAGGAGAGGAGAGATAATTTCTATAAAAGTGCCCATGAAAGCTCTCACTGTCCTCTCCACCCCAAACTCGCTCATCCATGTCTTTATGGGCCTTGCTTTGTGCACTGGTCCAAATCATTTGGTGGGGATTATGGTGCAGGGTTGTTTTTTTAGATTTTGGGCTTTGCCTCTTAGTTCCAGTTAAGGGAATACTTAAGACATCAGCATACCAAGACATTTTGGGCAATTTCATGCTCCCATCTTTGTGGCAACAGTTTGGGCATGGTCCCTTCCTGTTCCAGCATGACTGCGCACCAGTGCACAAAAAAGTTCCATAAAGACATGGATGAGCCAGTTTGGGGTGGAGGAACTTGACTGGCCTACACAGAGTCCTGACCTCAACCCAAAAGAACACCTTTGGGATGAATTAGAACGGAGACTGTGAGCCAGGCCTTCTTGTCTAACATCAGTGCCTGACCTCACAAATGCTCCTACAAGATTTGAAGCTGTTATAGCTGCAAAGGGTGGGCCAACTCAATATTAAACCCTACGGAATTAGACTGGGATGCCATTAAAGTTCATGTGCGTATAAAGGCAGGCATCCCAATACTTTTGACGATATAGTGTATCTAATTAAATGGGAGAAAGGGTACTTAGTAGTCCACCCTGGGAATAACTTTGTCAAGAGGAAGTAATGTGACTGGTGACGAAACATAGTCCGCTCGTCCCGCCACCTTGTAGATCATCGCGGCCACGGCATAGACCCCCGCGCTGCCCAGCAGGAAGGAAGTCAGGGTCTCCCGATCCATCTCCAAGTCCTTAGTGCAGCATGCAAGACTCGGTGATGCAGCCGGCTCAGTGGAGGTAGGTGTCCCTGTGACCACTGAGTGCGGGGAACTGGGAGACGTGGTAAATGTATGCCACCCCGGCCAGACACCTGTACAGCCTGCCCTCCTGGCCACCCTGGGCAGGCAGCTGCTGGACGATGCTGTGTATGGTCCTGATCACAGCCCCTACATTACTGCCCTGGCCTGACACCAGGTTGCCCTTTTAGTTGGGGAAGCAGCGTATGATGGACCACCTCTACTTCCAATGTTCCTGGGGAAGACAAGGACACAGAGGCGTAACTAGAACCTTCAGGGCCCCAGTGCAAGAAACCATGAAGGGCCCCCCTTCAAGCCTGGGGCTCTTTACACTGATCCTGGGGCCCTTTACTCTCGTTGTGGGGCCTTTTATTACGATCCTGCAGTGGGACCCTTTCACAAGTTCTGCAGTGGGCCCCCTTCCTGCCATCTTGGGGCCTCCCCACGGTGGTGGAATGCCAGGGCCTGGTGACCTTTGCAATCCTTGAAATTCACCCACTGGTGTCAGTAGTTTTTATTTTTTGTTATTTTAATTGTATTATTTTTTTATCATTTTGTATTATTTTTTTACAGTGTCAGTGACTATGACTCTGTCCATTCAGAAAAGGAAGGAGCTGGTAAATTACATATTTACCGACCCCTTCCTGGTTCTCTATTGTGACACATCCCCTGCAGCAGCCGGCAGGAGAGGGGAGGGAGCACAGTGGGGGGGGGGTGGACCAGGGGAGCAAACAGGGGCCCAAAGACAGCAGAACACAAGTGAACTGGATAGGAGGAATGGCGGGGGCAGCATACAGAGGAACCAATTTCCTCCATTTTCCTCCTGCAGCTACAGGAAGAAAAAGGAGGACAGTGATTTCTCTACATGCGGCCCCCGCTGCCCTTCCTATGCAGGTGTACAGGGGAGCTGCACAGGCCCCCTGGAGCAAGGGGCCCGGTTGCAATTGCAACCCCTGCCACCCCTGTAGTTACGCCCCTGTGAGGACACAATCAGACAGCCAAGGTGCTTGGGGGAGAGCAGTGGAGCTGTCGGAGCCTGGAGAGCATTGAACATGCTGGAGCAGGGAGGAGCGAACACATAGGGGGTGCTGGGTGGATGGGGGGGTGGAGGGGGGGATAGTAAAAAGCACTTTTGCCTAAGTAGACAAAATCCCTTGCACCGACCCTGTACAGGTGTCATGGCCAAGACATACATACTTTTGGGAAATCGTGAAAAATGGCATTCCGGTCTAAAGAAGAAAGAAATAGCAACTTTACTGTGAGGTACCCAAGTTTTTATATTTGCAGGAGGAGGCTGGTGTACATAAATTTATGGTTACTAAACTATATATGATATAACCTTAATAATAACCTTGGATTATAGGATTCCTCGTTATTTTTTACGGAGGAATACCTGCTACAAACGTACAATACTTGGTTGCTTTATGTGAAAAAAAAAAAAACAGGGAAATTCTTTTAAAAGTAAACTGTGATTAAAACAAGTTTAAAGCAAGAAAATAGACCTCATTCTTCATTGTCGTGATCAAGTCTCCAGTTTAAATCTTGGTATATGAACAAAGAACAAAAATTGCTAATTGGAGGCATCAAACAAAAGTTGAAGAGCACAATGAGGCCTGTAGTTCCACAAAGGCTGGCAAGCCGCAGGAAGCCTAGAAGCTGTCACCATCTTCACAGATCATAAAGGAATCAGAGAGATGACAGCCTGTCACATCCTTAACTATGCTGGAGGGAGACTGGAAGCAGAGATTGTCAGGAAGGAAACTAACGCTGTAAAATGATGGGTTGCAGAGGATAGAATCAGCCTTGGAGCCGACTACTCCAGATGCCCGCTGTGCCTTTAAGAAAGGATTGCAGGTAGACTAAATTGACTTCCAAGTCATTTTAACACTTTTATTTCATGCACCAAGTGAGACATATTTGTACACCTAAAATGATTGTATTAAATATTTAGATCTAAAAATAATTTCCTTTGCAGTGGGAATTATCACCCAGGATTTCCCCGGCATTGCCGCCACTATGACCAGCGCATCCATTAAGTATGCAGTCACCTACGGCGGAAAGCATTTAAGTGCAGCCGCGAGTAGAAGCTGAATATTTAAAATGACAGAGATAAAAAGTAAAGAATAGTGATGGAAGAAGAACTAACTTTCTAAACAAAGTTATGTGCATTGGAAGAAATAGGTTTCTGTTGTGAAGTCTAAAATCTATGTATGTAAGGAAATAAAGACTGTTTTCTTTTGTTAAAAGAGAATTACAGATTTTAAAGCAATGTAAATAGTTCCAAAGTACTAAATCCTATATTTGTTGTTAAAGTGTCAACATTTAAAAAATAAAAAGCAGCTTCCTGCATAAGAAGATGGTTAATATTTACCAGTCCAGAGAGGATTGGCTCCATTCTTTGCTCTCCTCAAGGACTATGGCCAATTAAGAATCTTTAGCGTCCATCACATTTTAAAGTATGTATGATGCCTAGTATCCTGCTGAATGATGTGCCTGCATTAGACATAAGGGCTTTGACATGCCTGCTGTAAAGAGACCATGTCCCCAGTCATTTCATCAATAAAAACATTTTTACTGCTTCCTTATTTATAAATTCCTTGCTTTGTTGGACAGCTTACTCTGAAAATCCTTCCTTCTCCTTTAGATCTAATCACTTACTGGCTGCTGCTGAATGCCATCCTAACATGTGATGCCCTAACATGTGCCACCAGTGGCCCCTGCAGGCACAGAGATGGAGATTCACTAAAACAGGAGAGTATAAAATTTGGTGCAGCTCTGCATGGAAACCAGCTTCCAGGTTTTATTGTCAAAACCTAATTGAACAAGCTGACGTGAGAAGCTGATTGGCTACCATGCACAGCTGCACCAGATTCTGAGTGCTCCAGTTTTAAGAAATATTCCTCAAGAATGTGAGGCCTCATGCACACAGGGCGTTTTTGCAGCTGCTTTTAGGAGCGTCAGATGTTTTTTTTTTTTTTGCAGCTTAAAAACGCCTCTTCGTGTTATTTTATGGCCTCATGCACACACAGACGTTTTCAAGCTGTAAGTGGCATAGGCGTTTTCAAGCTGCAAAAAAACTCAGGGCCAGTGCGTTCTAAAGACCGCCGTTACAGCTGTAAAAACGTCTGATGCTGCTAAATGTTGCTTAACGTTGCTTATACAGCGTTAAGCCGCGTCATACGTTTTTTCTTAATGTAAAAATCAATGGAACCCTATGGTGATGATCCACACTTGAATGTCCACAGTTGAAAAAGGAGCGTGCATGCCCTGTTAGGCTGTCGGGAATGCTTAGAAATGTGTTGTGTTCCTCTTCTGCCCTTCAGTGACATCACGCGTCCTGACGCTGTGGTTCAAGCCTCTCCCAGACGCAGCCTTCCCAGAAGACTCTGAGTGCTCGCACCCTCCCTGTCTCCCGCTGACATCTTGGCTCTGCAGTCTCGGATCCCAGCCACACCGCACCACAATCACTATCGGGCCTTGTTCCACCAGATGAGCTTTTAATTTTATTTTATCAATGTGAGTTTACTATTGTGCGCTTTGTATCCATTAAACTACTGCACTTAGAGGCACTCTTCCTGTTTCTTCTCTCTTTTTTATCCTGGACTATAACAGGCCACACACCCTCAACATAGGGAGGTGGGTACTTCGGGGCAGGGGTCGGCTCTGCACCCCCCCCCCCATCCCAAAGCACCCTGTCCCCTTGTTGATGGGGACAAGGGCCTCTTTCCGACAACCCTTGGTGGTGGTTGTGGGGGTCTGTGGGCAGTGAGCTTATCGGAATCTAGAAGACACCCCCTGTAATATGGCCCCCCCCCCACATTCTGCCCCCCATGTGAATGAGTATGGGTACATTGTATCCAGACATCGTCGGAGGAGGACCGGGTTGGCAGCAGAAGACCAGAGGGAGAAGACCGGAGGGAGAAGATCGGAGGAAGATTTTTAATAAAGGATTTCTTAAAACCGTCTCTTGTCATTATTTACACTACATTGACTGTTTTGGGGTGAATGGAGGTGGGTACAATGCACCCCATACTCATTCACATAGGAAGCCCAGGATCTGGGGGCCCCCCTTGTTACAGGGGGGGGCCAGATTCCGATAAGTCCCCTGCCTGCGGACCCCAACAACTACCACCCAGGGTTGTCGGGAAGAGGCTTTGTTCCCATCAACATGGGGACAAGGTGCTTTGAGGTGGGGGGGTGCAGAGCCCCCCCTGCCCCAAAGCACCCACCTCCCCATGTTGAGGATGTGTGGCCTGGTATGGTCCAGGAGGGGGTGGGGCCACTCATTCGTCCCCTCCCCTTTCCTGACCTTCCGGGCTGCATGCTCGGATAAGGGTCTGTTATGGATTTTGGGGGGGACCCCACGTTGTTTTTTTTCCATTTTGGCGTGGAGTATTCAAGGTCCTCAGAGCGCAAGTTGCACCACAAGTCGGATCATCATGATGAGTCGTATAAAAGACGGCTCATAGGCAACCATTCGTTTTGAATAGAGGCAGAAAAACGCTTCTAAAAGCTAACGAGGCTAAACGCGCATTAACGCCCTGTGTGCATGAGGCCTCATACTTGTGGTTATCTCTAGCAGATCAGCGTGTATATTCAAAGGAATAATCATGTTTTTTGGTAAATAGAGTACTGCATTAGGGCATGAGAATTTTGCTCTGCAATGTTGTAATTTCATATACATGCTTCAGGAACATGGTCTCTGAGGGTGTGGCTTGATATATCACAAGGCTGACTTTGTCACACCAGGAGGGGAAATAGGCCAGCCAAAAAGATTTCCCATAAGTATTTAAAATGAAGGGCTTAGTTCTGTGGTGACAGGGTCGTCTTAGCTCAGTACAATTAGTATAATACCTCTGAGGTCACTTTAGCTTTTGCTTTAAGAGTACCAGCCTTGCTTTATCTTCTGCTAGAATCTCAAGTTTGTTCCTAGGACCAGTCCCCAGGGTTTCCCTCTAATGCCCAACACCCCAAATATGTCTGGTATGCTCTGTACCCTAAGATTGCCTCTGCTTCTCAGTAACCTGAGTTTGCTTTTGATGGCCAGCACCCCAAGTTGGACTCTGGCACCCTGAGTCTGTCCCTGAGCCAGTTCCCTTTATATTTGAAACTAAGCCTTCAGGCTCTTGGCTTAGCTCTTCTATTATAAAGCAACATTTCCTATGTGTGCCAGTCTCTCTCTACTGTATTCACCTTTGCTGATTATGTGACCCCCCATGTCTGAGTTTGTCTTTCCTCTCTTCTGAATCTATCTTCTGCTGAGAATGCAGAGCAGGAGCAATCTCCTGAGAAGACACTCTAATCCACTGCAAGTTTGAGTTCTTATTGCTTGTAACACAATTGAATACCATATAGCTGCAGCTATGTGAAGTGACAGTTCTGCATGAGTCTAACAACTGCATGAAAACATCATAATGTCATAAAAGTCATGTGCTGTACTCCTCCAATAACATAAGTTATAAATGGTATGTGATAGACTGTAGTGCTAATTAACCGATTTGAATGGGAATTATTAAAATGCAAATTAATTTAAGAAATAAATAAAATATGATTATAGTGAATATTATGTTTTTAGTGTATAATACTGTCACGTGTATTAACGTATGCTTTTAAAGTGTCCAATTATTATTCAACCCATTCTTGTGTAGTATGTTCAGCAATAAATTCCAACCTGAAATATTCAGACAATTTCAGAACCATGGACAGAGAACTGTAAATCCATATACATTATTAGTAATAGTAATTGTCAGAAGACATTGTAGTGGCTACCTTTGTGACCTTGAACCACTTGGGAACTAGGTTTCCCTCCCACCCATGTTTGGATGCTGACCATCTAAAAAAAAGTAAGATGGTTAAATGGCTCCTGACCAAATTGTATTAGCAACTTTAACTGAACCTATATTGATTCCTAAAAGGTTATAAATCTTTATGCTAGTTAAAAGAGAAGTATGGCCAAAGCTTTTTGGCCATACTTTTCTTGGGGGTCACAGGAGTGCATTTAGTTTTGCTCTTCTGTAACTTAGAGTTGGCTTATAGTGAGCTATTGCCCACTGTCAGCTGATGTCACAAAGAAACTCTAGGCTCTGGAGGATCCCGCCCAAATTACCGGGATCCCCCTAACTGCCTGATTGACAGCTGGCTCCAGCTCTCAGTGTATGGCTGAGAGACGAAGCCAACTGCACCCACCCCTCTCCAGCCCGGCACTCCACTGAGAGCTGGAATGGCAGATCGGAAGGCAATGACTGACAGTCACTGCTCTCCACTCCAAGAAGACCGAGAACTGAGCGATCAGCGGTCATGAAATCATGAAATCACTTGGTCTTAAAACCAATGTGGGACTGCTTAGAGGTGAGTATGCATGATTTATTTATTTTTTTTATAACCTCATGCTTCTCCTATAAAGGATACAGTCTCAGGTGCCTGTACATACATTTGACATAATTGTGAGCCCTCTGGGACCCCTAAAATTAGGAGCACTTTGACGAGCAGATATTGTCTTTTTTTTTTGCCCCAATTATTAGTCCTCGAAGTGAATCAGTGTTCTGCCCAACAGGTTCACTCCACAGATGCATTTACTTACTTTCCTTTTGGCCCCCACAGCTGCTCTGTCCCACTGTCTGGAGTGTAGGAAGAGCCCTTTGTAACCTACATTTATAGTCACTGATCTGCCTCTAGCCTTAATCAGAGAATTATTTGTATACCTTCAGAAAATACAAAGTATTCTCTGAATGGTGCCCATTCTGTTTTCAGAATCCATCAGGCTGGCCACTTAGTACAGGACCTGGAAGCAAGTGGAGATCACTGGAGTAGTGGTGTCTGCTTCAGTGATTTCCAGCTTCCAGTGGCATTGGCCAGGTATGTAATATAAATAGTTACATTGGTACAAGCTGTACCAATGTAACTAACTATATATAACATGCCAATGCCTGGAAGCATTCTTTAAACCTTGCATTTTCTTGTCATCTCTCTTGGAAGACTCTCTAAGACTCTCTAAGAAGGTTCTTCTTGTATCTCTTTTGATGCACATGCTTCTAAATGCTTGCTTACAACTGGATGGCAGAGGTCACACGGTTTGTTTTCAGCAGATGTGTCTCAGGGGAAGCCGGCTTTCTGCAGCAGTTGTGTATGTGTTCACAATGACATATTTTCTTACACTTCACTAAAGGAATTGTCTACTCACAAATCAACCTATGGAACTGGACCATTAAGAAATGGAATCCACCAAAAAAATGAGGAGCAACATATAATTTATTGTTACTACAAGAGTGTATTTATCCTTTAGGAAATTTCATATAGCCATGTTTGTTCATATTAAAATTCTCTATGGATAAATATAGGGGTTATTGACACATTTTGGCTGCAATCAGGCAACAGTAAGGAGCAAACGTCTGTATGTTTACAATAGCATCACTTTAAGAACAGGCACGTAAACACCCTTAGATCTGAAGCATGAAAAACACATATGCATTCAAGCATTTTATAATTAAACTTTAAGGGTGCCGATTTACATAAAATCACATTATCCATACCTACTGCCCTCCTTCCCTATGTCCTCAAGATAAATACAGATCTTAAGCCTAGTACACACGCAACGATTATCGGCCAACCGATCGTCCGTCTTTTGTCCAGAGTGGTGTTTTGTTGGTTGGAATGTGCCTAGACTGCACACGAATTTTCTCGCTTGACAAAATTCTACTTCAGAAGTGATGTCATGTGTTGGTTTGCTTTCTTTGTGTTCTTTCTTCTCTGAGCATGCCCAGTCTTGCTCATTAGATTTTTCCCTGTCGAAATCTGTACTGACTGCACAAAAATCGGCCGTGTTTTGACGGCGGACAAAAATTTTATAGCCTGCACACCAGGTTTTTTTCGGCCGAAAAGTCGGAGTCAGTTGTCGGAAGCATCATACTAACAAGCCGAAAATTGGCAGATCAGTCGTCGGACGAAAATTCCCTGCCGAACTTCGACACGTGTGTACGAGGCTTTAGATGTAGTCCAGCATGCCCTGGTCCAGGTGGTCTTTTCTTTACACAATGCTGAAATATCCCACTTGTGTTAGACCTGGCTATAGGAAATAGTGTCCATGTCTGCCTCTTGCCCAGAACAGTCATTATTGACTATTGCCAAGACCTGTAAACAAGGGACTTTTCATAAGGAACTAGGGGAACCCCAGAGACATAAACAACAGGTCTTGCAGTGGTAAGTGCTGCTTGACTGTATCTAAGGCTTGTTTTTATTTTGAAGCTATTAAGAAGGGTGTATGCAAGAGGCATTTCATATGTAATATAACAATATACTGTATATCAGTTTAAAATACAAAAACATGGCATTTAAATGGTATGCATCAACCAAAGTGGAAGGTAGAGTGTGATAATAATAGATTCTAACTCTACACACCAAGAACAGAAAATTTAAGGTGGTATAAAAAGGGGCACATTATATATCAACCACTTTTGGCCACCAGTGTTAAGAGGATGTAAATAGAGGTACACTATTGCCTACATTCCAATGATGGGGCCCATCAACCTTTGCTATGGGGCACTGATTTTCAAATAGAGCCTGAAATTTACTCAATATCCTTTCCATCTTCCTAATCTAGATAATGGATCAGTCTCATTTCTTAACCTGACTAACCTGACCGCATAACACTTTCCAAATGAAATTTCTGAAAAAAAAGGTCTTGATAGAACAGAGAAAGGTTGGGCCCTTAGTCATATTTTGATTGCTGTCTGTGCCTTTATTGAGGAAGTTTATACTAATTTTCTATATAATCACTAGCACATAAAGTAGGGAAAACACTCCAATGGAAACAAACAACAAAAGAAGCGCATTGTGACATTTTCATTGCATCTGTGTGGAAGAATTGTTTTTCCTGCAATCAGATTAGAAAATTTCCTACCAACAGCTAAGCAATGCAAGGACCGTTTTGATGGGCCACACAGAGATGACATCACTCCCATGTGTGCACAACTCAATGTACAGTGCTAAGAGATAGGTAAGGAATTTTATTGCAGAAGAGACATAGAGGTGGAGTTACTAAAACTGGAGCAGTCAAAATCTGGTGCACCTCTGCATGGTAGCCAATCAGTATTTAATTTCAGCTTGTTCAACTAAGTTTTGACAATAAAACATGGAAGCTGATTGGTTTCTTTGTAGAGTTGAGACAGATTTTGCACGCTCCAGTTTTAGTAAATCACCTCTCCTAAAATGTCTCTTTTCCACCAAAATATAAAACTGCCTGTTTGCATTTTTTTTTTTTAATTAAAGTTCCACTTTAATCTTTCTATATTTTGCCTTCCATGTCTCTCCTTTCCCGGTCATCAAGTTGCTAATCAAGTGTTAAAATAAAGCCTTTCCATTTACTACCTTATATAGCAGGACCATCATCACTGCTGTGTTTGCTACTGCTGGGCTGTATGTAGCCAAGTAAGCCCCACCTACCATCCAAGACACAGAGGAAGAGGATAAGGATATTGATCACTATGCCTCCTGGGAATGAAAAAAGCCTGCTGGTAAGAACTGGGGCTGATGGGAAATGTAGTCTCCATGCACAGTCCTGAGAAAGGAGCAGCAGGACCTACATTTCCCAAGGTACCAAGGGAGAGAAGGCAGAGCAAGAAGGGGGAGAAAAAGAACCGAAAGTGGAGAGCCAGAAGTTGTAGACACAATTTGTGGAGTGTGCTGCAGACCGGGGCAAGAAGCAGAAAAGGATCTCTGATTGGCTGCTGCTGCAAAAAAGGGTCACTGGACATAGACATAGGGGTCCAAGCTGCACACCTGTCTGTGTGAACTGAACTACTACAGGGAGACCAGCATTTCAAGCTGTCTACTGTGTGCTGCTACACGACTCAGTGAGGGGAAAAGGTGAGAACTGACACCAGTGTTGCCTTATCCTGCTGTGTGCTACCTGCTGTGAGGACTAATGTGCTGCCATTATTGTGTGGGGGTGCTAGCAGTCAGGACCTGTGTGTTGAAAGATTGCTGTGAACTCTGAGTAAAGGTACAATGCAATCCTACTGCTTGTCAGGAAAGGAATCAGCATTCAGCAACAATAGAACGCCGGATGCAGAGCAGGTGTGTCACCACGCCCATCTCCCCAGCCCTGGCCCTATATAAGATGCTCTCTGGCTGTGCTTCAGTGCTGGTTTATCATCAGCTCCTGTACCCGTGACCTGTTCGATTGTCTGTTGTTCCTGTTTGACCCGGCTAGCTCCTTTGACTTACCTGCATCTCTCCTTCGTTTGACCTCGGCTTGCCTGACCACCCTTTACTCTAAGAGACACCTCTGCTGGATCTCCTGTGTACCGACCTTGGCTTGGATCCCACGGACTCTCTCTCTTGTTCGGCCCTCTGTACCTTCATCTCCTCGGACTGATTATCTGTGTATGACCCTCGGCCTGGCATTAACCTTTGTCTCTTTTCTCTGAGCATCTATAGATCTCCTGGAAGCGGTCCTGAATCACCATCCATCTGGGATCCATCCGCATCCAGTGCTCCTTGGGACGTGTCATCTCCTGTTTCACCACCAGGGGTGATCCGCACCGAGCTGCAAGGGAAGCCCTCTCAGCACTTCGGCCTCCACCAAGGTAACTGACACTGCTATAGACTCCAGGGAGGGAGAAGGCTGCAGATTCCTCCAAAATTGCTGGTTTGAGGGGGGAACCTGGTGCAAGATGAATCTGATGTGCATAGCTTTCAATGCAAACTGCGAGAAACATGGGTGTCCGCAGAACTGTTTTCAGGAGGGCATAATTTTAAAGTCACCCATGCTCTGACCCTTTTCAACAATGTCAGGAAGGGGAGGGGCTTAGTCATTATACTTATTTTGAGTATTTATTTTTAAAGGGCAAACGCCAGCATTTATTTTTAAAGCAAAAAAAAAAAAAATGGATCCTGTTCCCTTAAAGCACGTACCAATGTACATGTTATACAGCACAGTGCTTGTGCTGTGTAATATGGTCCCTTCTATCAACTAAAATACCTGGCTGATCCTGCCTGGCTATGCCCTTCCCTCTGTAAACTGACCATGGTATTCATTGGCTGCTGAGCCCTGACACTGTGGTCAGTTTACGTGTCTCCATCATCCGCAGGTCTCCTGTCCTCCTCTGTCCTCTCTCCACCCTCTCTTCCTGCCTGTCTGCTCCTGTGTCAGTGCCCCCTCCCCTCCTGCTGCTGTAGTTTCATTTAAAGTTTCATATCCTGTCTACAGTCTGTTTATTAATCCTGTGTGCCCCGGTATCTGTGTTTTATAAAAACAAGCTGTTCTTTAAAAGTTTTCAGAGTGCCAATCGCTGCTCACGTGACCCGCCGCCTCTCTCCTCCTCTCCCCCTCCCCTACCGTCTGACGTCAGCAAGGAATCCTCGGCCCCACCCACGGCAGGTAGCTGTCAGACGGGTAAAGGAGAGAGCCGACAGGGCACATGAGCGGCGCTATAAAAACTGGTAAAGAATGGCTTACTTTTTAAAACACAGACACAGAGGCACACAGGATTATCAAACAGACCAGACAGAATGGTATAAAGTGGCTTAACAGCCACTTTAAAGGGGAAGTTAAGATTCCAGGGGGGGGGGCATTTGCCCCCCCCCCTTTGCCCCTACCATGGCGAGAAGCTCACAGTGCGCAGTGAAATCAGAGTAAGCAATTTCAGAGGACAGGAGCCTGCATAACTGTACAAGACTGAAGGGAAGGCTAGAGATAATCTTTAACCACTTACCGCCCGCCCGCCGTCATATGACGGCGGGACGGTGCGGCTATTATCCTGGGCGGCCGTCATATGACGTCCGCCCATTCATGCAGGGCAGGCGCGCGATCGCGGGCGCGCCGCCGTGCACTGCCGGTGTCGGCGTGTCCCCGGGACACAGCCGGTCACCGGCAGGGGGGAAACAGCCAATAGGCATGGCTGTTTCCCACGTGATCGGCTATGTTGCAATGACATAGCCGATCACAACAGTAGATGCCGGCAGAAGACCGCGCATGCGCGATCGGGAGCGCGCAGCGCGGTCATGTCGGTGGCTATGTGTTCCCTAGGAACACAGCTAGTCACCGACAGTGAAAAACAGCCAATGACAGTGGCTGATTACGATGTGATGGGCTGTGAAGCCATTCACAGCCCATCACAAATGTAAACAAAGAGCAGTAACTCACTGTTACTAGCTCATCTTCCCTCACACACCGTTTCCAGTGTGAGGAGAGGATAGCCAGAAACAGTGAGTTACTGATCTGTGTCTGTCAGTGTAAAAAAAAAGTGTCACCAGCCCCCCCCAATTTCACCTGTCACCCAACAGTCACCTGTCATCAGTGCACAAAATCACTACCTATAAAGTGCACCTGTCACCAGAGACTGCCAACAGTATCGCCAGCGGTGCACCTGTCACCCATCGGTGACCAGCGCCCGTCACCTGTCACCCCATCAATCACCGTCACCTGTCACCCCATCAGTCATCGTCACTTGTCACCCCATCAGTGATCGTCATCTGTCACCCCATCAGTGATCGTCATCTGTCACCCCATCAATCAGCGTCACCTGTCACCCCATCAGTGATCGTCATCTGTCACCCCATCAGTGACCGTCACCTGCCACCTATCCGTCACCTGCCACCTATCCGTCACCTGCCTGCCACCTATCCGTCACCTGCCACTCATCAGTGATCATCCGCAGTCACCCGTCGCACAGCCAAAATGTCCAAAAGGTTTTACAGCAGCGAGGAGGCGTTTGAGATGATCTCTATGGATGATGAGGGCACCAGGGAGCTCTCATCAGTATCCGAGTCGAATTCCGAATCCAATTCGGAATTTGAAGTTGCTACCAGTAGCGGATCGGAGATGGACTCGGAGGAAGAATGGGTCCCTCCCAAAAGGGCACGGCGCTCTGGAAACCGGGCAGCCACAAGGGATACACCCCAGGATCCTATGCCCAGCACCAGCACTGCCACCACCAGTACACCCCAGGATCCTATGCCCAGGCCCAGTACCCGCTCTGCCCCCAGCGAAACACCCCAGGAGCGAATGCCCAGGCCCAGCACCAGCGCTGCGGCATCACTCCCAATTTCAAATCCCCCTTCTACCAGCACTGGAGTGTCACATCCCCCAAGAGCCAGGGCCACTATCCACCTCCCAGATGCTCTTGCCAACCCAAGATGGCTGCCCTCCAACTCGGGATCAGCAAATATTCCCCCTTTTACCGCACAGCCAGGTGTGCAGGCCAATACAGAAAATTTTTCTTTTATTGATTTTCTCCATTTATTTTTGCCCAATGATTTTCTGCAATACATCGTGGACCAAACGAATCTGTATGCCCAGCAGTTTATTGCTAACAACCCCCAATCTTCCTATTCCCGTCCATTTGAGTGGAGAGATTTAACCTTGGAGGAATTTAAAATGTTTTTGGGCCTCACCATAAACATGGGGGTTACAAAAAAAAATGAAGGACATGCCTATTGGTCCACCCACCCCATACACATTATGCCCATATATTCTGCCCTAATGTCCAGGTCCAGGTATGAAATCATCATGCGCTTCCTTCATTTTAGTGACAACAGCCAGTGCCCCCCCCAAAATCATCCAAATTTTGACAAGCTGTATAAAATTCGCCCCCTCATAAATTTTCTTTCCCAAAGTTTTGCAGAACTTTACGTCCCAGATCAAAACATTTGTGTAGATGAGTCCCTGCTACACTTCACAGGCCGGCTTGGAATAAAGCAATATATTCCAAGCAAAAGGTCCAAATATGGGGTCAAACTATACAAATTGTGCGACAGAGCTACGGGATATCTGTATGCGTTCCGCATATACGAAGGAAGAGATTCCCAGCTCAATCCCCCTGACTGCCCGGCCTACATGGGCACAAATGGAAAAGTTGTATGGGACCTGGCGTACCCACTGCTGAGGAAAGGCTACCACCTTTACCTAGATAATTTTTATACCAGCCTGCCCCTCTTCAGACATCTCTACCTTGAAGGAACCCTGGCCTGCGGAACCACCAGGAAGAACAGGAAGGGCTTCCCACAGTCCTTAGTAAATAAAAGAATGAGGAAGGGGGAAATAGCAGCCCTGAGAAACAACGAGGTGCTGGCCTTGAGATGGAAGGATAGCCGAAACGTGTACATGATGTCCACCATTCACGACGACACCACAGTGGAGGTTCGGAGAAGAAGAGGTCCCATCCAAAAACCATCATGTGTGCAGGATTACAATCTTTACATGGGGGGGGTGGATTTTAACGACCAGATGATTCAGCCCTACTTGGCCACAAGGAAGTCCCGATTCTGGTATAAGAAGGTTGCAATTTATTTATTTCAATTGGCATTTTATAACTCTTATGTAATCTACTCCAAATCCACTGAAAGACCCATCGCCTTCCTAAAATACATTGAAGAAGTTATCACGACCCTCGTCTACCCACAAGGACTCCCCCAAGAAAACCTTCGCTCTGAGGCTGTTAGCCGACTTAGTGAGCGCCACTTCCCAGACTACCTTCCACCGTCTGAAAGAGGCCGAAGACGCAAAAAAAAATGCCGTGTGTGCAGCAGAAGGGGGTTTCGTAAAGACACCAGCTTCTATTGTCGGTACTGTCCCTCCCAACCTGGCCTGTGCATTGGAGAATGCTTCACACGGTACCATACATTCATAAATTACTAGCCCATTTCCCCGTTTTCATCTGTGCTGACCAATTTTTCTCATGCTACTGCCTTCCACATAAACTGACCCTGGCCTGTTTTTCCACTATGCCTTTGCCTACTGTTTGGACTGCTTTCACGTGAACTGACCCTGGCTTGTTTTACCGATTACGCTTCTTCTTACTGTTTGGATTGCTTCCCTGTGAACTGACCCTGGACTGTTTTTCAACTACTCTTCTGCCTGCCGATTGGATTGCTTGCACGTGAACTGACCCTGGCTTGTTTTACCGACTATTCTTCTGCCTACCGCTTGAACTGATCTGTCGCCCCCCCTGCTACTGTAGTACACAGGGGTCTCACATATGTGAGGGGCTCCAGAGTTGTTTTTCCGGATAGAGAAAACCAATTTTTTTGGTTCTCTCTGGGTTCCGTAAATTCCGGATTAGGGTCTGGAGTCCGGAGGCTTCAAAGAGATTTGGGTGGGAGAAGCCTCTACCCCTGTCCCCAGGTCTCACCTGACCAAGGCCCTCAGCTTACTACCATCATGCCTCTGCCTGCTGCATGATATTAGCTGGAGAGTGGTACAATGATTGTCTGCAGTGTACCGGGACCAATATTATGGCTGTGCTGACAATGTCTCTGCCTGGAAAATTCATTTGGACAAATGCTGCGGCTGTGCTGACAATATCCCAGACTATAGACTATATTCCTGCCTGCTGCCTGGAAAATTGCTATTGTAGTCGCTAAGCATATCCCTGCCTGCTGCCTGGACTAATGCTCTCCTCTGTGGACAACTGCACTACTACAACCACAGGTAATACTTTTTTTACACTTTCCTTTATAGAATGTATTTTGTAATGTATTTATTGCTATGTACATGCTATGTGTTAAAAATGTGAGGGGCCTTCAAAAATGATAGGTTGTCAGGAAATTAGATGTGCATTCTATGTAAAAGTCTCACACGTGTGGTATTGCCATAATTAGGAGGAGTAGCAGAATGTATTTTGGGGTACAATTTTTGCTATATACATGCAACCACTTACCGACCGCCTAACGACTATATACATCGGCCATTTAAAGCTAAATACTGGGGTTATGGCAGCAGATAGCTGCCATAACCCCGGTATTTTTTTAAACGTCGGGCGGTCGGCTTTCAGATAAGGGTGGTCCCAGTGGCAGATTCGCCGCCGAATCTGCCGCAACGGTGCATGGGATGAGGTGCCCCCCCCCCTCCCGCCGCGTCCTAGACGTTTTCTCAGCTTACCGGACCCGCCGGCAGCGGGGAAAACTATCCGGTCCCGGATCCTCAGAGACAGGAAGTTGAGTGAGGGCAAGATGGCCCTCACTCGACTCTATGGTCTTGGAGGACCGGAGCTACGTCAAAAGTCGTTGCCTAGCAACCGGTTTAAAGGGCCGGGTTTTTTTTTGGTTTTTTTTTTTTTCTTTTTCAACAATTTTTTTTTTTTTTTTTTTTTTTTTAGTGTAGTTGTGAGGTGTGAGGTCTTTTTGACCCCAGATCTCACAATAAAGAGGACCTGTCATGCCTATTTCTATTACAAGGGATGTTTACATTCCTTGTAATTGGAATAAAAATGATCAAAACATTTTTTTTAAAAAAACTTTTTAAAAATAAAAAATTATTAAATAAAATAAATAGGAAAAAAAAAAATAAAAAAAAATTAAAGCGCCCTGTCCCCGTTAGCTCGCGCGCAGAAGCGAACGCATACGCAAGTCCCGCCCACATATGTAAACGGTGTTCAAACCACACATGTGAGGTATCACCGTGATCGTTAGAGCGAGAGCAATAATTTGAGCCATAGACCTCCTCTGTAACTCTAAGCTAGTAACCTGTAGAATTTTTTAAAATGTTGCCTATGGGGATTTTTAAGTACCAATGTTTGGCGCCATTCCGCGAGCGTTTGCAATTTTGAAGCATGACATGTTGGGTATCTAATTACTCGGCGTAACATTATCTTTCACATTATGGAAAAAAATTGGGCTAAATTTACTGGTTTCTTATTTTTTTATTCAAAAAAGTGAATTTTTTTCAAAAAAATTGCATTTGGAAGACTGCTGCGCAAATATGGTGTGATAAAAAATATTGCATTGATCTCCATTTTATTCTCTAGGGTCTCTGCTAAAAAAAAATATATAATGTTTGGGGGTTCTAAGTAGTTTTCTAGCAAAAAAATGATTTTAGCTTATAAACACCAAGTGTCAAAAATAGGCCCAGTCTTAAAGTGGATAAATGGACAACTTTGTGTAAAGAGCTACTTGGATGTTAGGCCTATGTATGTGGTCAGGCTGTGTAAAAGTATTACACATGTGGTATCGCCATACTCAGGAGGAATAGCAGAATGTATTTTGGGGTGCAATTTTTGCTATGTAGATGCTATGTGTTAGAAATATTGCATAAATTGACAACTTTGTGTAAAAAAAAATGCATTTTCATTTTCTTTCCACAGTTTCCAAAAGCTTGTGGAAAAAAATGACATGTTCAAAAGACTCATTATGCCTCACAAATTATACGTTTGGTTGTTTGCTTTCCAAAATGGGGTCATTTTATGGCAGTTTCCATTGTCCTGGTGCTCCAGGGCCTTCAAAAGTGCGATAGGTTGTCAGGAAATTATATGTGTAATTTCTGCTTCTAGAATGCCGGACGGGGCTACTTGAATGTTGGGCCGCTGTATGTGGCCAGGCTGTGAAAAAGTCTCACACATGTGGTATCAGCATACTCAGGAGAAGTAGCAGAATGTATTTTGGGGTGCAATTTTTGCTATGTACATGCTATGTGTTAGAAATATTGCATAAATTGACAACTTTGTGTAAAAAAAAAGCATTTTCATTTTCTTTCCACATTTTCCAAAAACTTGTGGAAAAAAATGACATGTTCAAAAGACTCATTATGCCTCAAAGATTATACATTGGGGTGTTTGCTTTCCAAAATGGGGTCATTTTATGGGGGTTTCCATTGTCCTGGTGCTCCAGGGCCTTCAAAAGTGCGATAGGTTGTCAGGAAATTATATGTGTAATTTCTGCTTCTAGAATGCCGGACGGGGCTACTTGAATGTTGGGCCGCTGTATGTGGCCAGGCTGTGAAAAAGTCTCACACATGTGGTACCAGCATACTCAGGAGAAGTAGCAGAATGTATTTTGGGGTGCAATTTTTGCTATGTACATGCTATGTGTTAGAAATATTGCATAAATTGACAACTTTGTGTAAAAAAAAAGCATTTTCATTTTCTTTCCACATTTTCCAAAAACTTGTGGAAAAAAATGACATGTTCAAAAGACTCATTATGCCTCAAAGATTATACATTGGGGTGTTTGCTTTCCAAAATGGGGTCATTTTATGGCAGTTTCCATTGTCCTGGTGCTCCAGGGCCTTCAAAAGTGCGATAGGTTGTCAGGAAATTATATGTGTAATTTCTGCTTCTAGAATGCCGGACGGGCTACTTGAATGTTGGGCCTCTGTATGTGGCCAGGCTGTGAAAAAGTCTCACACATGTGGTATCAGCATACTCAGGAGGAGTAGCAGAATGCATTTTGGGGTGCAGTTTTTGCTATGTTCTTGCTATGTGTTAGAAATATTGCATAAATTGACAACTTTGTGTAAAAAAAATGCATTTTCATTTTCTTTCCACAGTTTCCAAAAGCTTGTGGAAAAAAATGACACGTTCAAAAGACTCATTATGCCTCACAAATTATACGTTGGGGTGTTTGCTTTCCAAAATGGGGTCATTTTATGGCAGTTTCCATTGTCCTGGTGCTCCAGGGCCTTCAAAAGTGTGATAGGTTGTCAGGAAATTATATGTGTAATTTCTGCTTCTAGAATGCCGGACGGGGCTACTTGAATGTTGGGCCGCTGTATGTGGCCAGGCTGTGAAAAAGTCTCACACATGTGGTATCAGCATACTCAGGAGGAGTAGCAGAATGTATTTTGGGGTGCAGTTTTTGCTATGTACATGCTATGTGTTAGAAATATTGCATAAATTGACAACTTTGTGTAAAAAAAAATGCATTTTCATTTTCTTTCCACAGTTTCCAAAAGCTTGTGGAAAAAAATGACACGTTCAAAAGACTCATTATGCCTCACAAATTATACGTTGGGGTGTTTGCTTTCCAAAATGGGGTCATTTTATGGCAGTTTCCATTGTCCTGGTGCTCCAGGGCCTTCAAAAGTGTGATAGGTTGTCAGGAAATTATATGTGTAATTTCTGCTTCTAGAATGCCGGACGGGGCTACTTGAATGTTGGGCCGCTGTATGTGGCCAGGCTGTGAAAAAGTCTCACACATGTGGTATCGCCATACTCAGGAGGAGTAGTAGAATGTGTTTTGGGGTGTAGTTGCAAGTATACATATGCTGTGTGAGAGAAATAACCTGTTAATACGGCAATTTGTAAAAAAAAAAAAAAAAAAAAAAAAAAATCTTCATTTTGCAAAGCATTGTGGGAAAAAATTACAACTTCAAAAAACTCACCATGCCCCTTATTAAATACCTTGGAATGTCTACTTTCCAAAAAGGGGTCATTTGGGGGGTATTTGTACTTTCCTGACTTTTTAGTGTCTCAAGAAATGAGATAGGCCTTCAGTACATCAGGTGTGATCAAGTGTGATCAATTTTCAATGATTCGCACCATAGCTTTTGGACTCTATAACTTTCACAAAGACCAAATAATATACACTTACTTGGGTTATTTTTACCAAAGATAAGTAGCAGTATAAATTTTGGCCAAAATTTGTGAAGAAAAATGACTGATTTGCAAAATTTTATGACAGAAACAAAGAAAAATGCGTTTTTTCACGATATTTTCAGTCTTTTTTTATTTATAGCACAAAAAATAAAAAACCCAGTATTGATCAAATACCATGAAAAGAAAGCTCTATTTGTGTGAAAAAAAGGACGCAATTTTTGTATGGGTACAGTGTTGCATGACTGAGTAATTCTCAGTCAAAGTGTGAGAGCGCTGAAAGCTGAAAATCAGTCTGGGCAGGAAGGGGGTGAAAGTGCACTGTAGGCAAGTGGTTAAGCTTGTCATATCTGTTAACTATAAAGACGCAGCACAGACGCAGTAGCAAAGGATGAATATGCTCAAAGTACAATATCCTAGAGCAACCAATAACATTTCACTTTACTGTACAGTGAAAGATGGTTTTTGATTGGATGTTAGGAATTACACTGCATTATATTCAGTTCCTTTTGATCTGCTCTGTTCAACAAGTCTGTATATCTTAAGAGTATTCAGTTCCCTTTGAAACACTCTTATAATAAGCCTGTATATCTAGAGAGTAATTTTGTGTCTGCTTGTGTTTTAGAATGATATCATTCCTCATAACACTGTTGTCCTTGACAGAACTCAGAGGGACGCCAGGATTAGCATGCATCTAAATATGAAATGCTTAAAGTGACACTAAATTGTGGTTTAAAAAAAATATATATTTCTATTGCTCTCAGCCTTCTACAAATCTCCAAATTCCTTTTTTTTTTCCAACTTTCTGTTAGAAGGTTATTTTCATTTTACATGTACATGTAGATGTGAATGTACATGTAGAATGAACATTGCCACCCCCTCTTGCCTACTCCAGAAATTAACTAGGGACTAAGGGATTGGTTGTGTACATAGAGCAGTGCACACGATTGTAACTAATGTGCCTTTCTCTTTCCAAACAAATGGAAATATGAGGAAAAGGAGAAGTTTAGGAGCTCACGGAGGTGGTTACAAGGAGGTAGAAAAATTGAGTAAGAAACAATTTCATGAACAATAGATTACAGGGCCATTAAGTAGTGGATATGTATATAGATTGTTTTTGTAGAATAAGAATTAGTGTCTCTGTAAGCCCCCATTTACACTTGAGCATTTTTCAGCTCATTTCTCTAATTTTGACTATGCTCAACTTGCAGAATCCTACTCTTTCTAAACGTCGTTGTTCACACTTACTTGTAAGCTTCAGGTGTTTATTCCTCAGGCTGGGCAAGAAGAGGACAACAGTTCTATAGGAGAAGATGCTCTCTTCACATGTAAAAACAAATGCGAAAATGTACATAACTATGTACATCATGTGTTTTCAGGCACTCCCATTGAAGTCTATAGGGGTCAGAAATGCCTGAGTTTATTAAAAAAGCTGATGTACTTTTTTTGAGTGTAGGGCAACTGAGTGTACAAGTGTGAACAGGGGCAATTAGAAAGAATGTGATTCTGCATGTTGAAATTTGTCAGGCGTAGGGAAAAGCAGAAAAACACTTGTTAGGCATGGGGAACTACATGCTGTTGTACTGTTGATAAATTATACAAAATAATTCCTAACACATTGAAGTGCATAAATGAATGAAACAGCCACCCAGTGATGACCTCCGTTCTGATGAAACGCGTAGGGCGGAGTTACAGCAGTGAGGTCATCACGCTCGCCAGGATGATCAATGCTGTGTATGTGATGCTGTGATTCTTCTTTTCCTATGTGAGAAGATGCCTGGTTTTTAATAAACTGCAGTCCTAACAAAGTGTTAGGACTGCAGGATACACAGCTTGTCGTGGAGTGGCCTGCAGCTTATACATGTGTTTGCAAATGTATGTTAACTAAACCACTGTTTTTAACCTATTATGTTAGACAGGTACATTTGGTTTGTTACCAGACTGGTGGGAAAGTATAGCAAACTAAGGGCTGGTTGGTTTCCACACACACACACACACACACCTTCTATAATCTCCTTTTTCTCTTCAGTTTTGTTATACACAGGGATGGAGACGCTGAGCAGTGCTCGCCAGTGTCTCATCTAAAGTCCCAACATTGAACAAATTGTATATGTTAACAGGGATGGAGACGCTTACTTTACAGGCTGGTGTCTCATATAAAGTCCCAATTTGCCTTTACTATTGGGATGGGGGAGTGCGTTTTCCAGCTGGTCAATTTTTAGTTTGCACCCTATGGCCTTCACATGGCCATTCATTTTTCAATACCAGTCATGGATGGGAGCAGGTTGGGGGAGGATTGGGCCATCTCCATGCTCAGCTGTTTCCCATCCATCCATCAGCATTCATGTACTTCCATGTTGGAGACACTCAGGAGACACTCAGACCAAGTAGTGTTAGGAAGTGTTAGGACTGCAGGATACACAGGGTGCCGTGGAGTGACCTGCAGCTTATACATGTGTTTGCAAATGTGTGTTAACTAAACCCCTGTTTTTAACCTATTATGTTAGACAGGTACATTTGGTTTATTACCAGACTGGTGGGAAAGTATAGCAAACTAAGGGCTGGTTGGTTTCCACACATACACACACACACACACACACACACACCTTCTATAATCTCCTTTTTCTCTTCAGTTTTGTTATACACAGGGATGGAGACGCTGAGCAGTGCTCGTCAGTGTCTCATCTAAAGTCCCAACAATGCCCAAATTGTATATGTTAACAGGGATGGAGACACTTGCTTTACAGGCTGGTGTCTCATATAAAGTCCCAATTTGCCTTTACTATTGGGATGGGGGTGTGTGTTTTCTAGCTGGTCAATTTTTAGTTTGCACCCTATGGCCATCACACGGCCATTAGTTTTTCAATACCAGTCATGGATGGGAGAGGGTTGGGGAGGATTGGGCCATCTCCATGCTCAGCTGTTTCCCATCCATCCATCAGCATTCATGTACTTCCATGTTGGAGACACTCAGGAGACACTCAGACCTAGTAGTGTTAGGAAGTGTTAGGACTGCAGGATACACAGGGTGCCTTGGAGTGGCCTGCGCTTATACATGCGTTTGCAAATGTGTGTTAACTAAACCCCCGTTTGTAACCGATTATGTTAGACAGGTACATTTGGTTTGTTAGCAGACTGGTGGGTAAGTATAGCAAACTAAGGGCTGGTTGGTTTCCACACACACACACACATCTTCTATAATCCCCTTTTTCTCTTCAGTGCTGTTCCATTTATTTGTGTTCTTTAAATGTGTTATGAATGATTTTGTACCATTTATCATTATCTTGACAGTACAACACATGTTTTTTGGTTCATTTTTGTATTTTTGATGTGTGAATTTAGTGAGTGCTGCTGTTATTATTTTACACTTTGTACATTGATTTGCATAGAAACACTTAAAGGGTAACTCCACTTTCGTGGGGAAAAAAATCAGCAAATAAAGAAAAAACAATATAGTGTACACAATTGCGACACAAATCATTTTGTAATTGAATGTTATTAAAAGTTACCTTTCCTTTTAAATCTGCAGTTGTTGTAATTTTCTAAAAATGCAATGCAATATGGCTACCTGGAGCTGTTCTGTACACAGAATGTGTACTGACCACACCCCAGAAACATCATTTCCTGCTTGTGTGATTGGCTCATCACTTTTCCCAGAAGTCTGCACTAAGATACAAGTCAGATTTCAGGCATCCCCTGCAACAAAAATGTCATTTTTGGTGAGATACTCCCAATAGGAACACGTCTAAAGCAGGGGTGGGGAACCCCCAAGTCATCTGGTTCCGGCCCCCCGTGCAGCTGAGTCTGTGTCTCTCAGCTGATCTGTCAGAACGGAGCCAATGCTTCCTGTATAGTTCCGGCTCCATTCTAACAGTCTGAGTGAGTCACAGGCGGAGTGAAATGTGATATATGTGATATATGTGACCAATGCAGGAAACATTGCCTCTTCCTTCAGCGCGTGGAGAGGGATTAGAACCCCGGTCAGTCGTTATTGCTGTCTATGCCCCTGTTAGGGTGATTCACCCTCTCTATTCATCTTGTTTATTGTTTTCATTGTAAGTGAAAGTAAAAGTAAAAGAAAATCCCAAATTTTGGGTAGTCCCTTGAACAGTAATAGCTGGGAAATCTTCCAAAGGGGGCACTAGTTTTGGTGACCTGGAGGGTCACCAAATTTCCTTAATTTGTAGGGATTTTCTCTCATTTCCTGTTTTGGCTTTGAGACAGGAAGTGAAGAGAATTCTCCCCAATGGTACACAGATGGCAAATAAACCGACAGGGGTTATGACACTACTAACACTGGTTCACAAAATGAAAAAATAATTCCTATAGTTTTCCCTAACCATAACTTCTTTACTTGTGCATGACATCCTTTACAGACAGTCCGTTACCTCTTCCGGACCGCCCGCCGCAGATATACTGCGGCAGGCTGGCCCTCCTGTGCGAACCGACGTAGCCCTGCGTTGGTCGCGTGCTTGCAGCTAGGGGCAAGCACTCGGCAGCGGGGACACCGATGCAAGGGGCCGGCAGGTCCGATTGCCGCCAGGCAGTCACGATTGCTCCCTGTTGAGAGAGAAGGACGGTCAGCTATTGAAAACACAGCTGACAGTTCTTCTCTCTGGAATGATCACAGAGCGCCTGTGATACTGCTATATAGGATCACAGGTTTCTGTGATCATTTCAAAAGCCCATCCTCCATACAGTTAGAAACAGTCCCCTAGGCTTACATTTAACCCCTTGATCACCCACTGTGTTACCCCCTTCCCTGCCAGTGCCATTATTACTGTTACAGTACATATTTTTAGTACTGATTACTGTAGTAATGTCACTGGTCCCCCCAAAAGTGTCCAAAATGTCAGTTAGGGGTCTGATCTGTCCGCTGCAATGTCGCAGCCCCGCTAAAAATCTCCATTAGTCCCGGTTCACACTTCCACGATGCGGGAACGCTGCGAATACGCAGCGTGTTCCCGCATCGCATCCGCACCCCTGGCAGTTCACACTGCCATATGCGATACGCAGGGGGTGTCAATTAAAAGTTAACGACACCCCAAGTTCGCAAAGAATTGGATCGCACTAGTGTGAACCACCATGCGATCCGATTCTGCTGCGGATAAAAAAATGGGTCATGTGCGTGTTTAGTGCGATTGCGGTGCAAATTCAGCCATACAATCTGTATGGCTGAAATTTGCACCGCACAGAGATCGCATGTAATTTAGGAGCAGTGCGCTTCGAATTACATACGATCTCTGTGATCGCACTAATGTGAACCGGCACTTACTAGTAAAAAAAAAAAACAAAAAAAAAAACAATAAAAATGACATAAATCTTTCCCATAGTTAGTAGACGCGATCATTTTTGCACGAACCAATCAAAATACGCTTATTCCGATTTTTTTTACCAAAAATATGTAGCAGAAAACAATTTGGCCTAAAATGTTAAAAAAATTTGATTTTTACATTTTTGGGGGGGGGGGGGGGGGGAATGTTATATAGCATATATATTTTTTTTTTTTTCAGAATTGTCGCTCTTTTTTTGTTTATAGTGCAAAAATAAAAATCGCAGAGGTGATCAAATACCACCAAAAGAAAGCTCTATTTGTGGGGAAAAAATAGGGATCAATTTTATTTAGATACAGCATCGCACGACCGGCAATTGTCCGTTAAAGTAACGCAGTGCCGAATCGCAAAAAATAGCCTGGTCATTAAGGGGGCAAATCCTTTCCGGTCCAGAAGTGGTTAAACCTTTCCAACATTATAGGTGTTATCTTGATGCAACATCCAACATACAGTATATTATTCATCTCCCCCCCCCCCCTTCCATCAGTGCTGTGGCTGGGGTGCTCATATCTTCCAATGCAATAATGTCCACGTAAAATCAAATATAGCAACTCAGTCCTGCAACCCATGCCAGGGTCCTGCTGTGGGGTAACTCCACCAATACACTCCTAATTACATCTTTACATGTATGGTCCTCACTGCACTCTTCCCATGATTGCTTGACCACAAGACCTGACTTCCTACTGAATTTATTATCTTCCAGAATGACAGGAAATGATACATACAGTGGAAGACATGCCACAGAACACAACGTTACCCAAAAACACACAAAACATTACTCAACAGGATTATTACTTAGGCACCTGTCTACCAGCTCAAGCGTGAATGAGGGCTAAATGCGCGATACATGTGTTTTTGCGACTGAAGAATTCTCCTCCTCTAAAACTGCTTTCCTCCCCTTGCCCTGCTCAAAAAACTAACTAAAGCTTCATACACGAAAAAAAAATGAATTGTAAAACACCCGAAAAAAATGCTCCAAAATCAGAAGGAATATGCTCTGCTCAGGTGTGAATTCAGGCTTAACCACAACCAAGTACATATACTGCGGCGGTCAGCCCCGGCCAGGCAAAGTGACGTACCGGTATGTCACTACCCTGTCACTCGCTTGTGAGCCAATAGCGGGCGAGCGCGCGCCCGCTGAGGCGCGCGCCCGCCCCGGCTCGTTCCCTAACAAGTCAGTGCGTGTGACCGGCGGACCCGATGTTCGCCGGTCACTCGCGATCGTTCGCCGGGAAGGGAGAAAGGCAGGCGGCTAATGTAAACAAGTCGCCTGTCATTCTCCCCTGTGTAAAAATGGAGAACGGACGGTTCTATTATGTAGGACCGTTGATCTCTGTTTTTACACTAGTAGCCATGTCCAATCACAGTTAGAAACACGCCCCTAGGACACACTTAACCCCTCCCTCTCCAATACAGTTAACCCCTTCCCAGTCAGTGTCATTTTTACAGTAACAGTGCATATGTATAGCACTGATTACTGCAGTAATGTCACTGGTAACCCCAAAAGTGTCAAAAATGTCAGTCAAGGGTCCGATATGTCTGCCGCAATGTCGCAGTCCCGCAAAAAAAATCGCAGATCGCCGCCATTACTCGTTAAAAAAAAACACCAAAAATGACAAAAATTTTTCCCTTTGTTAGTAAACGCGATAACTTTTGCGCAAACCAATCAAAATATGCTTTTTGTGATTTTTTTTACCAAACATATGTAGCATAAAACAAATTGGTCGAAAATGTAAAAAAATTTTGTTTTTTACATTTTTGGGGGGGGAATTTCATATAAAAAAATGTGAAAAATATTGTTATTTTTGCAAAATTGACGCTCTTTTTTTGTTTATAGTGCATGATCAAACAATCGCACAGGTGATCAAATACCACCAAAAGAAAGCTCTGTTTGTGGGAAAAAAGGACGTCAAATTCGTTTAGGTACAGCGTCGCAAGACCGCGCAATTGTCTGTTAAAGTCACGCAGTAAAAAAATCGCAAAAAACCCCCTGGTCAGGAAGGGGGTAAAATCTTCCGGGGCTTAAGTGGTTAATATAGAACTACTATAGATTATATCATATATAGGTGACTACTGCACCCTCCAGTGTTATCCAGCTGTTTGTAGGTCCTCTTTGACCTCTGAACAATAATATGGTAATTATGGAGGTTTTTCTTTCTCTTCTGTTACTATTTACTACAAATCGACCAGATCCTGGTTTAATTAGCATGGGTTAATAAGTACAATATCTCAAGCCACTGGCGTTTGCTACATAAAACATTTCATGCACCAATAATGTTCTTCTATAAACACAGTCATGCAATATTAATGTGCACAGCAGCTACAATAACAAATTTGATATAAAGAGACCCAGAGCAGGGTGTAGTTGATATATTGTGATGCGGGGAAGGCCATAATACATTGGCTGAAATTGAATTTAGAGCATGGTGAGATAGTCCATGATAAATGGCGGCTATACGCACTCTCTCTCTCTCTCTCTCTCTCTCTCTCTCTCTCTCTTCCAGTACAGTAAGATAAAGCCAATGGGGTTTTCCTAGCAACCATAACACAGGGATTCCTCCCCCTCCTCCTCCCTGGGCTCACACTGATTAGCAGTGAAGCGGCAGCGCCTCATCCACCGTGTCATCATTCATGACACATGTTGTGCTTTTTCCCCTCTTCTTCTGCAAGTGAGTCATTAACACCGAAAAGAGCTTATGTGCAGGACGCTCATGGGAATGGCCATGGTATGTGACATTTATAGGACTAATAACTACACATAATAATCAGAAGAATATCAATATTTGCCATTGGCCTGTTAAACCAGCCCAATTCATGTGTAAAGAAGTAGCTGCACTGTCTAATGCAGGAGTCTCCAAACCTTTCAGTATATACTGTATATATGAAGATAGAAAAAAGATAACACTATACTAGTGTATCTACCCGCGCCTCGGAAAATGTTTTGTTTAAATATAAGATAAAAATATAAAAATGTGTGTGATTAGTGAGATATAAATATAAAAATATATATTGTGTGGCAGCAGCTGTAGATTTAAAATGGATGATAGAAAAATAGCCCAGGCTATATACAGCGCTTGCCGCAGAAAAACAATTAACTTAATGTATGTGAACAATGTTGAAAACTTATCTTTACAGTATAAGTGAAAATGCAAATCAATTAAACACATGAAAATTAATAAAAAGTTCCAAGGAATTGATAAATAGATAAATAAGTCTTTTCCAGTGGTGATCAATATATGTGAATAAAATAAATGTAAAATTCAATAACTAAAGTCTTTTCAAGTGGTGATCAGGTGCAAAGTGCTTCGTGCTCAATAAATAAAAGTTTGTGACTTTCGTGACGTGGATTCCTCTTTTCCTGTGGCTTGTGGTAGAAATAAACGACTTACCAGAATTGTTGGGTCCTATGTGCTGTATAGCACTAGGACCTACAGCGCTTGGAGGCCGTTCAGGCCGGATTGGGGATCCCCTTTGTGGATGATCCTGGTGGGATACAGGTTAGGTTCCTCCTTACCCGATCTTGATGCTCAGGATATGGGGTTAAAAGAAAGGCTCCAGATAGGCTCACGAAAGTCACAAACTTTTATTTATTGAGCACGAAGCACTTTGCACCTGATCACCACTTGAAAAGACTTTATTTATTGAATTTTACATTTATTTTATTCACATATATTGATCACCACTGGAAAATACTTATTTATCTAGTTATCAATTCCTTGGACCTTTTTATTAATCTTCATGTGTTTAATTGATTTGTATTTTCACTTATACTGTAAAGATAAGTTTTCAACATTGTTCACATACATTAAGTTAATTGTTTTTCTGTGGCAAGCGCTGTATATAGCCTAGGCTATTTTTCTATTATACTGTATATATGTTTTGTTTATTTTACAAATATTCTGAAAAAAAAATTACTTTTATCAATGAATGAGTCCTTCTTTACATTCTTTATAGATTCCCTATTAGAACCCCCCTTACATCCGTGTCTCCTTATTTTAGAGCCCTCCCTTATACCAGGGCTCCATCAGAGTCTCCTCTTACTTTAGAGTCCCTGCTTACACCAGGGCCCCCTTTAGAGCCCTCTTTACATATGGGGTCCCCATCAAAGCCCCCCCTTACATTAGAGTCCCCTTTGTTTTTAGGTCCCCCTTACCTTAGGATCCCCATTTGGGTTCACCTTTATATACAATGACCCCATCAAAATCAAATCCCCCCCTTTTCATCAGAGTGCCTACCTACATCTGGGCCTGCATCAGAGTCTCCCCTTACATCAGGATCACCATTAGAGTACGCCCGTACATCAGGGTCCCTTATTAGAGTCCACATTACATCAAAGTCCCCTCGGACCCCACCAGAGTCTCCATTATGTCAGAGCTCCCCTTTACATCAGTATCCCCATCAAAGGCTCCCTCACATCAGAGTACCCATCAGTGCATCTGTGTTCCCCTTGTGTCAGGTTGAAGCAGAGACTCTGCTAATCTGAATCTTCAATCCGTACATGGGGATAGGCTACTGATCCTAGCTGCAGAACATATTAAATCTTGAAGAGCAGTGGTCCTCAACTCCGGTCCTCAGGGCCCACTAAAAGGCCAGATTTTAAGTATTACCTTGGGGAGATGCAGACTAAAGTACTGCAATCACTGAGCAGCAAATTATATCACCTGGGATGTATTTCAGTTATCTTGCAAACCTGGCCTGTTAGTGGGCCCTGTAGGCCAGGGTTGAGGACCACTGTTGTAGAGGGCTGGATGTGGCCCGTGGGCCATAGTTTGGAGATCCTTGGTCTAATGACATTCGTAGCTAATGTAGCATACATTGTATGCATATGTATGTGTGTGTGTGTTTGTGCATGTGTCTTTTAGGCATTTTAATGCTTGAATGTTTTCATTTTAGTCACTGGAAAGCTAGTTTCTAGGGCAAGGAGTGGTGAGAAAATTGTGCGAAAAACTTGCTTCTTCAGGAATTTTCCAGGTGCTTTCATTGAAATAAACAAAAACATACACATGTGCCCCGAAGAATCTTGTGTTCTTTTTCGGGCTTTGAGTGAAAAGACACTCGGGCATTAACATACACCGTAGGAAACAATGGGAATCCTCATGTCAAGAGTCAGAAAATTCAAGTGTGAACAGGCTTCATGAGTCATCTTACACTAAACTGATCATTTTGTTTTTGGTAACTGCTTGAGCGCTAAACCATCTATCTCTTGGATTTTCTACTGTTGAGATTTCTGCACTTGAGTTTCTGGCTTTGGAAACCTGCTCTGGCAATTATGGGGGGTCCCTAATTTCCCTATTGAATTTTCATCTTTTATAGTACTATGGGGAATGTTATGGGAGGTGTTGGGACATGCCCCATGGACAGCAACACCCAAAACTTGAGGGCAGGCAGTAATGCAGTATACATTGCACTGTACTGTGTGCATTGGATACCTCATTTAGGTCTCTTTTCTTTTTTGGCATTGTACTGGAGGTGAGCACAAGAACAGTACTGATGTCTACATTCTATGTTCTCTCTGGCTCCCAAGTCTTGGCCATGTGGGTTTCCATCAGAAATGATAGGAAATTTTTGGTGATCTGATCAATGAACTAAAGATCAGGTGCCAGTCCATTCTGCGAACTGGGCAACTTGGAAATATGTACAAAGGAGATGACCGCACACCAATCCTTAGGAAATCTTGAAAGCTTTATTCCATAAAATCCATGTCCAGCATCAGATAAACATCAGATAAACTTGATACAAGAGGACAATAGCAGCAAAGGACAGAAGCACCACCTAAAGACTGAAGAAATGTGTGCTCTTACAACAGTAGATTGTTTGATTTCCTCTTGTGATCATAAAATGTTGATTTACGGTATCTTTTTTTTGCAATGGCAAAAACCTGCTTCCTGCACTCACAGAAGGAAAGAGATGGGGGGAGAGATGCAACTGAAACCCATTGTTGCCATAGCTGCATCTCTTCTCCCCACAGCACTCAGGAATCCAATGCTGCAATAAATGCACATGTCCCCAGGTTTTATCTGTATTAAAAACAGAGCAAGTACAGAAAAAAAACTGTTGATGTTCCAGAAATATACAGTAAGTAGCATGCTCCTACCTTCTTCTTTGATATGACAAGATACGCAAGATACACAGCAGTATATACAGTATTTATTCCAAAGCATGTGGTGTCAGCCCTGCCTACTTCTTTCCTGATGGATTAGAAAGAATACAAAGCTACCACTTCACCATCATCACCACTGTACCACCACCACCAATGTACATTCAAAAATAGAGTGGTGGAAATGTATTTCTAGAGGGTAGAGATAGGCTGGATGTTCCCCGAACACACAAACTCCCAGGGTGCTCTGCGGGAGGTTCGCCCGTCGATGAGTGCCCCATAATGCACTGCGCGATTGTATGCTTTAGCCAATAACAGCACAATGTCCTGTCAGAGCCATGATAGGCCAAAGGCAGGGTGCCTTTAGCCAATCATGGCTCTGGGGCTAAGTCCACGCCCCACACTATATAAGACTGCTGTTGACACAGCAGCCATGTACAGTGTGTGACAATAGAGATTAGGCAGGTAGTTAGTGGATAGTGTGTTGAGTCAGATTAGTGCAGTCAGTGTATTGTAAAGGTATACCCCACTATATGTTGTAGTCCTGGGTCCCCTCTCGGTGCTCCCCAAAGTTTTGTGTCCCTGTCACTTATAGTTCACGAGCAGTGCCATACCAAGCTGACCAAAATTTTACATAAACACCAATGTTAAAGACGGGGAGCAGTGCCATGCCAAGCTGACCAAGATTTCCCATAGATGCCAATGAGCGCTGAAAGCTGAAAATTGGTCTAGGCAGGAAGGGGTTGAAAGTGCCCTGTAGTTAAGGGGAACCCAATGACAGAATTAATAAAAAATCGGCATAGGGTCCCCCCAAAATCTATACCATGCCCTTTGAGCCTGGTATAGATTTTAAGGGGAACTCTACACCAGAATTTAAAAAAAAAACAGCGTGGGGTCCCCCTCAATAATAAAACCAGACCCTTATCCAAGCATGCAACCGGGCAGGTCAGGATAGGGGGGGATGTCACATGACGTCATGTGACGTCAGAAGGGAGCGGTGACACCGCGTGACGTAACCAGGTGGCCTCGCCCCATGCCTATAAAACAGCTGTCAAAGCAAACAGCAGGTAGCCTCAGAAGAGGTGAAGCGCTTTTTAAATGTTTGCTTTTTTTTGGGTTGGTGGGCATTGTGATTGAGGATGGATTTACATCGAGGGACACTATTTTTTTTTCTTTTTAATAAAGGACTTGTCAAAAACTGTTATATCTGTTTTTTTTCCTTTTTTACATGTTTTTGGTGAATGTGTGGGGGTACGATGTACCCGATACCCATTCCCATTGGGGGGCGGGATCTTTCAGATTCTGATAAGCCCCCCCCCCCCCCCCCCCCCCGCAGACCACCACAACCACAGCCCAGGGTTGTCGGGGAGAGGCCCTTGTCCCCATTAACATGGGGACAAGATGCTTTGGGGGGCACCCCAAAGCACCCCCCCATGTTGAGGGCAAGCGGCCTGATATGGTTCAGGAGAGGGGGTGCTCGCTCATCCCCCCCATCCTAGCCTGCCAGGCTGCATGCTCGGATAAGGGTCTGGTATGGATTTTGGGGGGGGACCTCACGCCGTTTAAAAAAAAAAAAAAATTTCCTTTAGAAATATCAGTATTGCTGCAGCTGGCTCCAAATATCGTACAGATGCGCCACTATACAGGCACATTAAAGGGACCCCCCCCCCCCCCCCCAGGCACTATATTTAAAGGAATTTTTCATTTTTATTGTTTCACATTAAGCATCATTAAAATCACTGCTCCTGTAAAAACGATAGTTTAAAAAAAAATATTTTTGCATTGATACATGTCCCCCAGGGCAGTACCCGAGTCCCCATACACTTTTTAAGGACTTTTGATTTTTCATGTTCGTGTCCCATAGACTTTAGTAGAGTTTGCATGTTCGCTAGAACTTTTTCCCTGTTCGAGATGTTCTGGTGCAAAACGAACAGGGGGTGTTTTCGGCCCATCACTACTAGAGGGACCTGAAGGATTTCCCCCATTAATTACCAGGCCATTTTTTGCGATTCTGCACTGCATTACTTTAACGGACAATTGCGCGGTCATGAAGCGCTGTACCCAAATACAATTGATGTCCTTTTTCCCACAAATAGAGCTTTATTTTGGTTGTATTTAATCATCTGTGCAATTTTCATTTTTTGCGCTATCCAAAAATGCAGATTTTTCTATTTTGCTCTTACTGAAGAATGCACGGCACTCATTTACACACCTGTGTGCATAGGCACATTACAATGAATGGGCTGTATTTTAGCTCAGAAAAAAAAAAAAAGCTGTACTGAGCTTTTTTAAGCTGCAGTGTGCAAGAGGCCTTAGTCTGCATCCTAGCAACAGAAGAACACCAGGCAGCAGAAGCAGCCTGCATCCTAGCAACAGAAGAACACCAGGCAGCAGAAGCAGCCTGCATCCTAGCAACTTAAGGACAACAGGACCATTTGCACTGTACTACTGTAAACATGTAAACGATGCTCAAACGTTCCATGCATACAGAGTATTTTTGCTACTTACTTTTGCCAGCAAGATCCTGCATACTAGCAAATGTATTTTTGTACGTCTATATGCATGAGCCCTTAATAAACATTTAGTCCTTGCATGTTTGGGTGGGGGTACTGCTAGTGCTACTGCTGAATGACTGATAAAGAATAAAGTCAGGTGGTCAATATAACAGCCAGGCAGCCAACATCTTCAGGACATCAATAAAAGCAGCCCCTGTTTCCAATGGTCAGTCTCAGCAGCCAATCAAAGATCAGCTTGCAGCGTTTTTCTGTAATGTACTGATATAAGCTGTTTTAAAGGCGGCCATACACTATACAATCTCTGTATAATCCTAGTTATGGTGGCGACACACGCTTTCATTTTTTTTATCTGACTGTTGTGCAGTTTGATCAAAAGGATCCACAAATAATAGAATTTACATAATTTTCCTTCCTATCAATTTAGACCCAATTGGATTTGATTAAACTGAGACAATCAGACAGTGCAAAAAAGTATTGCATTAGTGCAGTGCAACTGCACTGGATCGCACAAAAAGAAATGCATGCACTACTTTTAAAAATGCACTGCAACTGGATTGCATGGTACTGCGATACCCAGTGACCCGCTGCAGGCAAGCGCACTGCGTTTGTGATCTGCGTTTGGCGTATCATTATCAATACATTGACACCCACAACATATCTCACACCAAGTGCTACCTGAACGCAGTGCATGAAATGCGCATGGAATGTAAGTTTCCAGCACTGCATTCTTGTGGGAACACGCCCTTAGGCTTGGTTTACATTAGTGCAGGGTGCAGGATGATGCCTTCCCGCACACAAAAAAGCAGTTTAGGAGATGCGTGGGGTACCATTAGTCTGGTTTCCCACTGGGAACGGCACTGTAATAGGTGGCTTTTCCGTGGCCACATTTTTCTGAAAAGGTGCAGGGACCTTCTCCCTGCGTTTTCAGTGAGCACAGCAGTCCAACTTATATGAATGGGTGGCTGTGCTCAATCAAACAGGCCTGCAGGGAAACTGCGTAGATGTAAACCAGGACTGAGGGCTGGCTTACACCACAAAAAACACACTCCAGATCTGTTCCAGATGTGTTTCTGAATGCACGTTTTTAACGTGTTTTTAATGCATTCCCGTGCATTTTTATTGTGTTTTTTTATGTTTTTCTCAATGCATTCCAGGTGCTTTTTTCTTTATTTTTCCTGTTTTTCACCCATTGTACTGGGGTCCAGTGCGTTTTTGATGCGATCGGTGCATTCCGGTGCATGTTTGATGCATTTTACCTCATTCCAGTAAAGTCTTGTGCAGGAAAACTGCAGCATGTTCTACCTTTTTTTCTGGAACCAGAATGCACTGGAACTGAAAGCACTGGTGTGAACCAGTGTTAATTTTGGCAGCAAATTTCAATTTAGTTTTAGTCTTAGTCTTAGGACTAAAATGGCATTTTAGTTTTAAGCCCCGTACACACGCACCGATTGTTGGCCATACATTTTCGGCCAACGTCCGATCGGCCGATTGTCGGCTTGTTAGTATGATGCTTCCGACAACCGACTGCGACTTTTCGGCCGAACAAAATCTGGTGTGCAGGCTATTAAATTTTTGTTGGCCATCAGCAGAACGGCCGATTGTTCCTCAGTCAGTACAGATTTTGGCAGACAAAAATCAGATGAGTAAGACTGGGCATTCTCAGAGAAGAAAAAACACACGAAAAGTAAACCAGCACAGGACATCACTTCTGAAGTCTAGAGCACATTTCAACCAACACAACAACACTGGACAAAAGACGGCCGATCGGTCGGCCAACAATCTGTGCGTGTGTACGAGGCTTTAGTCCCATTTTAGTCTTCTGCAAGTGTTTTAGTTTTAGTCATATTTAGTCGACTAAAACTCCAGTACATTTCAGTCGACTAAAACATCTTACATTTTAGTCGAATAAAACGTCCTACATTTTAGTCGACTAAAATGTAAGATGTTTTAGTCGACTAAAACGTACTGGAGTTTTGTGCTATTATTACAGGCTCTGGATGGAATTGTGTTGCCGATATAGAAATGGCCAGCAGAGGAGTAATTTTGATGGTGTCAATTTTTTATTTAGTTTTAGTTATAGTCTTAAGACTGAAATGTTATTTTAGTTTTAGTCGTATTTTAGTCATCTGAATTGTTTTAGTTTTAGTCGTATTTTAGTCGACTAAAATTGTGTTAATTTAGTCGACTAAAACGTTTTAGACGGTTTTAATCGACAAAATTAACACTGGTGTGAACTATGCCATTGAAAATCATGTAACCTATTTTCAATGCATTTTGGATGCAGAAAAAAGCGCTGGAACACATTTTATGACCGAGCCCTTAGGGCCAGTTCAAAAAAACGCAGTCCGGATGTGCTTTTTTACTCATTTGCGGGGGGGGGTTGATGGGTTTTTAATGCTTTCCAGTGAATTTTTCTCCTTAACAATAATGGCTGCTTCACACCACAAAAGACATACTCCAGATCCATTCTGGATGTGTTTCTGCAGGTCTCATTTTAGTGATTTTTTTCACGCATTCTGGTGCGTTTTTATGCATTTATATGCATTTATATGCGTTTCTGGATGCATTCCAGATGTTTTTTTATTCTTTTTCTCTTCCTCCTGTTTTTCTTTTTCACTATACTGGGGTCTGGTGGCTTTTTAATGCATTTGTGATACATTCCAGTGCCCTCCGGTTAGTTTTTGATGCGTTTTACCCTGTTCTAGTACAGTTCTGTGCAGGAAAAAATGCAGCATGTTCTAATTTTTTTTTTTTTTGCAGCGCCCTGGAACTGACCAGACTGGTGTGAACTATGCCATTGGAAACCATATAAACGACTTTTCCAATTTTTGATGCAGGAAAAAAATGCACTGGACTGCATGTGGTGTGAACTGGCCCTAAATGGGGACATGTGCGTTCCGGTGCATTTTATGTGCGTTTATATGCGTTCCAGTATGTTTTTGATGTGATTTAGCGTGTTCCGGTATCGCTCAGTGCAGAAAAATGCAGCATGTTCTACTTTTTTTTCTAAAACTGACTGCACTGGAACTGACAGCATTTGGTGTTAACTATGCTATTGAAAACCATGTAACCTAGTTTCTATGCATTTTGGATGCAGAAAATTAAGCACTGGAATGCATGGTGTGAACCGGCCTTGAATGAGGACATGTGTGTTCCAGGGCTTTTTTGTGCATTTAGGTGCGTTCCAGTGCATTTTTGATGCGTTTTACCACGATCCAGTACAGTTCTGTGCAGGAAAAATGCAGCAAGTTCTACATTTTTCTCTGGAACTAGAATGCAGCGGAAATGACCACACTGGTGTGAACTATGCCATTGGAAACCATATAACCTACTATGTGGTGTGAACTGGCCCTAAATGTTCTGTGCAGGAAAGATGCAGCATGTTCTACTTAAACAGAGTGTATTCGAGGCCGAATCACACCACATGCAGTCCAGCACGTTTTTTTTTTCTTTTTCTGAATCAAAAAATGCATAGAAAGTAGGTTATATGGTTTCCAATGGTATAGTTCACACCAGTGTGGTCAGTTCCGGGGCGTTCAAGCACCAGAAAAAAAAAAAAAAAAGGAGAAAAGTAGAACAAGCTGCATTTTTTCGGCACTGGACTGTACTGGAACGAGGTAAAATGCATCAAAAACGCAACGGAATGCACTGGAACGCAACAAAAATGCACCAGATCCAAGTACAGTGGGAAAAAAAACAGCTGGAATGCATCCAGAAATGCAATAAAAACGCGCATGCAGAAACGTATCCAAAACGGATCTGGAGTGCGTTTTTGTGCCAATAACCAGCCCTTAACCGGCTCCGGACCGCCCACCGCATATATACTGCCCTTCTGCGCGAACCGATGTAGGGCTACATTGGTCACGCGCCTGCAGGTAGGGGGCGAGCACACGCCACCATTTGCGTGCTCCCACCCCCACCCCCACTCAGCAGCGGGGACTCAGAAGCACAGGGCAGGTGGCTCCGACGGCACCCACGATCGCTCCCCGCTGAGAGAGAAGGACGGCAGCTGATGTAAACACAGCTGACCGTTCTTCTCTCTGGAATAATCACAGAGTTCCTGTGATCCTTCTATATAGGATCACAGATCTCTATGCTCATTCCATAAGCCACGCCCCCATACAGTTAGAATCACTCCCCTAGGCTCACATTTAACCCCTTGATCACCCACAGTGTTATCCCCTTCCCTGCCAGTGTCATTATTACAGTAACAGTGCATATTTTTAGCACTAATTACTGTAGTAATGTCACTGGTCCCCCCAAAAGTATCAAAAATGTCAGTTAAGGGTCCGATCTGTCCACCGCAATGTTGCAGTCCCGCTAAAAATCGCAGATCGCCGCCATTACTAGTAAAAAAAAAAACAATAAAAATGACATAAATCTTTCCCGTAGTTAGTAGATGCGATAACTTTTGCGCAAACCAATCAAAATACGCTTTTTACCAAAAATATGTAGCAGAAAGCAAACTGGCCTAAAATGTTAAAAAAAATTAGATTTTTAAATTTTTTTGGGGGGAATGTTATCAGGGCTGGCCCAAGACATTGTGCTGCCTGGGTCCGAGGATGAAATGCTGCCCCCCCCCCCAAAAAACAAAAAATTCACGCCCTCCAAGAGGCCCCCACATTCTGTAGGACTATGAAAGCAGTCAGAGGAGTGTGAGTGTGTACGGAGTGACAGCAAGAGCATGACAGAGCAGTAGACACTGGGCAGACGAGCGCACCAGGCTTTCTACTGTCTATAGTGCCACAGTGCCCTGCAGGGCTGCGAGCATGCTACAGGAGAATGCAGTGCTGCGGGCATGGTACAGGAGAATGCAGGGCTGCGGGCATGGTACAGGAGAATGCAGGGCTGCGGGCATGGTACAGGAGAATGCAGTGCTGTGGATATGGTACAGGAGAATGTAGGGCTGCGGGCATGGTACAGGAGAATGCAGTGCTGCGGACATGGTACAGGAGAATGTAGGGCTGCGAGCATGGTACAGGAGAATGCAGTGCTGCGGACATGGTACAGGAGAATGTAGGGCTGCGAGCATGGTACAGGAGAATGTAGGGCTGCGGGCATGGTACAGGAGAATGCAGTGCTGCGGGCATGGTACAGGAGAATGCAGTGCTGCGGATATGGTACAGGAGAATGCAGTGCTGCGGGCATGGTACAGGAGATTGCAGGGCTGCGGGCATGGTACAGGAGAATGCAGGGCTGCGGGAATGTTACAGGAGAATGCAGTGCTGCGGATATGGTACAGGAGAATGTAGGGCTGTGGGCATGGTACAGGAGAATGCAGTGCTGCAGACATGGTACAGGAGAATGTAGGGCTGTGAGCATGGTACAGGAGAATGTAGGGCTGCGGGCATGGTACAGGAGAATGCAGTGCTGCAAACATGGTACAGGAGAATGTAGGGCTGCGAGCATGGTACAGGAGAATGTAGGGCTGCGGGCATGGTACAGGAGAATGCAGTGCTGCGGACATGGTACAGGAGAATGCAGTGCTGCGGGCATAATACAGAAGAATTCAGGGCTGTAGGCATGGTACAGGAGAAAACAGGGCTGTGGGCATGGTACAGGAGAATGCAGCGCTGCGGGCATGGTACAGGAGAATGCAGGGCTGCGGGCATGGTACAGGAGAATGCAGGGCTGCGGACATGGTTAAGGAGAATGCAGGGCTGCGGACATGGTACAGGAAAATGCAGGGATGCGGACATGGTACAGGAGAATGCAGGGATGCGGACATGGTACAGGAGAATGCAGGGCTGCGGACATGGTACAGGAGAATGCGGGGCTGCGGGCATGGTACAGAAGAATGCGGGGCCGTGGGCATGGTACAGGAGAATGCGGGGCTGCGGGCATGGTACAGAAGAATGCGGGGCCATGGGCATGGAACAGGAGAATGCGGGGCCATGGGCATGGTACAGGAGAATGCGGGGCTGCGGGCATGGTACAGAAGAATGCGGGGCCGTGGGCATGGTACAGGAGAATGCGGGGCTGTGGGCAAGGTACAGGACAATGCGGGGCAGCGGGCATGGTACAGGAGAATGCGGGGCTGCGGGCATGGTACAGGAGAATGCGGGGCTGCGGGCATGGTACAGGAGAATGCGGGGCTGCGGACATGGTATAGGAGAATGCGGGGCTGCGGACATGGTATAGGAGAATGCGGGGCTGCCGGCATAGTACAGGAGAATGCAGGGCTGTAGGCATGGTGCATGAGAATGCGGGGTGTGGGCATGGTGCATGAGAATGCAGGGCTGTGGGCATGGTGCAGGAGAATGCGGGGCTGCGGGCATGGTGCAAGAGAATGCAGTGCTACGGGCATGGTAGAGGAGAATGCGGGTCTGTGGGCATACTACAGGAGATGCAGTGCTGTGGGCATGTACCATGCCCGCAGCACTGCATCTTCTGTAGTATGCCTGCAGCCCCGCATAATGGCAGGTAGTGTGGCTGTGTGTGGAGCAGTCTCACTTACCTGTTCCTAAAGGGCGCCTTAGGATTTAAAAATGACGCCGCCCGGAGCCAAAAAAGAGGTCCGCGGCTGGCCTGACATGCACACTGCGCATGTGCCGCCGCCGCTCTGTAAAGTCCGTACATGTTCGGCTATTTCCGGAAATTATTATTTTTTTAGCTAGCCGAAGAAGAGAAGAGGCGGTCAGGGGCCGCCCCTCTCTAAGTGCCGCCAGGGTCCCATGGTCCCACCGGGACCCGTGGTAGGGCCGGCCCCTAATGTTATATAGCAGAATGTGAAAAATATTGTTTTTTTTTTTCAGAATTGTCACTTTTTTTTGTTTATAGCGCAAAAAATAAAAATCACAGAGGTGATCAAATACCACCAAAAGAAAGCTCTATTTGTGGGTAAAAAGGACATCAATTTTATTTGGGTACAGCGTCACACGACCGCGCAATTTTCGCAGTGCCGAATCGCAATATATGGCTTGGTCATTAAGGGGGAAAATCTTCCGGTCCAGAAGTGGTTAAAAAAAGGCAACACATTTAAAAGGCACACCAACACATTATAACGCTTTACAAAAAATGCAATACAACGCAGATGTGTTAACGCATGCGCTGTAGTGTGAATATACCCTAAATGAGCCCTATGGGGGGATTGTACAATCCCATTGGAGCATGCGTGGTGGAAGAAGATTGTACAATCCCATTGGAGCATGTGTGGTGGAAGGAGATTGTACAATCCCATTGGAGCATGTGTGGTGGAAGGAGATTGTACAATCCCATTGGAGCATGTGTGGTGGAAGGAGATTGTATGGTGCATGGTCAGGAAAGCATTGTGTAGTAACACTTAGTATGGGAGGATTGGATTACCGGAGATGTCTCTTATTTATGGAAGAACGCGCGTTTCTCCTCCGCCATGCTGATCACTGAGCGTTCCTCCGGGGAAAACAAGGCAGACCCATTCACAGCTGGCCGTGCCTTGTAACCCAAAGTGCTCCCCATCCTCATCCCCATCCTCATCCCCATCCTCATCCCTATCCTAATCCCCATCCCCACCCTCATCCCTATCCTCATCACCATCCTCATCCCTATCCTCACCCCCATCCTCATCCCTATCCTCATCCCCATCCTCATCCCTATCCCCACCCTCATCCCCATCCTCATCCCTATCCTCATCCCCATCCCCACCCTCATCCCTATCCTCATCCCCATCCTCATCCCTATCCTCATCCCCATCCCCACCCTCATCCCTATCCTCATCCCCATCCTCATCCCTATCCTCACCCCCATCCTCATCCCTATCCTCATCCCCATCCTCATCCCTATCCCCACCCTCATCCCCATCCTCATCCCTATCCTCATCCCCATCCCCACCCTCATCCCCATCCTCATCCCCATCCTCATCCCTATCCTAATCCCCATCCCCACCCTCATCCCTATCCTCATCCCCATCCTCATCCCTATCCTCACCCCCATCCTCATCCCTATCCTCATCCCCATCCTCATCCCTATCCCCACCCTCATCCCTATCCTCATCCCCATCCTCATCCTCATCCCTATCCTCATCCCCATCCCCAGCCCCATCCCCATCCTCATCCCTATCCTCATCCCATCCTCATCCCTATCCCCACCCTCATCCCTATCCTCATCCCCATCCTTATCCCTATCCCCACCCTCATCCCTATCCTCATCCCCATCCTCATCCTCATCCCTATCCTCATCCCCATCCCCATCCTCAGCCCCATCCCCATCCTCATCCCTATCCTCATCCCCATCCTCAGCCCCATCCCCATCCTCATCCCTATCCTCATCCCATCCTCATCCCTATCCCCACCCTCATCCCTATCCTCATCCCCATCCTCATCCCTATCCTCATCCCCATCCTCATCCCTATTCTCATCCCCATCTCCATCCTCATCCCCATCCTCATCCCCATACTCCTCCCTATCCTCATCCCCATCCTCATCCCTATCCCCATCCACATCCTCATCCCTATCCCCATCCACATCCCTATCCTCATCCCTATCCTCATCCCCATCCTCATCCCTATCCTCATCCCCATCCTCATCCCCATACTCCTCCCTATCCTCATCCCCATCCTCATCCCTATCCCCATCCACATCCCTATCCTCATCCCTATCCTTATCCCCATCCTCACCCCCATCCCCATCCCTATCCTCATCATCATCCCCATCCTCATCCCCATCAGACAGGTGTGCCATCAGCGGCCAGCTCAGGGTTAACCCATCCTTAGCCGGTACACCTGGCTGGGAGGAGGGAGGAGGGAGGGGAGCATTGAAGTGTGCTGTGGGATTGACAGCTGATGCTGGTATGAGAGGGTTAAAGCTGTTGTGAGCCTAGGATTCCCCGGCCCCCTCTCCTCTCCTCTCCTCTCCAATCCTCCCTCCTCTTCTCCTCCTCGGGATTTCTTGGCTTTGGAGAGGAGCACACTTGCCGATCTGTTGCTGCTGTCCTTGGTGATGCAGAGCTCAATCCAATTAGCTTTCACCTCTAGATCCTCTGAGCCAGATTGTAGAGCTCCAGCCCGGTGTATCTGTCAGTCTTGTGTGTCTGTGTATGTGTGTGTGTGTGTGTGTGAGTGTGTGAATGTGTGACCATGTCTTCTCTGCAGTTCAGTCTCTCCAAGCTGGGCTGAGCTGCTGTCTTGCTCTTCCATTCCACAATCCAGCCGCAGCACACAGCAAGTCCCCATCCTCATCCTCCTCCACCCATGGAGAAGAAGAAGAAGACCAAGTAGAAGGTCCATGGCACCCCTCTGCCCTCCTCCAGACTTGTAGAGCCAGCAAGACATGGGACAAGAACATCTGCTCCAGCTGTGTGGGAAGTGTCTTCTGCAGAACATCTAGCCACCTCTGGATTGGAGATGAACCCAGGGCTCTTGGGGGGTTCCCAGCTTCTCTTTCATCCACTTTAAGCAAGGTAAGTACTAGACAAGGGGGTCCCCCCCCTGTACTCCACAATGCTTCTAGATCTCAAGGAGGCTGATCAGAAAAAAAAGGGACCAAGTTAAAAAGACTTAAAGGGCAGCTAAAGCTTTTCATGTTCACGACGACCATGTTGTGTTCAAGTACGGCTCCTGTGGTTTTTCCGAAAGTGTGCTGAAAGGATGGAGTGTATTTGTCACTGTCATAAGTGCTAGCTATTGTAAACAAGCATGCCTGCACCCAATCTATTATCCATGATAGGAGATGTGTTTATTTATTTTTATTTTTTTTGTGTTATTATGCATGCACTGTGACTTCAAACAGCCCTCCATGCAATATAGAAAATGTATTGTATCATCGAACAGTTGCAAGTCAAGAGAGCTGAATCCCCTGCTCAGGACTATAGAATTAGATCCCTTTATCTGTCATCCAAAGCAAGATTAAAGCCATCTCCGAGTAGGTGACACACAAAAGTGTTTGTTTTACTTAATGACACCATGATGAAACAATGTTCCGTAGCGTAGCATCATCTATAAATACTTGTATGAAGAAATCGACATACAGGGTTTTACGTACCTACTGCTGCTGTAATCCAGGCAAATCAAGTTATGTAACGTTTTAATCTTGAAGAATGTCTCTTTTTTTTTTTGGAGGTTACACAACGAAAGGTTCTTCGCCTGCTTCATTCTCTTTTATGATGCTAAGACTTAAAAGACTGGGTGGATCCTTAGCAGATAACCATTTAATGAAAGTTCAATACTAAAATGTAAGACGAAAAGAAGGCTAAAGGAGAGATGATTTCCGATCGATAATAATCCTATCCTGTGCTGCTAAAGAGCTAGCAGAGCTCGGCCAAAAAAGAAATAAATAACTAAAAGACAGCACAAAATGTACCGGTCTATAAAAAGTTTAACAAGTGTGTGGCTTTGTGTAACCTAATGGTGGGATCTGTCATTTCTCAAAGGGAACAATGGGCCTACCTTGCCTGGCAACCTTTTGCAGGCCTTTAAGGCTTTTTACCTTTGCCACATGAAGGTCCAGTCAATGAGCTCCTATGGTCATGGTTGGGCTATGACCTTCTACGAGAGGTGCTCTTTACATATAACTGCTGATTGCATTTGAACCACACCAAACATTTACTAGGAGAGCCATTGATTCTTCATAAACCAAGCTACTAACAACACATCCTTCGGAATACGAGAGAGAAGTGTATATACTGTTGTAAGAGTATGAATTCATCACCCACATTGGCACAAGGTGCAAAGACCAATTGTGGTCAGTGACCAGCATCAGTATACAAGATGTTAGCACTAAGATGTCTAGTGGTGGATAGACTGAAAACGTATTAAAATAAACCGCAGGCTGTATGGCGAAAAGTGTGCAGACATTGCAAGTGTGTGTGTTTCCAAATATATATATATATATATATATATATATATATATACACACACACACACACCTTGATCTTGATTTAGTTATGCAGTTTATTTTGGTTGGCCCTGTTGTTGCAATGTAAGAATAGTGGGGGAGATTTACTAAAACTGGTGCACTTAGGATCTGGTGTAGCTGTGCATGGCAGCCAATCAGCCTCTCACTTCACCTTGTTCAGTTAAGCTTTGGCAATAAAACCCAGAAGCTGATTGGTTTCCATGCACAACTGCATCAGATTTTACACTCTCCAGTTTTAGTAAATCACACCTCTTGCTTCACACCTCATGCCATTCAGAGAACATCTTGTATTTTTTTCACTGAACGCAAGGTGTTCTCTGATTGGATAAGGCGGAGAGTTTCTTTGCAGCTTTGCACCACATTTTGCACTCTCCAGTTTTAGTAAATAACCCCCCATTGTAATTTTAAGTGCCCATTCAGACAGGGGCGGCACGACTTGCTGGGGCGACCTGTGAAGTCGCGGTGCACCGCGACCTCGGCGCGACATGCACGGACTTCATATAATTGAAGTCAATGCAAGTCGCCTCCAGGTCGCCCCAAAGTAGTACAGGACCCTTTTTCTAAGTCGGAGCGACTTGTATCGCTCCTATTAGAACGGGTCCTGTGCTAATCAATGGCAGGCGACGGACCGCGACTTGTCAGGCGACCAAGTCACCTGACAAGTCGCGCTAGTGTGAATGGACCCTAAAGGTGTCAGAAAGTTTCTGAAGTTCTCACTTTCAAGCAAGTTGCTTCAAGTGGTGTTGTAATAAAATGGAACCCAACCGATACCATTTAGAAATAGATATCTATCGATTCTTCAAATGCATTTGGTTATATTAGTAAATTTGCCTTAAAAAAATAAATAAATAAACGTTGCCCTGTTAGAATCTGCTTTAAATTGAAAACAGGAAAGCCTTTAGAAGCTGGAAAGCTTGCTCATAAAATGACTATAATGCAGAAAAGGTGCAATGACAGGTGCAATGGTGTGTCACAGCGGTGCCTGGTGCAATGACATTGAAGGACAAAGTGGAAAATTGAATTTGTAGAGTATATTAGGTTTGTTTTTAGAGATTAAGAAATACCATCACCCCTTGATCTAGGATTATTATTGGTTGCCAGTTTCCTAATAGGGAATGCTACTAGCTACTAGAATGCAGTGTTATTAGGTGACACTCATGCTTGGCTTTATTGTTACAAAACACTTGTATTTCACTCGTCCTTAGTCAGGTCTTTTGCAGGTCACCATGTGGTTGGCCGGGTCAGATATGGTGTCTAAATGCCTTTCTGTCATCTATGTTTACTGCTGGTAATGATTTTTCTTCTAGGTCATTTACAAAACCAGTAGGGTGATGCATTCAGTCTTCCAGGGAAAGGATGAAGAGCCTGAAACCAATACATAATGGGAACTGTCATATATAATACGGACTGGACTAGGTTAAGATCCATGATTTAGCTTCTTTTAGGCTCATTTAGCAGGATGGCAGGGTCAAGTATATCATATAGTTTTGATATATCGGAAATCTGTGCCTATGCTGGTGTAGGTAGCTGCTTCTCTTAAAGGCCCCAAGAAACCAACACTTGTTCAGATGGACCTCTTTATATCACCATGGAGCTTACATCCATAAAACACAACACCGTATGAGGTCTTCCTAATAACACAGCTCAACTGGAAGATGTCTAGACTCCTTTTACTCATCTACTCCGCACTTTATCCACAGCACTTTCACCATTCACATTGGGCTGGTTCCAAGAAAGAGCTCATAGGCTATTGGCACCATAACAGTTAAAGCGGTATTAAATCTAAACAATATATATATATATATATATATATATATATATATATATATATATATATATCATATTGCAGCATAACAAATCTTAAATGTAGTGGCTGTGTTAGCTTTCTTTTTTTAGGTTTCTGTTCCTTTATTTTTTCGTAGAGATCTGTCCAGGAAGTCTGTTATTTTCCAACTTACTTTAGCAGACCAAGCTGGCCAGCAAAATAGGCAGTTAGAGGTTTGAGACAAGCCATTTACCACTGATAGGTGTGCTTACAATGATCGGCTTTTATTCATTTATATAAACCCTTTGCAGGCGGTCCCCGGGTTACAAACATCCGACTTACAAAAGACTCCTACTTACAAATGGAGGGAGACAACAAGAAGTGAGAGGAAATCTCCCTCTAGGAAGGGAAATTCACTTCTGTAAGAGTTACTATGGGAAAAAGGTGTCTCCACTGAACCTTTATCACCAATCCTTGTTCCCACAACAACCCAAAATGTTCTAAATACAATTGTCATATGGACAGAAAGTTGAAAGGTGAAATCTTCTGAACAGGGGTACAGACCGCAAAACAATTGGTACAGGGATGTTAACCCTTCCCTATGCTATCCAAAAAATGTAAAAAATTATTTTTTTGGCTGGAGCTACACTTAAAAAATGTACCTGTTCTGACTTGTATACAAATTCAACTTAAGAACAAACTTACAGATCCTATCTTGTTTGTAACCCAGGGACTGCCTGTAACTCAAAAGGAAAAAAAAAATGTTTGCTGTAACTGATTATAAAGCGTGAGCTGGAGTTGGCTTCAATTTGTTTGTGTATTTAAAGCGGTAGTAAAAAATAAAAAAAATAAAAAATTTTCTCTCTGCAAATTTACCTTCCTAGTGGTAGTGTGGCTCGGGGTTAATATACAGTGCCAAAACCGGTAACCCCGAACCACACTCGGGATTACCACACAATCACACTTACCTTCCACTGCGATCCCCCACCATCTTACCCCGCCGTCCACCCCTGCCGCCCCCCCCACCCCCCTCTCCCACCGTTCTCCCCCACCGTTCTCCCCTGCCGTCCTTCCCCGCCGTCCTCCAGCCATCCTCCCCCATCCTCCAGCCATCCTCCCGCTGTCCTCGCTGTGTTATCCGGGCAATGCCGTCACCTGTCTTCCGGTTCCCTTCCCTGCGAGCGCCGCAACGCAGGGCGGTGGAACCGGCGGGAAATTCAAAAAATAAATAAAACAAATGATATGATGCAGTGTAATCTGTTAGGATTACAACTTTGTATCAAGCCATTTTAGCACAGCTTTTTACCCAGAGGCTTTTCCAGTCCCCTGCCTGTACTTTTGTGGTTCTTTGTGCCTGAAAAATTGAGAACGACCATGGCGTCCAAAAAGATTTCTTTTAGCCCAAAAGCGCTTTTAGACGATCTGGAAAACAATGACAATGAATTGGAATTATTTGAAGAATTGAGCGATAGTGGTTAGTGGGAAAATTCGTAATCAGGCACTGAAAGTGACGACAGCGACGATTCTGCGACTGAGGTCAGCGATGTGAGAACTTGGTGTTCTATTGACTGCGGTACGGATCAGGCAGTGCCCCCAAGATTCCCATTTACTGGAGCACCTGGTGTGAAAGCTGACGTTGACCACGACAATCCCTGGGCATACCTACCATTATTTCTGACTGGCGAAGTTATTGAAATAATGGTTACCGAGACAAACCGGTACAAAGAGCAACAATTGGCTACGCATCTCGAGTTTGCAAGATGCAGAAATTGGGAACCAGTGACCAAAGATGGTATTTGAATAAAATGTATTATTATTATATTATAATTTATGATTTCATGTTTCAAACTTTATAATACCCGGGATTTCTACTAGACTCTTGTTTGGACAGATTTAAGTGAGTTATTCCTAAGAATTACAGGCCTAAAAAATAAAACAACAGATTTCCACGCAGAACAATGTACCGCTTTGAGATAAAAAATTCTGACATAATCAGACCGCCAGGGAGGTTAATGTTGTAATGTGCTAGTATGCATTGCAAACTAGCACATTATGAAAGACTTACCTGAAAACGAAGCCCTCCAGCGGCACGCTATAGGCGCTTCCATCTTCACCCAGTCTTCCTTCCGGGTTCGCGGGCAGCCGCCATTTAATTGGCCGAGCCAACAAGGTCATGGTTGCAGCACGGCTCTCTCTATTCTCAATAGAGGGGACACCATCCATTGAGAACGCTGTGCTCATGCGCTGGTGACGCCACTGGAAAAGTAAATATCTCCTAAATGATGCTAGTTTAGGAGATATTCACAGTACCTACGGGTAAGCCTTATTATAGGCTTACCTGTAGGTATAAATAAGAAAAAGCTTTACTACCACTTTAAGTCTGCTAGTACATTTAACACTACCCCACCCCCCAGACTGACAATGCTACTATGTGCTGTGCCCCTTTTGCTAATTCATCCCGAGTGGGGGCATTCGAATACAAGAGGTGTGTTACTGGCCACATCATCAAAAAAAAAACAGAGGGAAAAAAAACCTAAAAAAAAGAAAACAAATACAGCCACCACCTCTAATGTTTATAAGGTGTTGGCTGGAGTTTATTTTTATTTGTTAGTTAATTCCATTTAAAACTGCATCTAACACTAACCTCTCCCCAGATAGACAATGCTGCTGTACAAAGGTGTGTCTGTTGGTCCTCCGTCCAGAGTGGAGACGCTCTAGGATAGGAAGTGTTTTGCTGGCTGGATCGCTGGGTGAAAATGAAGGGAAAAAAACGTGTTTTTGGATTTAGTACCATTTTAAACACACAATATGGGACTGGTTGTTTTTTTTTTTTGGGATGTAATCAAATGAACCTGCTCATTGGTCTTTGGATGGTGAGATCCATGCGGATACAGGGGGATCATGCAGATAGGGGCTAAAGGATCAGAGTTTTGGGAACTTCATTTGCACCTGTCATAATACTGTATATCTATTATTCTGTACATGCTGGGAGAGCTCAGAATACCTCCATATGGACAGCTTAGCAGCAGCTCACCTGTCTATATCAGGGTGTCAAACTCAATTTCATTGGAGGCCACATCAGCATTATGGTTGCCCTCAAAGAGCTGGTTGTATCTGTAAAACTAGTTGTCCAGAGCACCCCCCCCCATTACATTAGCTGTCAAGAGCCCCCCCCCCCCCCCACCATCAGAAGTTAAGAGTCCGCCACCCTCCCTTACATCACATTACAACCCCCTTACCTTGTGTGTGCTGCTGCCAGGAAGAAGCTGGAGGAGATGAGAAGCATAAAGTGAAGGGTCTGGAGGACTATAGGGGGGCTGGAGTCAGCTGCTGGAGCCTGCTGATTGCTAAGACCGGGGAGGCAGAGATGAGGGGGTGTTGCGGCTGCACAGAAAGGTGCAGGATATGTAGGAGGAGTTCTGTTCTCCTCTCTGCTGCTGACTGCTGAGACAAGGTGGGGGTGGAAATTAGGGGGTGCCGCAGCTGCAGGAGATGTGCAAGGGCCACATTAAATGGCCTGGTGGGCCGCATTCAGCTTCTATTGATGGACATGTGTCTAGGTTCCGCCAAACAGTTATAACAAGACAGCCATTCAGTAGGCAAACCAATAACTGAGAGGCGCAAAAGAAATGAGAATAAGCAAATGCGCAGACAACAGTCAGATTTTAGTTTACTGAGCTCAGGTCATTTAACTCCTTTCCGCTCAGTGCCAGCATCCCTTTATTAGGGTCTGTACACCCGGAGGGGCTAGAAAGATCAGTGATCATATGGCCACTGTGATTGTCTGTCACAGGAGTTACATTTTTGATCCCGCCAGCTTCCAATCTTTAGAGAGGATTGAGAGCCGTCTTTGACAGCTCAGTCTCTGTGCTGGGAGCACACAGTGAATGCACTCTCAACACAGAAACATCAGACTTCCAGTAATGCATATGTGCACCCATAGGTATGCACAGGGGGTATGCCAGGTGTGCCTGGGCACACCCTAACCACTACGTGCAGATTCCCCCTACTGCCCAGGCTTTCCCCCATGTTGCACCTTTTCCTCCAGCAGTGCTGCTGGTTTCCCTTCCCTTCTCTCCTCTTCCCCTGGCTGCTATGGGGGATGTTTAGAATAGAGGGTGGTGGAAGGGGCTAGTAAATATGTAATTTACCAGCCCCCTCCTTTTTCTAAATACACAGTGAACACACTCACTGTGTTCATTCATAACTGAAGCATAGGAAACTATGCTTCAAAGCTACTATGCTTCAGCTATGTTTCCTATGCTTCAGTTTGTGAATGAACAGGAAGCCACTCAGCACAGAGCACTTCCTATTCATTCACTGTCCAGTGCAGCTGCAGAGAAAGGCATGTGTGTTTGAGCTTTGGGGTGCACACCCTAATGCAATAGGCTGCACACACCTCTGCGTGCACCATTCGGATGTTAAAGCCCACCCATTTGCTGCTGCACATATGTGTTAATACAGGCGTCAACCTCTTAAGATATGATTGATTCCTGATTACTTGGGATACAGAAATTTGCACATCATCATATGGTTATCAAGGTTTTCCTCTGTAGGCCTGTCTGCAGTGATGTCACAGAACACACGGCTCAAAAGGGGTTGGTTTACTAACGACAAAATAACTATTCACTTTGCAAGAGAATTCCCCCCAGAGCTTTGTGAATGTGGTCAATTTTTACATTGCAACTACAGGAAACTTGAAATGTATTCCTTAGGCCTCATACACACTGGAACGTTATAAAAAATGCCAGTAGTGTTAACTGTAGAAAGCTGTAGCTGTAGAATACGTTTTTTAGTGCTTTTGCAGTAGCTTTTTTTTTAGCAAAAATATATTCCTACCAAAGTTTATGGCTCAAAAATGCTCATAAATGCCGAATAGCCGTGTTTTCAGGATTTTTTAACTTTTTTCAGAGCATTTTTACAGTGGAAAAACTAAACGAATTCTGGGTTTTTTTCCCAGCCAGAAAACGCCCCTGCCAAAAACTGCTGATAAAAGCCTAGGTGTGCATGGACACATAGGATATCATGCTGGGGTGTTTACTGGCTGCAGGAAAAAATGCCTAAAGCCAAAAACAGCAGCTGTAAAAACGTCCAGTGTGCATGAAGCCTTACAGTGGGGCTGTGCCTGCACTGCAAGGGTTAACTGTTCACTTTGTCTAGAGTAGAGAAGAAGCACTTTTACTTACCTGATCCTCTGCTCCCCCAGCAGACGGCTCTCCCCTGTGCTCCAGCGGTGGACTGTCCTTTGGCATCATGATGTCCAAAGCAGAGTTAAGGACTGTGCATTGATCTTGATGATGTCAGGACCATGGAGCACTGGAGCATGGGGGAGAGATTGAAGACATTATGAAGACCAGTCTAGCAGCGAAGAAGAGCAAAGGATCGGGTAAGTAAATATTTTTTGTGTCCCCTAGACCTTGGGATTTAATTCAAAGTTGGAAAGCCATTTTAAACCAATATTCACGATTTGTATTTATTGTCTGCTCAGCTGATCATCTTGCTCGTCAAATGTTAGTTAAATTTTTACTTAAGTCCTTTGTAACAGCAATAAATGTATGGCCAGCCAGCCTGTTTTTTGTGTCCAGCATTCCTTTAATTAGTGTTTGCCAACAAGAGTTTTACATTACTCTTGGACCTCCTGGAACATTGGGCAAAGACTTCATAAACTTGGCTAGTATCCAGTAGTTGTAATAATGGAAATAAACTTGCCAAGGCTGTATCTGAAGATCATGCTATTCTAGGCAAACATGAAGGATGATGCTTTTTCATCTTTTGTCACTATTTATGTCACCAGTCAGATTACAGGATTAGAACTGAGCACATTGAAAGACTGAATGCACTTTTAGGAGCATCATATTATTTGTTCTTTTTGTAGCCAGCATTGGACAGCACTGTAGACTTATAAGGGGGTTTAAAAGTCTTTGGGATTCATTTACTAAAGGCAATAGGCTGTTCATTTTGCAAGGGAATTTCCTTAGCTTATCGAATTAGTGAATGCGGGAACCTTACTTTTTTTTTTTGTTATACATTTTATTAAAATTTAGTTTCACAGCTTACAAAACTTAAAACCAGTACAGATACAAGAAGTAAACATTACAAGGTTGAAATGGCATAATGTTAAAATTTGTCAGCTTACGAAATGCAGAGAAAGGGAGAAGAAGGGTGGGATTGGAGGTAAGGGGGGGGGGTAGGGAAAGGGAGAGGGGAGCTAAGCCCCACAAGATTTTACAATAGATGAGCTATCATTTAGCTCAAAAAGGGCAAGCATAACTTGACAACAGATGAAGCAAACTTGTGGACAGGAGGTGATCATGGGAGAAGATGATGATTCCGTGACTTGTACGTCTTAGGTGAAGAATGTTCATTCAGTTCCTGAATATCAAAAGAAAGGGTGTGGAACGTAGAGAGGGTTCATGATGGTAGACCTTCGATGAATAATGTCAAGATCAGATGTAATTCTTGTTTAGAGCAGGGTGGTCTGGAGGTGCTGAAGAGTAGTTGAATGGGAAATCCTTTAGACTTTGATGTTTTAAGTCTGGTAGCATTCTTGCGATGTAAGGGCCCCATTTGCGATGAAAGCATGATGGCATCCGGTGGTGGGATAGGGCCATGTCCAGCTTCTCTTTTTGTAGTAAGTTTAGCAGATCATTTTTGATGTCTTTGATGGTTGGAAGGAAAGTCGCAGTCCATTGATTGAGAATGGCCCTTCTGGCTGCCATATAAATGTAGTGAGCCATGGTTTAATTTTGCTGTATGATCTTGATTTGTGTTTTTGGTTGGGAAGGAGGGGGGGTGTCCAAATAACCAAAAAGTAATTAGTAGATGTCCCTGCAAGGTAGAGGACCAGTGACCTTGGCAGCTAGAGACTCTACTTGGTTCTAAAAGGGAGAGACAAGAGGGCATATCCATAGCTTTTTTAGCAGTGGGGGGTCTGTAATCATTGCATAGGGTGCAGTATTGCCGGTCAGGAGATTGCTTTTGGGTTAGGTGAGTTATATATGCACGATGCATTATTTTGTATTGTTGCTCACGCCAGAATTTGTTAGTGACTAATGCGCGGGTAGTATTGTAGCCAGCTAGAATATAGTGTTGTGCCTCTGAAGATTGCAGGTCTTTGTTCCATGATGATGCTGACTTATAATGTAGTGGGTTTGCTAATTTGGAGTTCAGAGGTTTGTAGAGATATGAAATTTTGTGGCATTGGAGATCCACAAGAGAGTCCATAAGTGAGCTTTTGAAGCGCATGTCTCTGGGTGGATATATTTTGCATACAAAGTTGATTGCTTGTTGGGTATATATTCGATGATGAGTGGGTAGGTTAATCTTTTGAGCTATCTAGAGAAAGGAGAGAGGCCTGCCTGTTGAGGTGTCAAACAGTTGTGAGAATTTAGTTAGACCTTGTGAAGCCCATGTGGCGAAGGCCGCATATTGCTGCGCCTGTGGGAACAGAGGGTGGTGGGAAAGCTGGGGGGGGTAGCCCCAGTTTTTTTTCTTAGTTCTCTCCAGACTAGCACTGTATCCCATATCAAGAGATTGTGTTTTAAAAAAGGTGGAAGAGACTGAAACAGGGGAAGAATTTCGCTTTTGGAGAAATCAATTCTTAACCCTGAGCATGTCTGAAAACGATTGAATACTTTTTGGATGTGGGACATATCTGCCTGTGGGCTTAATGTGAAAATTAAGATGTCGTCTGCCAATAGGGCTGTACGAAGTTACTGTGAGCCCACCTTAACCCCGTGTAGATTAGAGTGAAAGTGTAGGTAGGTTGAAGAGAAGAGGTGAGAGAGGACATCTCTGTCGTGTTTTGAGGGGGCTGAATACATGGCAGTAATAAGGGGATCTTATTTTGACAGGACCATTCTGAGCCACTGGAAACTGACATTATCGAATGCTTTTTTAGCATCAAGGGTGACAATGCCAGTGTCCATGGCCAAGTTGGTCCTCGCATGTTCTAGTACTCTGAGAACTTTTCTTATGTTGGAGGTCGCAGATCGCCCTTGAGTAAAGCCCGCTTGTGAGGGATGGATGAAGGTTGGCATAATGTGAGCCAGTCTATTAGCCATTATTTTGGACTGAAGTTTTGTATCTAGATTTAGCATAGAGATTGGGTGGTATGATCCAGGATTGGTAGAGTCTGTCCCTTTCTTAGGTATTAATTATATGTGGGCTTGAAGTCCTGATGGGAGGTTTGATTTTCCGTTAAGTATGTTTTGGAAGACTAGAGCTAGGGTAGGGGAAATAGTGTCCATAGAGAGTTTAAAAAAATTCTGATGTATAACGGTCTGGGCCTGGGGATTTTCTAGCTGGTAGGGTTTTGATTGCGGAAACAATTTTGTCTAGTGAGATCTGGGCAGGAGGAGGAGGATCTTATCTAAAAAGTCTAGTGCCTCTGCTTCATCTATGGCACAGGTGTCAAACACAAGGCCCGCGGGCCGAATGCGGCCCCCCAGGCCATATCATGTGGCCCTTACACCTCTCCTGCAGCTGCGTCACCCCCCTTGTCTCTGTAGTCGACAGCAGAGAGGACATAACTCCTTTGCCAGATTCTGCACTCCTCTGTGCAGCTGTAGAAAGGCTCTGCTTTGCCTCCCCAGGACATGGGGTGCTATGGACATCTAATCCTACAGATATAATCGGCCCTTTGAGGGCAACCATAATGCTGATGCGGCCCGCAATGAAATTAAGTTTGACACCCCTGGTCTATGGTATCAGGGCCATAAAGGAAGGTGTAAAACCTTTTGAGTAAAATTATTGGGCACATTTGCCAATGGCTTAAATAATGTCAGGAACAGGCAGCGTTCAAGGAAAATTAAAAACAGGAATTGCACAAAGTGGGTCTTGTGTATTGAAGGTTCCAAATTTTATTTTATATATTATTATTATTATTATTATTTTAATAATAATATTTAACATTTAGGCTTTTCAGTGCCTTCATACTGAAGCCTTAGATTGCAGTAAAAACTTTATATGGGTTCTAAAGCAGCTCTCCAAACTTTCTAAACAAAGGGCCATTTTCCTGTCCTTCAGACTTTAGATGGGTAAGACTGTGGCCAGTCGGAAAAGAAAATGTCCTGGCATCAGTGGGAGTAAACAACGCTCCATCATTGGTATTGGGGAATGAAATAGTACCCCATTGTCGGTCTCATTGAAGGGAATAGTGCTCCATCACTGGTATCAGTAGGAAGAACAGTGTCCCATCGTTGGTGTCAGTGGGAGGAATAGTGACCATTGTTGGCGTCAGTGGGAGGAATAGTGACCCATTGTTGGTGTCAGTGGATGAAGTAATGCCCCAAAAGGCCAGATAAAGGCAAGCAAAGGGCTGCTTCTGTCTCCCGGACTACAGTTTGAAGGTCACTGTTCAAATCTTTCACACTATGAAAAACTAAACATGAAAGTTTTGGCTTTAAATGATGTAAAAAGGTAAAATCTAACTCTGCAAGGAAGCAAATAAATACTTTCCTTTCCCACTGCCGATTCTGCTCGAATGCATCAAGCTGAAGTCTCTTCAGAAACCAGCACTTCTGGGAGTGTCAATGTCCGATCCTCTGATGGGTTTAATGATTCCTCCCGCTGACCCTACATCACTACAATATCTATAGTAATGTAGGGTTTAGCAAGAGGAACCACTGAGCATAGCAGGGTTCCAAGGATCTGACATTTTCAGAAGTGCTGGTTTCTCGTGGGACTTTAGGTGACAATTTCCTTTCTTTCCTTTCCTTTCTTCTTCAGGGACAGCTTTAATTCAGTATTTTATTTTAGTGACAAAATTGGTTTAATGAAAGCTAAACGACTAAACTTTCATTTTAGATCATCTAAATACATTCCACGTGCATCAAAACAAAAAGTGTGCAGTCTTATAGTTTATTTTCTTTACAAAGCAAAGCCACTTGAAGAGTAGAAAAGCCAGTCCCCTGCCAGCATGTTGCAGAGAAGGACTGTTTCTGTGTGGAAATGGGTTACCCAAGCTGTGGCTGTTTTCTAAAGGAAACAAATTGTAAGGCTTTACAAAAATTTTATCTTGATGCTTCTGGAATTATTTTCGCTGATTTAAACTGAAGGTTCAATTGGACTATAATATTTGTTTTGTAATATAATACACTAAGGCCTCATGTACACTGGCATTTTCCCAGCTCTTGGCAAGAGAAAAGCACCATAAAAAAGCTGTGTTTTTCTTATACAAATGGTTTTATTAATATTCAATCCAACAGATAAGCTCAACAATTAGATGGTTACATTGCATATAGGACAAAAAAAAACAGAACATAAGAAAAAATAAAAAATAAATAATAAAGAGGGATGCTCAAGACCTATAAATTTAGAGAAAGGGATCACATAACGACAAAGGTCACAGTCCGGAGTGTCTCGGAACTCTGTATGCTGCAAAAGAATGAAAATGTCCAAACATAGAACGGAATGCAGCTAATCTCAAAACCTTAGGATCAATGTACAATAATGCAATAATGTTAGCACTGAGCACTGTAACAATCCCAACCAGGCTAAGGCCTGGTGGCAAAAAGTGGCAAACGTGTTTAGGCAAAAGTGTCAAGCATCTGGGTGTACATTTATTCCATTGGCCAGAATATAAATTTATTCTGGCCATTGAAATGAAAGAAAGCTCAAGCACTAAACATGCCTAACGTTTAGGCACTTTAGGTGTTTTTTCTGCCAAAACACTTCTCTCCTGCTCAAATAATGTTTTTTCTTATTTTCCAGCCTCTAAACGCTCCTGCCTCTACTCGCTGATAAACTCCTACTGTATGTGTGCATGGACACGTAGGATAACATAGAGAGGCGTATAAAAAGTCAAACGCCCTTAAAAGCACCTGATCATCTGAAAAACCTTAACCACTTAAAACTATGGCGGCTGATTGGCTCTGTCCTGTACATCGCTTCACGGGACCGCTCGCGGTGGGGGCGCATCCATGCCCATTTGCCACAGGGGAAGCTGATCAGTGGGTCCGGCGGCCGCAATTGGCGCCGGGCACCCGTGATTGCTCCCTGTGGAGACAGAATGGCGGTCTGCCATTGTATACACAGCAGATCGCTGTTCTGTCAGTAATGAACACAGGGCTCCTGTGTTCCTCCTATTTAGGAACACAGGTCTCTGTGTTCATGCAGCAAGCCCAACCCCCCTAACAGTTAGAAAGCACGCCCTAGGGACACATTTAACCCTTTGATTGCCCCTGGTGTTAACCCCACCCCTGCCAGTGTCATTAGTACAGTAACAGTGCATATTTGTAGCACTGATTACTGTAGTAATGTCAATGGTCCCCAAAAAGTGTCAAAAATGTCAGTTAGGTGTCCAATCTGTCTGCCGCAATGTCGCAGTCCCGCTAAAAATCGTTGATCGCCGCCATTACTAGTAAAAAAATAAATAAATAAAAATAAAATATTTCCCCTAGTTTGTAGACGCGATAACTTTTGTGCAAACCAATCAATATACACTTATTGGGATTTTTTTTACCAAAAATATGTAGCAGAATACAAATTGGCCTAAAATGATGAAAAAAATTGTATTTTTATTTATTTTTTTTTTTTTATTGGGAATGTTATATAGTAGAAAGTAAAAAATATTGTTTTTTGTTTTGTTTTTTTTCAGAATTGTTGCTGTTTTTTTGTTTATAGCGCAAAAAATAAAAATTGTACAGATGGTCAAATACCACCAAAAGAAAGCTCTATTTGTAGGGAAAAAAAAGGACATCAATTTTATTTGGATACAGCGTTGCACGACTGCGCGATTATCAGTTAAAGTAACGCAGTGCTGTATAGCAACAAATGGCCTGGTTATTAAGAGAGTAAATCCTTCTGGTCTAGAAGTGGTTAAAAGCATAGTTTTTGATGCCCAGTGTGCATGAGGCCTTTTTTTTTATTTTCAGATGACAGTGTTTTTAACCGATTGCCGACCGCCGCAAATACATATACTGCGGTGGTCAGCCCCGGCCAGGCAAAGTGACGTATCGGTACGTCACTAGCCTGGGAGCCAATAGCGGGCGAGAGCGCCCCCGAAGGCGCGCTCCCGCCCTGGCTCATTCCCTAACGAGTCCACGCGTGTGACCGGCGGACCCGATGTCCGCCGGTCACTCGCGATCGTCCGCCGTGAAGGGGGAAAGGCAGGTGGCTAATGTAAACAAAGCCGCCTGTCATTCTCCCCTGTGTAAAAATGGAGATCATACGGTTATACTATGTAGGACCGTTGATCTCTGTTCTTACACGAGTAGCCACAGCCAATCACAGTTAGAAACATGCCCCTAGGGACATACTTAACCACTCCTTCCCCAATAAAGTTAACCCCTTCCCTGCCAGTGTCATTTTTACAGTAACAGTGCATATGTATAGCACTGATTACTGTAGTTGTGTCACTGGTACCCCCAAAAGTGTCAAAAATGTCAGTCAAGGGTCCGATCTGTCCGCCGCAATGTCACAGTCCCCCCAAAAAAATCGCAGATCACCGCCATTACTCGTTAAAAAAAAACAACAAAAATCTTTCCCTTAGTTAGAAAACGCAGTAACTTTTGCGCAAACCAATCAAAATACGCTTATTGTGATATTTTTTGCCAAGCATATGTAGCAGAAAACAAATTGGCCAAAAATGTTAAAAAATTTAGATTTTTACATTTTTTTGGGGGGAAATTTCATATAAAAAATGTGAAAAATATTGTTATTTTTGCAAAATTGATGCTCTTTTTTTGTTTATAGCGCATGATCAAAAAATCGCACAGGTGATCAAATACCACCAAAAGAAAGCTCTGTTTGTGGGAAAAAAAAGGACGTCAAATTTGTTTAGGTACAGCATCGCACGACCGTGCAATTGTCCGTTAAAATCACGCAGTGCCGAATCGCAAAATAGGCCCTGGTCAGGAAGGGGGTAAAATCTTCCGGGGGTTAAGTGGTTAAATTCAGTTACACAGGTGTATTACAAATCTTCTACGGTAGCTTCATTTTTGCTTAGATATTGAAATGTTACAAATAAATTAGTAACGTGTATTTCCAACCCATTTTTATAGATGCCAGATTGTGTTTTGCGTTGGCTGTTCTAATCATTCTAAAAACGTTCCTCTTTTTACTTCTTCCAAGAAAGTGCAAACTTTTTGTCCTGTAAACTGATCCGTATCTCTAGGAATAACTTTATAAATGTCAATGGCAGACCCTTGGCCTACATTCAGTATCACCATACCTTTTCTGTATTCCTTAGATATCTTTGTGGATATTCAGTATTTTAAAAAAGTCAGTTCCATGACAGTGACTCATGTGATAAAGAAAGACCAACTGTGCCTTAACTCTCATGATTAATTAAGACAGAAATAAGGTTGGACTGAACAGCAGTTCAGAGACAAATGAAAAGGTCAAAATTAATGAGAGGAGGGATCTTTAAAAAGAAATTACAGAAAAACGTATTTCATCAGTTACTGATGGAAGTTGGCTTTATCAGTGTCTCAGTTGTCCCGAGGATTGTATTTCCTTTCTCTTCATGGTCTGAACCTGACTCAACCTTAAACTCTGTGGGCTATCCAACCACCTCTTTCTGCTCATCATTAGGGATGATCGAACTTTTGAAAAGTTCGGTTCGACCAGAACACCCGAACTTCACGAAAGTTCGGTTCGGATTTCAGAACCCCATTGAAATCAATGGGACCCGAACTTCTGTAATCAAAAAACACCATTTTTAAGCCCTAAAACCCAATAAATGCCCCTAAAAAGTGCCTAGGGTTCTGGGTCATGCCCCAGGGACTATTAATCACACAAAAAAAAGTTCTTAAAAATTGTCGTTTTTGATAGATAGCCAATTATTGAAAAAATTAAAAAAAAAAAAAAAAAAAAGAGATTTCTTTGGATTTAGTGTCTGGGGGGTCTAAAAGTTGTACCTGTGAAGTTTCAGCTCTGTAGCATGTCCAGAACCAGAATTACAGCATACCAAACCTTCAAAAATGACTTTTTTGCTTAACCGCACCTTTCTTTTGCTCCTAATCAACGGCTCAGCCAATGTGTATGATGGGGACATAATGCAGTGCACTGGGAACAAGATTAGAGGTTTTTTTGGAAAAAGGTGCTGTCTCTTTAAATGTGCATATAATTAACGGGTGTATTTCCACAATGGGGCTTTTATTACCAAATGTTTCAAGAAGTCCAAAGATGTATGTAATTGCACTTTATTTCATGTAAAATGGTGTTTGGTGCACTTTAACTTAAAATCTCACAAGAAACAGACATATATGCACGGATACATTGAGGGTTAGGGGTAGGGGCCACAATGTAGTGCAGAGTGAACAAGATTAGAGATGTTTTGGATGAATACTGTTGTCTCTTGACTTTGAATAGAAGTAAAGGATGCTTAAAAATTGGGCATTTGGTGGTGCGGACGATGCCTTGACACCATATCCCTATGAAAGTGCTGGTAATGAAAGCAATAATTGCCTTTGTAAGGAAAAAAATTACAATGATATGCATCTGTGTGACAGGTGCGCAAAAATTGTTGTTTGGGTGTTGGCGGAGCCATACCACTGTAAGCCCAAAGAGCTGGTGTTGAAGAAGGCGTAAAAATTATGAAGGTGTGCACCTGTGGAACAGGTGCGCAAACATGGTAGTTTTGGTGTTGGCGGAGCCTCCCCACCATAACCCCAAAGAGCTGGCTTTGAAGGAGGCCCAAAAATTGTAAAGGTGTGCACCTGTGGAACAGGTTCGCAAACATGGTAGTTTTTGTTTAGCATAGCCTCCCCACCTTAACCCCAAAGAGCTGGTGTTGAAGGAGGCCCAAAAATTGTAAAGGTGTGCACCTGTGGAACAGGTGCGCAAACATTGTCGTTTTTGTTTTAGCATAGCCTCCCCACCTTAACCCCAAAGAGCTGGTGTTGAAGGAGGCCCAAAAATTGTAAAGGTGTGCACCTGTGGAACAGGTGCGCAAACATTGTCGTTTTTGTTTTAGCATAGCCTCCCCACCTTAACCCCAAAGAGCTGGCGTTGAAGGAGGCCCAAAAATTGTAAAGGTGTGCACCTGTGGAACAGGTGCGCAAACATTGTAGTTTTTGTTTTAGCATAGCCTCCCCACCTTAACCCCAAAGAGCTGGTGTTGAAGGAGGCCCAAAAATTGTAAAGGTGTGCACCTGTGGAACAGGTGCGCAAACATTGTCGTTTTTGTTTTAGCATAGCCTCCCCACCTTAACCCCAAAGAGCTGGTGTTGAAGGAGGCCCAAAAATTGTAAAGGTGTGCACCTGTGGAACAGGTGCGCAAACATTGTCATTTTTGTTTTAGCATAGCCTCCCCACCTTAACCCCAAAGAGCTGGTGTTGAAGGAGGCCCAAAAATTGTAAAGGTGTGCACCTGTGGAACAGGTGCGCAAACATTGTCGTTTTTGTTTTAGCATAGCCTCCCCACCTTAACCCCAAAGAGCTGGTGTTGAAGGAGGCCCAAAAATTGTAAAGGTGTGCACCTGTGGAACAGGTGCGCAAACATTGTCGTTTTTGTTTTAGCATAGCCTCCCCACCTTAACCCCAAAGAGCTGGTGTTGAAGGAGGCCCAAAAATTGTAAAGGTGTGCACCTGTGGAACAGGTGCGCAAACATTGTCGTTTTTGTTTTAGCATAGCCTCCCCACCTTAACCCCAAAGAGCTGGTGTTGAAGGAGGCCCAAAAATTGTAAAGGTGTGCACCTGTGGAACAGGTGCGCAAACATTGTCGTTTTTGTTTTAGTATAGCCTCCCCACCTTAACCCCAAAGAGCTGGTGTTGAAGGAGGCCCAAAAATTGTAAAGGTGTGCACCTGTGGAACAGGTGCGCAAACATTGTCGTTTTTGTCATAACCAAAATGAGGTTCTGTGAACGTAAAGAGAATGAGAGGAGGGTTTGAGGGTGGCACCATGGTCCAGGCTTAAACTGAGGCTCAACTGCCACATCACAACGATAGCCTAGTCTACAAGGTCTGCATCAGGTGCATCAAAGCTTGATATCCACGACTGATTCATCTTAATGAATGTCAAACGGTCGACTGAGTCGGTGGAGAGTCTAGTTCGATGGTCTGTGACGAATCCTCCTGCTGCGCTGAATGCCCGTTCCGATAGGACACTGGAAGCAGGGCAGGCCAACAACTCCATGGCATACTGGGCCAGTTCTGGCCAGTGGTCTAATCTTAAGACCCAGTATGCCAGTGGATCGGATTCGTCACATGAAAAGCCCTCTGTGTCACTTTGTGCTCTCACGTAATCGTCCACCATGTGATGCAGACGGTGTCGATGCGATGTGGCAGCTGAGAGGCCTGGGCGGTGAGGACTAAAAAAAGACCGAAAGGCATCCGTCAACCGCACGCCTTCTCCAACGCTCCTCTCGTGACCACCAATAGAATCCATGGTAGGTTGTCCCCGCCCCTGCACCCTACGGGAGTCGGGGAACATGTTCACCAGATTCCTCTTGAGACTGTCCTCAAGGGATTTGATCCTGTGGACTCTATGGGTGGATGGGAAAAGCTCCGAGACTTTACACTTGTACCGGGGGTCAAGTAGGGTGGCCAACCAATAGTGGTTAGTCTCTTTAATGGCCTTGATTCTGGGGTCCTTTCGCAGGCTCTGGAGCATGATGTTTCCCATGCGTCGCAAATTAGCGAAGGCCTGAGAAGCTGACTCCTCGGGGTCACTCATAACGACATTATCTTCAACGGGCTCCTCCTCCTCCCAGCCACGTACTACTCCAAAGTGTCCCGAGGGAGTCAAACTAGGCCTTGCAGATTGCCGCATGTCTTCCTCCTCCTCCTCCTCAAACCCTGCAAAAGTTCCCGCAGAATCGTCCTCCTCCTCCTCTTCCACCCCTGGATCCTGCTCGGGCCTCTGGGAGCTAGGCATAATGGGGTCAGGATTCTCAGGATAAAGGGGGCCTTGAGAGGCAAGGAAGTCCTCCTCTTCCTCCTGCTGCTCTGCCTCCAGTGCCCTGTCCATAATGCCACGCAGAGTGTGCTCCAACAAAAACAGTACCGGTAGGGTGTCACTGATGCATGCGCTGTCCCGGCTGACCATCCTTGTGGCCTCCTCAAATGGCGAGAGGACAGCGCATGCATCCTTAATCAAAAGCCACTGCCGTGGTGAAAAGAAGCCCAGGCGCGCAGAGCCAGTGCTGGTGCCGTACTCGCATAGGTATTCATTGAGGGCCCTCTGCTGCGTGTACAGGCGCTGCAGCATAGCCAAGGTGGAGTTCCAGCGGGTGGGCATGTCACAGATGAGGCGGTGTACCGGCAGGTGAAACTCGCGCTGCACTTCGGCCAAACGTGCAGTGGCACTGTACGACCGCCTGAAGTGACTGCACACCCTTCTTGCCATCCTTAGCACATCCTGCATTCCCGGGTACGAGTTCAAAAACCGCTGTACCACGAGATTCAGGACATGCGCCAGGCATGGCACATGGGTTAACTTTCCCTGACGAAGGGCGGCCAGGAGGTTTGACCCATTATCAGTAACCACCATCCCTGGCTGCAGCTGGCGTGGTGTCAACCACCTCTGGGCCTGTGCCTGCAGAGCCCCAAGAATCTGAGGGGCAGTGTGCTGCCTGTCCCCTAGACACACAAGCTGCAGCACTGCGTGACACCTTGTGGCCTGAGACATAGAATAGCCCTTTGAACGTTTACGTGGTATCTCATCATATTCAAAGGACCATTCTGCAGAGGAGGGCATGGAGGAGGTAGAGGAGGAGGAGCAGGAGGGGGTAGAAGTGATCGATCTACCCGGATCAGCGACACCACCAGCTGTTTGCAGACGTGGGGGCAACACTGGCTGCAGCACCGAGCCCTGGCTACAATCCCTTCCACTGGCAAGCAGTGTCACCCAGTGAGCAGTGACAGAAATGTACCGTCCCTGCCCATGTTTGCTTGACCAAGTGTCAGCCGTCAAGTGTATCTTACGGCTGACTGACTTGGCCAGGGATGACACTACATTGCCTTCCACATGTTGGTATAGGGATGGCAGGGCCTTACGGGAAAAGTAATGCCGACTTGGCACCTGCCACTGTGGAACTGCACATTTTGCGAAGTCACGGAAGGGAGCAGACTCTACCAGGTTAAATGGTAATAGTTGCAGAGCCAGTAGTTTAGCCAAACTACTGTTTAGACGCTGGGCATGTGGGTGGCGGGGAGTATACATTTTTTTTCGTTCCAGCATGTGTGGAATCGAAATTTGGCGTCTAGATGATACAGCTGGTGGTGTGCTGGAGGTAGATGCGACACTGCCTGCTATATCATCATCCCTGCCAGTGGAGGCTGCCAACAGGTGACGAGTGACTATAGCAGGGCCAGGAACAGACTGATGTGCAGGTGGAGCAGGTGGAGCAGATGGAGCATGAGGAGGAGCGCGAGGAGAACTAGGAGGCCGACTGACCAATCTTTGGCCCTTTTGTGGGTTCTTTAAATGCTCCTGCCAACGGGCCGAGTGGTGGGTTGTCAAATGCCTGTTTAGGCAGCTTGTACCCAGGTGGTTGACATTTTTGCCACGTTTTATACCCTTCTTACAAATCTTGCAGATCGCAACTGTTTTATCTGCATGGGATGTCTCAAAAAAGGCCCAGCAAGATGAGGTGTGTATAGTGGCCCGGGAGACAACAGGTGCGGCCTTAGATGGAGTAGGCCGTCTGCTCTCCCCTCTTGCTTGCTCTGCCTCCTCCTCAACCTCAGACCCAACATCTGACTCCATCAAAGACTGAGCATCAGGCCTGGCCTGGGAGACAACAGGTGCGGCCTTAGATGGAGCGGGCCGTCTGCTCTCCCCTCTTGTTTGCTCTGCCTCCTCCTCAACCTCAGACCCAACATCTGATTCTATCAAAGACTGAGCATCAGGCCTGGCCTGGGAGACAACAGGTGCGGCCTTAGATGGAGCGGGCCGTCTGCTCTCCCCTCTTGTTTGCTCTGCCTCCTCCTCAAACTCAGACCCAACATCAGACTCCATAAAGGACTGAGCATCAGGCTGGTGTAGATGGCCGACACTGTGGTCAAACAGCTCAGCTGACTCCTCTGCCATGTCTGAAATTGGGTCTAAGGGAGGACATGAGGTGGACATGGACTCATCTGTATTTGTTCTGACAACTGCAGAAGACTGACCACTTTTCTCTGCCTGGGTCACTGTAGTTGCAGATGATGCCGATGATGAGGGTTTGTTCATATAGTCCACCACCTCCTGTACATACTGTGGACGTATAGCTTGGCCACTGCCGGAGAACAATCCAAATGGTGGCCTGGCTGAGGACTGACCACCACGTCCACCCCTGCCTCTAGACACCCTAGAAGCTGTGCCCCTTTCCGCAGCAGGGCCACGTATGCCTTTTCTTGGTCTACCAGGCATATTTCTCAATGATGCGTTGGCAACTGTGTGCGGTGGAAAAAGGCACACTGCTATGCGACCCACAGTTGTCGCTGGATACAGCACAGCAGTTGCGGTTCACGCACAGTAGCAAAGCCTTTTGCACAGTGGACCTAACGCTTTGAACAACAGGCGTTAGGTTGTCACTGATGCGTTGGCAACTGTGTGCGGTGAAAAACGCACACTGCTATGCGACCCACAGTTGTCGCTGGATACAGCACAGCAGTTGCGTGTCACGCACAGTTGCAAAGGCTTTTGTACAGTGCACCTAAAGCTTTGAACAACAGGCGTTAAGTTGTCACTGATGCGTTGGCAACTGTGTGCGGTGAAAAACGCACACTGCTATGCGACCCACAGTTGTCGCTGGATACAGCACAGCAGTTGCGGTTCACGCACAGTAGCAAAGCCTTTTGCACAGTGGACCTAACGCTTTGAACAACAGGCGTTAGGTTGTCACTGATGCGTTGGCAACTGTGTGCGGTGAAAAACGCACACTGCTATGCGACCCACAGTTGTCGCTGGATACAGCACAGCAGTTGCGTGTCACGCACAGTTGCAAAGGCTTTTGTACAGTGCACCTAACGCTTTGAACAACAGGCGTTAAGTTGTCACTGATGCGTTGGCAACTGTGTGCGGTGAAAAACGCACACTGCTATGCGACCCACAGTTGTCGCTGGATACAGCACAGCAGTTGCGGTTCACGCACAGTAGCAAAGCCTTTTGCACAGTGGACCTAACGCTTTGAACAACAGGCGTTAGGTTGTCACTGATGCGTTGGCAACTGTGTGCGGTGAAAAACGCACACTGCTATGCGACCCACAGTTGTCGCTGGATACAGCACAGCAGTTGCGTGTCACGCACAGTTGCAAAGGCTTTTGTACAGTGCACCTAACGCTTTGAACAACAGGCGTTAAGTTGTCACTGATGCGTTGGCAACTGTGTGCGGTGAAAAACGCACACTGCTATGCGACCCACAGTTGTCGCTGGATACAGCACAGCAGTTGCGGTTCACGCACAGTAGCAAAGCCTTTTGCACAGTGGACCTAACGCTTTGAACAACAGGCGTTAGGTTGTCACTGATGCGTTGGCAACTGTGTGCGGTGAAAAACGCACACTGCTATGCGACCCACAGTTGTCGCTGGATACAGCACAGCAGTTGCGGTTCACGCACAGTAGCAAAGCCTTTTGCACAGTGGACCTAACGCTTTGAACAACAGGCGTTAGGTTGTCACTGATGCGTTGGCAACTGTGTGCGGTGAAAAACGCACACTGCTATGCGACCCACAGTTGTCGCTGGATACAGCACAGCAGTTGCGTGTCACGCACAGTTGCAAAGGCTTTTGTACAGTGCACCTAACGCTTTGAACAACAGGCGTTAAGTTGTCACTGTATTTTGCTGCCTAGCAAGCACGTATACCTGCTGTGATACAGCAGCACTGTGCCACGTGCTCACTAAACAGAACCCTCACACTTTCCCTACAGAAACTAAATTTTCAAATCTAACTAATGTAGTACAAAGTTCCCTAACTACACTAGATATCCCTTTCCACTAAATAGAAAGCTCCATACAGCAGAAGACTGACACTGTCCCTTAAGTTTTTTTTTTTTTTTTTTTTTTTTAACTCTAAGAACCAGCACAATCGCTGTATCTAACTACACTGGCTGTAAGCTAAATACAATTCTGCTATATGGAGCTTTAGAACCACTCGATATGTAGGAAATGTAGTGTAGCAAGCAGGAGTCAGACAGAACTGCTTCAACTCTCTTCAACAGGCTCTGGATAACTGTGCTAGGGGTTAGGCGGGGCCATCTTATATAGTGTGGGGCGTATTCACTCCTGATTGGCCTCTGGTCCCCGTAGTCACTCCAATCACGTTCCTAGGAGACTCCTGCCCCCTTATTGGCTTTTGCAGACGTTTCTGGGCCAATCACGGGCTTTTAAAGCCCAGTTCCTGTCCCAGTGCATTTTGGGCGGTTCTGGTGGCCGAATACCGAACTTTTGCCGCAAAAAGTTCGGTATTCGGCCGAATATCGAACATCCAATGTTCGGGTCGAACCGATGGTCGACCCGAACCGTTCGATCATCCCTACTCATCATCAGTCATCTATAGAAATTCTCTTCATAAAATGATCATTAAGAAAGCAAATCTGAATTCGTATTTCACACTTTGGCTTTTGTTATTAAAAGTGCAAGATTACCTGGAGAAAAAAATCTGCCTCATCCTGACCTTCTCTATCATTTTAGAATGAGAGGAAAAGGGAAGGCTGTATAGCCCCCTTTTCCTCATGGGAGAGTGGCGGGAGAAGTTTAGATTTAGGTCAGTTATTATTTCCCTCCTTTTTTCCTCAGGGAAAAAGGGGAGGGAAGATAGGGCCACCCTGAGGGAAACAGCTGGAGTGGGTGGTCACGTAACTTTGCAGGGGTCAGAGCACCTATAGGGATAGAGATCAGCTGTAGAAGCTTCTATAGCTCTTTGGGGACCCTATATAAAGAGGGGATTGCCTCAGAGGGGCTCATTCGCCTCAGAAGACTTACCTGTGGAGTTCCCCATCTCCCCCTCCCTTGTCGCGGCTGTTTTTATGTGGTGGGTCACCTTTGCGTCAGCAAAGGGGGGCGGTTTTTGCTGTATATTTGGAAGTGATGATTTTATCTGAGATATTTATTTATGCAGCCTGAGCTGTGGTGGCTGGGTTGTTACAAGTGTTGTATGTTTTTATCATCTATTTATTAACCTCCCTGGCGGTATGATTCTTTCGGATTTTTGGTGCTGAAAGCGGTACCATTATTTTGCATGTAATTCTTGAGAATGAGCAGCCCAAACCAACTATTTACATATTTTTTTTTTTTACTGTGCGTTCTTCTTTATAACATCTCGGGTATGATAAAGTTTAAAACACAAAATCATAAATTATAATATAATAAAAAACTATAAATAAGTTAAAGTATGTATGTATGTATACATATATATATATATATATATATATATACACATAAAAAGTACAGTAAAACTGCAGGAAAGGGCACTGGGGGCAATGTAATGTGAATTTATTTTATTTTGAATGGTATCAGTGTGTTTGGTGTGTTTTACATTTGAATCTGCCGCCGGTTCCACCCCCTGCGAACGTCACGTTGCAGGAGACGGAAGCCGGGGCACGGAGAGTATCGGGAGGAAGATCAGCCGCCGCATACCGCTCGCATACATCGCTGGATCCCGGTGACAGGGTAAGCAACCTCTTTTACAGGATCCAGCGAAGCTTCTGGCGGTACCCCGAGTGTGGCTCGGGGTTACCACTTTTGGCTCTGAAATTTAACCCCGAGCAACGCTCGGGAATACCGCTAAGAAGGTTAAAAGTTTTAAAACCAATAATAAACGGCCGCGGTCAATTATTTTCCATAATTACAGGTGTCTGCCTCTTTAATTTTAGTTAAGTAATAGAATAAGAAATCCTGCCTACTATCCCATAAAGAATACTCTCACCTTCCAATGCAGAAGGTGTTGTATGCCACCTGGCGTACAGGATTCCATAGAATTCAGAACGCAGAACTCAGATATCCTTGCAAAGGGTAAGATGCTCACTTTTACTTTTCACATGCGCCCCCTATAGGCTGCAACTGTGGGGCAATAGAGTGAATGTGCAACATTGAAAAGGGTGTCTTAAAATGTTTGTTGCTATGGAAACCTGATCGCTGACTTTCCATGTTGTGTATTACAGCTTCGATGTTGTGAAGTGAATATTGATGTCTCTGAATTGATAGAGAGGTACAGGATGCAGTTTATTTTTATTATTATTATAGTTACTCTTGCACTTATTTTTTATTATAGCAAAATAGTATTTCCCAATGTCCACCTAAATTATGATCTAAAAGATGACCAATACAGGGATCTAGGAAGAAGGAGGGAGCATGCCAAGCTCCACTTTTACAGGAAAACTAGAGATTTCTATATGACTCTAGCTATCTTCATCTGTAGATGTACTGATCATTTTGGCTTATAGCTTTTATAATACCTAAATACACAGTTGTAATACATACCGGTATATGTTTACTGTTTTAACTTTCTGGTAATTTGAGGGGATTTGTGATTTACACTGCACAGCCAATACGCACACACGTGTGTGTTTGTGTGTGTATATATATATATATATATATATATATATATACTGTTTATATATATATATATATATATATATATATATATATATATACTGTGTATGTGTATATATGTGTATATATTTGAGGGGATTTGTGATTTACACTGCACAGCCAATACGCACACACGTGTGTGTTTGTGTGTATATATATATATATATATATATATATATATATATACTGTTTATATTAATATATATATATATATATATATGTATATATACATATATATATATATATATATATATACACTTTAGCGATATACACTATAATACCAAAAGTATTGGGACACCTGCCTTTACACGCACATGAACTTTATTGGCATCCCGGTCTTAGTCCGTAGGGTTCAATATTGAATTAGCTCTTCTGGGAAGGCTGTCCACAAGGTTTAGGAGTGTTTCTATGGGAATGTTTGACCATTCTTCCAGAAGCGCATTTGCGAGTCTCCGCTCTAATTCATCCCAAAGATATTCTATCGGGTTGAGGTCAGGACTTGGACCCTGTTTGTGCACTGGTGCACGGTCATTTTGGAACAGAAAGGGGCCATTCCCAACCCCTGAAAAACAAAAATGATTTGGACCAGTGCACAAAGCAAGGTTCATACAGACATGGGTGAGTTTTGGGTGGAGGAACTTGACTGGCCTGCACAGAGTTCTGACCTCAACCCAACAGAACATCTTTTGGATTAATTAGAGCGCAGACTGCGAGTCAGGCCTTTTAGCCTGACCTCCCAAAAGCGCTTTTAGAAGAATGGTCAAACATTCCTATAGACACACTCCGAAACCTTGTGGACAGCCTTGTCAGAAAAGTTGAAGCTGTTATAGCTGCAAAAGGTGGGCCAACTCAATATTAAACCCTACAGACTAAAACAGGAATGCCATTAAAGTTCATGTGCATTTAAAAGGCAGACGTCCCAACACTTTTGGTAATATAGTGTATTCTTACAACAAACTTATAATACTGTGCAACCAGTTGTATAGTTTACACAAATTTTTCTACACTGCAAAGCCAGACATGTGACACTCGAAATCTGAAATCCCTTATTAGGAAATTCACCTTCCTAGTTTAGCAGTGCAGCTTCCTACGTCACCTCTCTGTCTCCAGCCTACTTAATGGGGAGACATTTGCTAAAGGCAAATAGATTGTGCAGTTGCACTTATCTTACTTAGTAAATGTAATGTGGTGAAATTTTACTTTGTAAAGAATACCCAATCAGGTGCAAAGAAAATAAAAAAGTCCTTTTTGCTTGCACATGATAGGATGATGGAAATTAGCAGAGCTTTCCCACATTTACTAAGCTCTAGCTCTCGAGCTAAGCTCTAGAGAAGATGAGTGCAACTGCACTTGCAGAGTGTGCTGTCTATTTGCCTTTAGTAAATTCACCCCAATGGATAATTAAAGTGGAGTTCCGGCCTCAAAATTGAAAAAATAAATTTTGAGCCTTCCGCTTGCTGAGGGCCACCTGAAAAAGAAATGGATGCTCCCAATTTTTTTTTTTTTTTTGGTCACTTACCTTGATATTGAAGAAAATATACTCACCTTTCTTCCACTTCCTCCCTCTGCGGCCGCGGCCCGCGCCATTTCTTCCGGTTTGCTGAATGTCATCGATCCCAGAAGTCAATGTGACGAGCGGGGCCGGTGCAGTGCATTGTGGGACTCCCACGTCACCGAAGAGGCCGCAGAAGAGGACGCACTGGCTTCAGCTGCCCACACCTGAGATGGCAGCGCTGGAGAAGAACTTTTCAAGGTAAGTATTTCTTCTTACAGGTAAGTGCGACCCGGGACAGTTCAGAGGCTATCCATTGTGGTATGTACTAGCCCTGACTGTCCAGGGGGTATTATTAATCTAAATTTGACCCCCGAGGCCGGAACTCCGCTTTAAAGGAAACGTTTGTGGTTATTAGAAAGCAAACATTCATACTCACCTGCATGCTACAGCATCGGTCTGTTCTAAGCCTGAGAACTGAGCAATCGTATGACCGCTTATCAATCAGTTTTCAGTCAGCTCTAAGCGGAGAGCAGTGGCTGTTGGTCACTGCTCTCAAACCCTGCCCTATCAGTGATCACTGGTGAGGAAGTGGGCACAGCTGGCTTCGGCACTCAGTCATGCGCTTAGAGCTAGCTATCAGTCAGGCAGCTGGGTGGATCCCAACAATATGGTCAATATTCTTCCAGAGCCTGGAGCAGTTCTGTGACATCAGCTGATAGCAGGCAATAGCCCGCTATTACCTGACTTTCGGTCAAAGGAGAGCAAAAGTAAGTGACCCACAAGAGTATGGTCAAAAAAGTTTTCCTATTTTGATATTATCATATTTTCCAATGAGAAGAGGGTTGACATGGGAAACAGTGAAGCTAAGCCTAGAAGTAGCGTCTACAGCAGTCTTTCTCAATGTTTTGTTTACGCCAGAGGAACCCTTAAAATAATTTTCAGGTCTTGAGGAACCCTTACTAAAGCCAGTTAATCGGGAATAATGGGAAAAATACCTCTTAATTTCGTGGTTAGTAGGAAGAATGGAACTCTTAGGCTGGCCATATATGGTTCACTTTCTTTATTTCAACCAATGAGTTGAGCAAAGGGAAGTGGTTTTATTTGGGACTGAATACCGTACTTGGTATTTAAAATGTGACAGTGCTAAAAGCTGAAAATTGGCCTTGGCAGGAAGGGAATCAACGTGCCTGGTATTGAGGTGGTTAAAGGCTATGTTCAGCATTAGTAAAATGTTACATGGTACCCCTGTATTTATACACCAGCCCCCATGCCCCTCGCAAACGTGCCGCAAAAAGCATCAACCACACATGTATAAATGTGAACTTAGCCTAAGAGCTCATTCATATCAGCACAGCGATGGGTAGCACTGTCCAACTCAATTCTAACCCATGATCAAGACAATTTGCCTCATATCCAATAGCTTTAGTTCACACCAAGGGTGCTAAAAAGAAAGTAGGACATGTGCATTTTACATTACGCACTGCTGTCAATCTAACATGCTTTTAGACATTTAACATTGAAGAGGAAGGTTTACATATGGCTTTCAGCTTTTTATTTATGTAATTGGCAGAAGCTTCACTTTAATAAAGGGTATAGAAATTCAAAACGAATTTTTAGTTTTGGATAAAGTAGGAAATGTTTAAGACCTCTGTCAGTTTTTTTCTTTCTCATCCTATCTGGGAGATTTTATCTGGGAGATTTCCTTCAGCTTTGTCAGTCTGCTGTCTCCTCCTGACAGCATGTTGCTTATTAGCACATGAGCACTGCAGTACAAATAACTGGCTCCTTATACTAATTCTTCCTCCCCAGTCTGCTGTACAGGAACTTCAAGAGGCTGATGACAGGTCATACTGAGGCACCTGCACAGCTTGCATTTAATGACTGCATTTAATGATGTATTAATGCAGCCTTTTTCAACTAGGGTGTCTTCAAGTTCCTTTAGGGGTGCCTTGGCAAAATGCCTAAAAATTGCCCAAAAATTGTATACAATCCAGCAGGTAGATCAAGCCTGCCGATAAGTTACACAAAGCCACAGGTTTACATTGTGCACAGGTTTACATTGTGCATTACAACCATTCAGTCGCCGGGATCCTAACAACCAATGATGTCATCTGTTGATAAAGGAAGACGTCGGGTGCAGGATGGATAAAAATCAATTATATATATTTTTTTTTGATAAAAAAAATTGGATTTTTTAAATTTAAATCCGATTTTTTTTTTTTTATTTAAATCTGATTTTTTTTATTTTTATCAAATTTATTTTAATAAAATGCTTTCGGAGTAAAAATCTAAAGATAGTTTTCTATTTCAGATACGTTCATAATTGAGTCTATTCAGCATGAAATGGTACCTAGTTATGTAGCATGAGGTTGTATATTCTTTAATACATTTTTGGTGAACTTATTCAATGAATCCAAGCTCTGCAAGCTGAGATAACATGCCCTGCATTGGTGCATTCACACAATTTCACACTAACTACCAGCAAGAATGAGTCCTTACATTTAAAGAGCACCTGTCATTTCAGATTCATCGTTGCAACTCGCCTGCTGCCGCCACGTCCCTCACCTTGTTGTGTCACTGCTGCATCACCAGCGTCCCACTAAAGTGAATGGGACTGTCGGCGAGTCAACAGCGTGTCAGAGGAGAAGCCGCTGCGGAACAGAGATGACAGTTGCTCTTTAAAAATTAGGTTTTAAAACGTGTTGATTTAAATCAAGCCTTTTTTTACTAGTGATTTTAATCATGATTTAAATTGTGATTTAAATTAAATCCACCGTGATCAGGCCCCTAGACAGCATCCTTGTTTGTTACTCCGTGGCTCCTCTCTATCAGCATTGGGATCACATTGGCTGAGTGAGGGAGATAAATTTAGGGAAAAGAGAAAAATTGGACTACTAGTCAGTACCAGGGTGTAAAGGTGTATTTGCTTTGGAAGAAAAAAAAATGTAACATTGGGTGTCTTTTGTGTGTGGATGTTGCTTCCCTATGTAAAACTATTAGTTTCATTTTTTACACTTTAGAATGGGGTGCCTGGAAATTGTGCAGAATTTCAAAGGGTGCCTTGACTGAAAAAACATTGAGAAACAGTGTATTTATGAATAAAGGGTTGCATTAAATTGTGTACTTTGTATCTGCATGGGGTTCAGTTTAAAAAATTACTAGCAAAACTTATATTTTGTGAAATCCTGTCCTATGCCATGCTTTGCTGTGCTATATACAGTAGTATAGTGTTACTTATACCTTCTCATGCAAGAGTCTGTCTCCATTGCTGAATTTAGCTGAACAGATCTTGATTCACCAGTGAGATCTCAACCCGAGCACTCATATTAGTCGCTCCCGTGTCCAACCCCAGCACACTCACTCTGATCTCTCCCACCTAGCTTACACACAGGGCTATCTTAGCAAATGGGCATGCTGGGCAGTTGCCCGGGGGCCTCACTTTCCCAGCGACCCAGCCCCAGCCAAGCATTAGTCATGATTCCCATGTGCAACCGCCGCCGAACTTAGCAGGTGGCAAGTGTATGTCGGCCCTGCGCTGCTGTCAGGCCACTTGGGCCATGGAGGGGGAGCCCACAACTGCAGGAATGCCTGTCTGCCTCCACAAGAACAGGACAGTTGAGTCTGACTCTCATCCGTGTGTGTGTTCACCGGACCCAGCCGCCGAACTTGGAAGCTGTCATTAGCCTGGCACTACTGTACCAATAAATATAGCCTTCTTGATAATTTGCATTTTTATTCTCGTGGGTGATTGTTTAGGCAGGGCCCCGGTGCACTCCATTGCCCAGGGCCCTTTAATGCTCTTAAGATGGCACCGCTTACACATTTGTCTTTCCACCAGCACACACATAGGTCTCTCCTCACTCTTATCCCCCTTTATCCTTTCCACAACATACATTGATTTTTCAAACAGGAAACAGTCCCCAGCACACACATCAATCTCTCACGTGTTTCCCACCTCCAGTACACACCTCGGTTATTTCCCTTTTTCCTACCACCAGCACACACACCTCACATCCCAGTATCCAAACAGTAAGATGACCATTTCAGTGCCTAGAGCTTAGTGACCAGTTTTCTAGACCAGCCGTTAAGACATGAGACCCAAGAGTTGTATTAACCACTCAAGGACCAGTCTGTAACACATGTGAGAAAGGAGCTAAACTCTGGAAGCTGTGACAAAAAAAGGAGGAGGGTAAAGGACTGGTCCCTAGTGTTGTTTGTGGTCTCCCTGCAGCTGATCTTTCCCAATACTGACTTATCGTTACTTGTTCTGCACTGTCTCTCTGTGTGGAGGCAGCCATCTTGGTAGAGGCAGGGTTTGGCTTCCTCATGTCAGAGCCCTCCGCATTGACCAGCACATCACAAAATCTTAGTCCAGATCTCCTAAGACTAGCAGTCAGAGGCAGCAGTATTTTAGATCTCACACTGTAGATTTACAACAGCGAGGCTCTTTGCCTAGGCACACTCACATACCATTGCCACAAAGTGCAGGGTTATTTTTCAGGAAAAAATCAAGACATAGGGTTTATATTTCAGGGTGTTACTTAAGTACATCTCTACATGTTTTCTATAACATTTCAAATCTTCAACTTTTTAGTTCAGGTCTCCTTTAACCACTTTCGGACTGCTTGCCGCATATATAAACTACAGCAGGGCGGCCCGGCTGCGCAAAATCACGTACATTACGTAATTTTCTGCAGGAGATGTCGGGGCGCAGGCATGCCCCTGGAGCACCGCTTTCACTGTGATTGGACACAGCAGGAGCCAATGCAATGGCCACCAGACCTGCTAAGCTGAAACACAGATCTCTCTTTTCCTCCAGTGCATCCACTCCCCCCACAGATAGAAAGCACTCCCTAGGAGGATTATTATCAGATACCTATCCTGGATCCGTTCCATTGATCTTTGATCCAATGTGAGCCTTATACTGGCTGGTTAGAGGGTTGAATTGTCCATCTGATGTTGGCTGTTGGGAAGGCCCTTGATATACTGCTCGTTTCACCTGTCTTCTGGAGATGTTATAACTACATGGCGGTGTGGTGTGCTTTTGTTTCACACTGAAGTTAGTGCAGGGGTTTCATTTCTTCCCTTCTACTGAAATTTGGACTATATACACCTAGGTTTTTTTTTTTTAGCGCTGCATGTGGACTTTTTATGTTACTTCTTTAGCATTGCTTGTAATATTTTTAAACTTACCTTTTCTGGAATGGGCACACTTTTGCTTTTATTTAATAGAAAGTGAATCCAAGAGCCTCAAGATACAGAGCCATCTAGAACAAGTGTAGCGAGGCAAGACAAGGGGGGTTGCATCATTATTAGTCTCAGTTCAGCTCGAAATCTACTTGTGTACATTAATTTACTAAAAGTCATGCCTGCCAAGAATTGATCAACTGTCAGAAGAAATGCACGATGATACACTAACGAGCTTATAATCTGTTCAGCCTTCAGTCTCAAGGCCTTCCCTTGGCATCTCTAAAAAAGACAATTTGAATCTATTTACATAATTTGGGTTTTTCAGTTTGTACTGGAACCATCTTGTATCTGCCCACAAATGTCTTTTGGATACTCTGTAGATGTTAGCCACTTGTACTGGGAACATATGATGATTAAAAAGTATGCAGTGAAAATTAACACTTGACTCTTGCCATCCAAGGATGCAATTGCTTTTAGCCAAAGGTTTAGTCATTAGCGGCAAAGTGCGCCATTCCAGGATACTGTTAGGAAGAGTCGGTATGAATGTAATTCAGTCAGAATTATATATACACACAGATAATTAGCACTGCTGATGTTCTAGAGTACAGAATGGAGAAGAGTATTAAATATTATGATGAAAATGCCTGTGAAATATATAACAGCTCAAAGCAAAACAAAAAAAAAATGGATGCCTGAGTAATTAAAATCCCTCTGCAAACATAACATGTTGAAGTTTGTTTTACTGCACTCCTAATGCGTTCATTGTTGGTAACATTCGTTTACAGTGTGTTTGGTGTATTTGTAATACAACTAAGATCTGCTTAATTCAGTTTGGGCATCTGGTCCCGGTCTAATGCATGCTACAATTACACTGTGTATTTGCTGTTGTGCCATTAGTAGGGCTATATAGGCAGTGCTGTATCTTGGCCTAGGCCAACAAGGCCCAGGCCTAGGGCAGCACTTTGCTGGGGGGCAGCAAAAAAGCTGATGGGGCTGCACTGGTATGCTGCCCTGATGGGCACTAACAAACTGCACTGATGGCCACTGATGAGACAAGACTGATAAGCTGCACTGATAGGGCTGCACTGATGGGCACTGATATGATGCACTGATGGCCACTGATGGGGCTGTACTGATGGCCACTGATGAGGCTGCACTGATAAGGCTGCACTGATGGGCACTAATGTAGCTGAACTTATGGGAACTGATGAGGCTTCACTGATGGGCACTGATAGACTGTGGTTTACAGATGACAGGGTGGGTCATAAACAGGAAAGGGTGTGGCCTTTAAAGGACGGGGTGGGTCATATTTAAATTAGGGGGTGCCCAAGTTTAGTCAGGCCTAGGGCAGCACAAAACCTAAATACACCACTGTATATATGGTAGGTAAAATTGGAATTAAAAATGCATCTATACCTATCTGAACTTTATAATCAGTTCTGAAGCCAAGCATCAAAATAATCAACTTTTTAATGATATCTATCGATAGTGGAAGAAAAAGCAGCAGACCGATAAGCTTATGTCATTTTTCTCTCTCCTTCTATCAGCATGCCCCCATTACTGCAGTACAACTTTTTGGCTCATTTTCCCTCCCCCAGTCTAGGCTCTGATATACAGCTACTGCAAGAGTCTGATAAATCAAATTCAGGTCTTGATACTGCTTGAAATGAACCACTTCTGGACCGGAAGATTTTCCCCCTTTATGACCAGGCCATATTTTGCGATTCGGCACTGCGTTACTTTAACAGACAATTGCGCGGTCGTGCGATGCTGTACCTAAATAAAATTGATGTCCTTTTTTTCCCACAAATAGAGCTTTCTTTTGGGGGTATTTGATCACCTGTGCGATTTTAATTTTTTGCGCTATAAACAAAAAAAGAGCGACAATTCTGAAAAAAAGAAAAAAAGTTTTCACATTTTGCTATATAACATTCTCAAAAAAATTAGAAAATCTAAATGTTTTAACATTTTAGGCCAATTTGTTTTGTGCTACATATTTTTGGTAAAAAAAAATTGCAATAAGCGTATTTTGATTGGTTTGTTCAAAAGTTATCGCGTCTACTAACTACGGGAAATATTTATGTCATTTTTATTGTTTTTTTTTTTTTTTTTACTAGTAATGGTTGCGATCTGCGATTTTTAGCAGGACTGCGACATTGCGGCGGACCGATCGGACCCCTAACTGACATTTTTGACACTTTTGGGGGGACCAGTGATATTACTACAGTAATCAGTGCTATAAATATGCACTGTTACTGTAATAATGACATTGGCAGGGAAGGGGTTAAGATTGTGGGTGATCAAGGGGTTAAATGTGAGCCTAGGGGAGTGATTCTAACTGTGGGGGGGGGTGTGGCTTGTGAAATGATCATAGAGACCTGTGATCCTATATAGAAGGATCACATGGGCTCTATGATCATTCCAGGGAGGAGAACAGTCAGCTGTGTTTACAACAGCTGACCGTTCTTCTCTCTCAGCGGGGAGCAATCGCGGGTTTCAGACGGCAATCGGAGCCACCTAACCCATGCATCGGCTTCCCCGCTGTCGAGTGGGGGGCGGGAGCATGCCCCCTAGCTGCTGGCGCGCGACCGACGTAGGTCTACTTAGATTTGCGCAGGAGAGCCACACTTCCGCAGTAAAAAGGCATTTTTGGCAAAATTTGGCAAGTGTGCAAGTGTAGGTGAGTGGCTCAAATGCACACTGTCTAAGTTCAGTGCATACACCTGCATCCCCACGCCTATAAAATAAGGACCTGTAGCTGTGTTTATATAGCTGCTGTGTCCCCATAGCATAATATAGGCTGCTCTATCACAGCTCTAGCCACATCCAAAAAAAACCCCCACTAATTCATACCGTACAGGCCGCAGCCCTCATGTGAATGAGCCCCAAAACCTCCTTCACAAACAGAGCCATGTATTAACCCAACACAGTATTATCTTTTAGGTTTAGCAGGAATTTTGTAAGTCATGTTGGGTTTTTGTCCACTAATAATGGTTTTGGTGTATTTTTAGTGAAAATCTTATTTTGATATTTTGGGAAGACGGGGCCCTGTTAGGTAGTCTGTACAGGGCCCCATGATTTTAAATAGAAGCCTTGCTGGACAGAAACACCATTTATCCTCAGTGATCCAGAATCCATACCTGACTATCTTTAGCGTAGGCTCCCAACTCTAATTAGACCTACTATGCACCGAAGTTGGAGAACATTGGGCAGGGCAGGGCAGTGCAATGCCGGAATATAGGTACTGTTCCATATTTATTTATTGCTGCAGAGGCTGTGTGGGATTGGTCAATATTGATTTATTTTTTAACTAAACAAGAACTTATCCTTTAAGTATAGACAACGCTTGCCATATGGAGATATAGCCCCATGGCAGATGGCAGATTTTTTTTTGGTATTTCTTATTGGACATAGGGATACTTCAAAAGTCTTAAGGGCTAAACAGAACTGTTGATTTTAATCTCATGCTGTTCAGTGATTTAACCCTGGCTGACAATTAGCACAATTGCTAACTGGGGGGTAATTTGCTGCAAATGGGGCAGTTGTCAAGAAGTGGTGAATTCTCTCAGTAGCATACAGTTAAAGCCATCTTTTGGATTAGACAAAAGAGTCACCAATGCTACGAATGTATGTTAAGAGTCTTGTCTGATGATACCATTATACATGTCATGTGGAGTTCAGCTTGATCTGCGTAGTGTTTGGGTTGTTCATCATACTTCCATCTCTCTGTCCTGCTCTGATACATCCCAAGGAGTTTTCCCTCCATTCTTTGGATCAGAGGCGTAACTAGAACCTTCTGGGCCCCGGTGCAAGAAACCATGAAGGGACCCCTGGCCCTTCCCTTCAAGCCTGGGGCTCTTCCCACTGATCCTGGGGCCCTTTACTCTCGTTGGGGGACCCTTTATTACGGTCCCGCAGTGGGACCCTTTCACAAGTTCTGCAGCGGGCCCCCTTCCTGCCATCTTGGGGCCTCCCCACGGTGTTGGAATGCCAGGGCCCAGTTGCAAGTGTGACGTTTGCGATCCTGAAAGTTCACCCACTGGTGTCAGTAGTTTTCATTTTTTGGTATTTTAATTGTATTATTTTTTATCATTTTATTTTTTTTACAATGTCACTGACTATCTCTCTGTCCATTCAGAAAAGGAAGGAGCTGGTAAATTACATATTTACCGGCCCATTCCTGGTTCTCTATTGTGACACATCCCCTGCAGCAGCCGGCAGGAGAGGGGAGGGAGCACAGTGGGGTGGGGGAGCACTACAGGGGCCCAGAGACAGCAGAACACAAGTGAACTGGATAGGAGAAGTGGCGGGGGTAGCATACAGAGGAACCAATCTCCTCCATTTGCTTCCTGCAGCTACAGGAGGAAAAAAGTGATTTCTCTACATGCTGCCCCCCGCTGTCCCTCCTATCCAGGTGTATAGTGGAGCCGCACAGGCCCCCTGGAGCATGGGACCCGGTTGCAATTACAACACCTGCAACCCCTGTAGTTAGCCCCCTGCTTTGGATGGGATGCAAGCTGTTTGAGTTTTTCTTGGGCTTTTCAACATCAGGCAACTGTTTCCCAGATTGGCAAGGTCGCCACCTTTACTTTTGTTCACACATTCATTTACAGGTTGATGTTCAGGCTTCATCTGATGCCAGCTTCGAGCCTAAGATCCTTCAGGCAGCTTTTTGCCCTCTGTTTTTCTGCCTGTTGTTTTTTGTGGGCTTGTTAGCATTATCTTAGCTGTGTTTCCCGCCCCTCGTTTGGACAACTCTTGGATGTCCTGATTGTCTCAGAATGTCTTCTGTTAATAAAGATTTAAGAAAATAGGATTTCTGACTTACCATAAAATCCTTTTTTTTTGGAGTTCAGTTTAGCTGAACACCAGGAATGATCATTTTTTTTACATTGGCCCATCTTGGTTACATGTAATTATGAATATATCACATCCAGAGGGCTGCTGGGAATTCCCAAATTTAGCATAGTAGTCCTTGCCATATACAGTAAGTACAGTCCTGTTTCGGATGCTCCTGCAGCGACTTTCTGTGTGGTACACTGTAGGCAGGGGGTGGTTCATTCAGCATCTCTGCCATTGAGAAAATGTTTTTCAATAAACGCAAGGCATTCTTTGATTGGATGAGGGTGGAACATGATGTCATCCATCCCTCCACCTTATCCAATCAGAGAAAATGTATTTATTTATTTATGTATTTTGTGAAAAAATACAAGACTTTCTCTGAATTGCGGAGGTGCCAAATGAGCATGTCTTCTGTGTATCAGATGGGAAATAACTGCAGCAGAATAATAACTGTTTGTGTGTTGCCTCTCCTTGCCTAACATCGCAGTTAAAACAAAATAATATGTAGCAGGATTTCCAGGCATTGGGCCTGATGTGGGTTGCCGTGGTTACCGGTGAAACCTTCAGCCCATTTAAACAGAATACCCAAGTGTGAGATTTGAGTCAAAGACCAGTCCGGCATCTTTGGTTTGTTTTGTTTATTTGATTTTGGAGATGGGAGAAGGGAATGAGTGGGATACTCCTCTGGCTCAACTAGGTTCAAATGGGATACTTTGAAGAAAAATGCCTTTCAGCGCTGTCTTGACGCCGGCTGGATGCCGACCAACACTTGCTGGTGCTTGAAAAACACTGACTTGCTGAACTGTATTTGAACTTGTCTTCTGACACTCTGGTTAGCTCAAAAGTCCCGAACACTGCTCCCTCCAGTCCTCCCTGACTGAGGTAGACTCTGTATACTGCTTCTGCTGCTACAACTCTCAACACTGCACACTGCACGCTGTACACTTTAACTCTTCAGGGTCCAACCGCTGGCACCCCCTCTGTACTTCAGGGTCCTCTCACTAGGCACCCCCTCTACACTTCAGGGTCCTCTCACTAGGCACCCTCTCTACACTTCAGGGCCCTCTCACTAGGCACCCTCTCTACACTTCAGGGTCCTCTCACTAGGCACCCTCTCTACACTTCAGGGCCCTCTCACTAGGCACCCTCTCTACACTTCAGGGTCCTCTCACTAGGCACCCTCTCTACACTTCAGGGCCCTCTCACTAGGCACCCTCTCTACACTTCAGGGTCCTCTCACTAGGCACCCTATTTGCTCTTCAGAGTCAACACTGGCACCCCCTTTACACTTGCTCCTGCACTGGCTAGCTAGCTCCTGGATCCCTCTGACCTTCACCGGAGTGGTCCCCTCTCACTAGGCAGACCCCCCAGGGGGCAGTTTGAAGTACTCACGAACTGGGAATGTTTTCCTGAAACTGGACCCCTCTCTGCAGGTCCTCGGCACACCGGATCCTCGCTGCAGCTCAGCTCAGCCTACTGTCCCCTCAGCCAAGCTGCCCGGGACACCCGATTCCTCTGACAGGAGGAGAGACAGCTGCACTGTCCGTCCTGGGACTCTGCTTCCCGCCAAAGACTCTGCGTCATGTGCTCCCCTCAAACTTATACCCACTCCCAGAATGCTGTGCTACAGAATCTGCCTTTCTGGGGTATATACAGGCCTGAGTGTGCCATTGGCTGGGTTTCCTCCACTGCCCAATGGAGCACAGTGGGGAGACTCCCCAGTCTCAACAGCCACACCTGGGAGACATGACAGCCCAGCTGAAAATCATGTCCCTGCTGATAAGCAGACAAGGCCCACTATACTTTACCCAGCACCTACCTTGTAGGGTGCTACAAATAGAATATCAAAATCTCTAGATTTTTGTACTGGTGTGGGTACATTTATGTGCATCAAAATATTCAATAAAAATATTGCTATTTTTAGCTGTAGTTTGGTTTGAAGAAGTTTATTGATAATCTATATATACTTCCTTAACAGATCAATATAAAATGCTGAAATATTTATGCATTAGCAAATACGTTGCTTCTGAGCTGGTGATGTGAACATACATGAGCTACAAAATCTTATAAAATGTAGCTGATATACAGCAAACGTTAATTACCTTCTGGTGGTCACAAATGACAGATAAACCCATTTTATCTTTCACATATACAGTAGTATATTTCTTTTTCTGACATTGCAGAATAATCATAAAGTACATCTGGGCTCCTGTATCGCAGTCTAAATGAGTCCCAAATTCATGTCTCCCAACTTTTTAGATGGGAACAAGGGACACCTATTAGAAAAAGTTTGTAGGCATAAGACAGACCCCCTGCCACACCCCCTTAAAGGAGAATTATACAAAAAAAATGGTTTATAGTAAAGCCACGTTTTGAAAACTTGCTGACAGGCAGGATATGTATGATAGAAGAGTCCCCGTTGGTCCTTTTGTCACAAAAGCTTCCTCCTGCCTGTCATCCATCATGTACACTGAACCAACGCATGGGGGACAAATGAAAAGAAAGGAGGGACAGAGGGATATTGTTCCAAATCAGGGACAGTCCCTCAAAATCAGGGAAAGTTGGGAGCTATGCTAAAACGAATCCCTAAAATATCATACAAGTTTTAACATGTTGATAGAATTTTACAAATACATTCAATTTTCAAATATTCAGTTTTAATTAAGAAAAACCTGGTAATCATACCATGAAGCGGCTTGTTTAGGCCATCCATGTAAAGGGGGTGACAACTGTCTCCCAACTGTGCTCCCATGTTGTCACCCTGTCATCCACACCCCTGGTTAAGACCACGAGCAGGCATGTCACTTCATTGTCATACTCAGAAATTTGGTCCAAAGCAAGGATGTGCAACCAACACTGGAGAGAGTACATGTATACAGAAGTTAGCAGAAAAAAAGACTGCCGGAGATTGGCAGTTCTTGGATTTAATGAATATATAAAGTAAACAAACCATTTTATTTAAAAAAATGTCAAGTGTTTATTGCACACATTGCTTTAGGAATCTAAATATTATCTAGTTTGGGTTTAGATCTACTTATAGCTTTCAGTAGTGCAGTACAGCATGGTGACCTACAGAAATGCAGGCAGCAACTTCATGCCGAGAGGATACCTGGTGATAATTTAAACCAGGACCTCAGTGATGGGGGTCAACCATACTAAATAATGAAAGACTACGCTGTCCCTGTATGCAATGCCATAGCTTCATGGAAAAACTGGAAATGAATACATTGCCATGGAAATGACTCCCAGAGCTAGTTAAAAAAAAGAATGCAAATATCTAATTGGTTGGCTTTGGTGAGCGATACATATCCCCTTCCTGCCACCTTCTGGAGGCCTTTATGCGGGTTATAAAGCCAGGAGGTGGGGATGATTGATGCGACTGGCTCTCATAGTGATCACTTGATTGGCAGCTCATCCAGCTGGCTCCAAATCCCAAACAGAAACTGAAAACTGTTAATGGCAGCTTGGTCTGAGGGCTGGGAGAGTTCAACAAAGAATCTCAGACCCACATGGACATATTTGTGTGCCAGTGTTTAGACCCACCCGCCCTGTGACAGTTGTAACCCCCTTTACATGGATGGCCTAAACAAGGACCTTCATGGTATGATTACCAGACTTTTATTAATAAAAACGGAATGTTTCTTGGCTTGTCTTTTTAGCCTTTCTGGCTTTTGCTTTCCTTCTCTGTCCTCGTTTCCCCCCTCGTCTGCAATTCTTGAAGCGGCCTCTCGCTTCTGAGCTTTTCACAGAGCCATACTCTCGCCTCGCGAACTCCCCCTGTCCATAAAAGGGTGACGTGGCTTTTTCTTTCATTCCTCCTCGCCTTCACCATCCAGTATAGGATCCCCTGGTCACTGGCATACCTCAATCTGGCTAAATCTCACCATTTCTGTGCCACAGTGGCACCTCATCACTGCCTTGACTTGCCTTAATGAGCTCTTACATAAAATCCAGTGGCCTGTGTGTATGTTCCTGACTTGTTTGCAACCACAGGGGATTGGGCTTCGGTCCTATCCAGGAGGAATTTTCATATTTGCTGTGCAGTATGGCCTGTATTGTTAGACAACCTGTGTGTGGTTCTTCTGACTAAAGCCCCGTACACACGTACCGATTGTCGGCCGAACGATCGGCCGTCTTTTGTCCAGGGCTGTCGTGTCTGTTGAAAACTGCAAAAGACTGCACACGAATTTTGTCGGCCAACAACAGCCGACTGCAGAAGTGATGTCATGTGATGGTTAACTTTCCTTGTCTTTTTTCTTCTCTGAGCATGCCCAGTCTTGCAAATCTGCTGTCTGTCGGCCGAAATCTTTACTGACTGGCGAACAATCGGCCGTTCTGGTGTTGGCCAACAAAAATTTTAATGCCTGCACAACAGATTCTGTTCGGCTGAAAATGCGCTGTCGGAAGCATCATACTAACAAGCCGACAATCGGCCGATCGTTTGGCGGCCGAATATTTATGGCCGACAATCGCTACATGTGTACGGGGCTTTACATTTTGTTTCATATGCTGTTGTGCATTTGTCTGTATTCATTGATTTTCAATTAAAATTATTTTATGGAAAAAAAAAAACTGAATGTTTGAAAAGATTAGACGTATTTTTGAAAATATAGGTTCACCAGAGTGAAAACGGTACTAAGTTTTTGAAGTGTTTGCTAAAAATACTAGAAGGCCATTTAAAAGATTTTGTTTCCCTAGAAGCCATAATTTTCCATAATGAACCACTACTTCTTACCATTGTCTACCAATTCCTAGAAAACCATCTTACCACTCCAGCACAAGCATAACTCATAGATGTTTCAGTATACATGACTAATATATGAATATTCTATAGTATGCCGCTAAGGAAAAGCTTTCTCTCGTGACTATTGTTTCAGCTTATTCTTTCTCTTTGATGTAACTAGTCAATTACTAGAGGCTGTATTCTACTGAATATTGGTTTAGCTGATGTCATACAAACAGGCATAATCACCAACCGCTGCAGATAGATGAGGATGTCAGGAGGTCATTTTTAAAAAATCCATTATGATGATTTTTAGTTATTTAGATAACCACAAGCAAATGCATTTAGGATAACACATTTAAAGCTGTGCTTATTCTTTATTTATTATTATACTGCTTTTTAAGCAACGCTTAAAAATTGTATTAAAAAAAAAAACAGATATATCAACAAAGATGTATTATTTCATTACCGTAATTAGAAATATCATGATGAATCAAAGAACACTGTAATCTTTCTCTTCTGTTATCAGCATAATTACATTCAGTGTAATCTTGCTATAATAGTAACAAGCACCCCAATGAATTTTTATCAAATATTAACAATACATGTTCACAACCTAGCAGACAGTTATGAGCCATACTACAGTGTAGTACAGTGCAGACAATAATGAGCCATACTACTAAAATTCCAGTTTAAAATGATATTAAAGGATCATTTTTTTTTTTGTCTTAAAATAAAAAAGATGTTTCTCTTTTGTAAAGGATTTGTATTTATTATTTCACTTTTTTTTCACCCCCTTACCACATAGCACAGCCCTGTCTGGCAGGTCAGGAGACCTGTTTGTTCTTCTACTGCAGTTTAGTCCTAACGGCCTGTAAGTGGACAGTAATAGGAGAAGAAGCAAACTAATAAAATCACCTCTCTGTTACTTTGCTTTCTCCTCCTATCAATGTACACTTATTAACACATAACATTATCCCTCCCTTCAGTCTGAGTTCTGCTGTACAGGGACTGCAAGAGGCCGATTCTAGATCAAATTTCGGGTATTTACACTGGTTTAAAAAATAAATTTCATGATGAATTTGCAAAAAATAGAATGGCATTAATTTGTGTATCTTATATCTGCATGGAGTTCAACTTTAATATGTTGGATATAATTTGTATTTCTGTCTAGATTATGGCAGTTTGCCAAGAGAAACCCGAATCACTGATGCTGTTGGAGCTTCATTGCTATTGCTTAGGTAGTGATGGCCACAGAACATATAACTGTGTACACAAAGACTTATTTATTAAGGTTGGGCAAATTGCAATGATGGCATGTCACCCACAGCAACCAATCAGATTTAACTTTTCATCTGTTAAAGATACCTGCTGTGTGGTTTCTTGTCTAATCACTATCCATTGCTAGCTCTTTGTCTGCAAACATAGTACTAAAGTTGTGTGATATATATATATATATATATATATATATATATATATATATATATATATATATATATATATATATACAGAATTCGGAAGCCTTAGACAATCAAATGCAATCTACTAGCAGGTTTCCAAAAGCAATGGTTTGTGAGTGTGTACAGGAACATGGTTTTGTTAAACTTGCAAAGTCTGCAACATTTTTTCACATTTTTAAAAATAGACAATATAAAATATACACTGCCCGATAGCTATTCTTTTTTTGGTTCATTCACATGATGCATTGTCAGATTAATCTGAACTTCTGTATATTACAGATTGAAGTGGGTCACGATCTTGCTGAAAACCTTCCTGTAGTTTATGAAAATTCATCAATATCTCCCATGATTATTTATTTCAAGAAGTTTGACTAAGTTCTGTGTTTTACACAACATGGCAGAAAAAGCTCCGCCTGGGCTGAACCGAAAGTCTTCAAGATCGACACTTTCTCTTCCACCTGAACCTGTGGAAATAATCAGAAGCAAAGCATGTTCCCGTAGAGTGAAAATCAACGTAGGAGGCCTAAATCATGAGGTGTTATGGAGGACTTTAGACCGTCTGCCAAGGACTAGACTAGGAAAACTGAGAGACTGCAACACTCATGAAGCTCTTCTGGAAGTCTGTGATGACTATAACCTCAATGAGAATGAGTATTTTTTTGACCGCCATCCGGGAGCTTTTACTTCCATTTTAAATTTCTATAGGACGGGGAAATTGCACATGATGGAGGAGATGTGTGCATTGTCATTTGGCCAGGAGCTTGATTACTGGGGGATTGATGAAATCTATTTGGAATCATGCTGTCAGGCCAGATATCACCAAAAGAAAGAGCAGATGAATGAGGAGCTAAGAAGAGAAGCTGAGACCCTAAGAGAGAGGGAAGGGGAAGAGTTTGATAATACATGCTGCCCAGACAAACGGAAAAAACTCTGGGACTTACTGGAAAAGCCAAATTCATCAGTAGCTGCAAAGGTAATGTGCATTATTGAAATTAATGGTATTTTGTGATGTTCCATTCTCAGGTCAAAAAGGTATCTACTGTACTAGAAGAGAGGTAGAAGTTTTGAAAATCAACCCTTGCAGCCTGCAACATAGCTAAAACTGTGTTTGCACGGACTGTCAAGTCTTAAAGGTTAGCAACTTCCGGACTTTCTACGAGATAGGAATCATTGACACATGTTGGCATTACATGTTGGCATTACAGGCCTAATCCAGTAAAGGTCTTTGATGTATCAGAACAAAGAACTGTAAATATAAGGTATATGGTCATACGTTTAGGACTACTTTCAGAGCCACACTTGGCTTCAAATAGCCAAGGAACTGAGGGGGGTAAATCACTGAATTGTCCTAAATCGTGAGTCAATGGAAGTAATTCAATTTTTTTTCTTTGATAAAGGCACTATGTATGGACAAGCATAAGAGATTGTTACCAAACTAGTTCATGCTGTAAGCACATTACTAAACTATGTATTGTCGAAACACTTACAAAAAAGTAAATGCATCATTTCTACCTTTTTTAAAACTTACTAGTTAGTGCAGCGCTTAAATAGGATAAATACATGCTAAAACCTTGGTATCTGACTCTTAAATTGAGTGTTTTTAAAACTTTGTTTATTAGGAAATCTGGGCTTGTAAAAATAAAAAATCCTTAAGCGATAATGCCATCTAAACAATCTAAAAACTTAAATCATATCTATAGCCAAAACATTTTTTTTTTTTTACTTTTCGATAAAGTGGGAAAGGTTTAGAACTCCTGTTAGGTTTTACTGCTACCCTGGATTTTCTCTCACTTTGGTGTTGATTTACTAAAGGCAAAGAGACTGTGCACTTTGCAAAGTGCAGTTTCACTCTGCATGTGCAGTTGTTTCAGAGCTTACTAAATGAGGTAAACCTTCACTTTGCAAAGAATATCCAATCATGTGTAAGGAAAAAACAGCATTATTGCTTGCACATGATTTGATGATAGTCAGCAGAGTGTCTGTTCATTTACTAAGCTCTGGTGCAACTGCTCCTGCAGAGTGCAACTGCACTTTACAAAGTGCACAATCTATTTGCCTTTAGTAAATCAACCCCTTTGTGTTCTGAGGACCACCTTTTACTACAGAGGAAGTGAGGAAAAATCTGCAAAAGGGATACAGTCATCTACAAAAGATTACAGGGGTTCTAGCATTCCTATTATTACCTTAGAACTTCTGTCTGTGTTGCTGTTGAAGAGTTTCCTTTACTTCCTATCTGGAAAAATTGTTGTCCCCAGGACAGTGAGTGAAAGAAAATCTGTCTAACAGAGCCCCTGACAGCAGTTAAACTTGACAGGGGTTACAGTACTCCCCAACTCAATCCCAAAAAAAAAAATGGATATAGGTACACTTTGACCTTAATGCAAATGAAATCCTCTTGCTATCCTATTTACCAATACCTATGTATTGAAGCTCTTGCAAGCTCTTTGCAACCTCTCATATCATAACACTCTAGCAGTCCCTAGATAGCAGATGTGAAAACTCTGTAAAAATCAACTTTACGTGAAAACATTGGATATATAGTCTGTGTACTGTAAATCTGCTTGGTTACAATGATATCTTCCTTTCTTTGACTGGCTGGAATTATGTGTTTTTTTTTCTCTTGGCTGGAACTAAACCGAAAGAAATAAAAATAAAGATTTCCATCTTACCAGGAAAGGTTGAATGGTGTCTTTGTGTCTGGGCAGACTTTTTGTACACAGGTATTGCAATAAAGGTAAAAACCACAAAGTAAGAAATCGGCACAACAGGGCTCATAGTGTAGTAATTCAGAGCATTTGTTAATAAAATAACCTAAAAAACTCAATTACAAACTTAGAGCACAGAGTGGCAGAGCAGCAGCAGTTGAGAGTATCCAGTATCATGGCAAAGGACCCCTAGCCCTGGTCATGGGTAGAGTCAGTGCTCCTACTCCTCGGGATAGAAGAAAGAGTGGCTCTAAATTTTCAGGTAAATCATCGTCCAATACCTGCACATGAGTACTCTTCCCTCTTCTCCCAGTGGTGATATCACAGCAATGCAGGAACATGTTTCGGGGAGGGTTTCACCTTCTTCAGCCTTGTCATGAATGTAAAGTCTATTTTATACCTGGTTTTCCCAGATGCTATAAAGGGATTACTAAAGAGCTATGATATAAGAAAGAGGGAGCAATAAAGAGCTTATAACAGCCCTTACGCACAGGTGTTATTACTGAGATAATAAGAGGAATCGCATGGGTCAAAAGAAAAATAATCCTTTCTATGGAAAAATGTGATTCATAGGGGTCTTAATGATTCTAATAGTCATGCATGTGGAATAAAAAAAAACTATAACTGTTGGTGGTAGGAACAGACAAAGACACTGCAACTAACTCCAAATGATCGCAAGAAAGGCAGACGCAATGTGTAATCCGTTTATTTGCATATTGCCAGCTTGTGCAGCTTCAGAAACTAAAGCTGGCTATACACTAGTAGAATTTTGTTTGGAATTTTTGTTTTAAGCATGTTCCTTTGATTCTATAATCGTGAAGTGTGGTACACACCATCAGATTTTTTTCTTTCAGCCCAGCCGGAAAAAAACTGGGGAGCTCAGGAGTAGCTCGCTGTTTTAACAGCGATATTCCTGCTGAGCTATTGTGCTCTGACAGGGGGACTACCCCCTGCCAGAAGACATCTTTCAGTGCTTGCAGCCATTGGCTGGCAGCACTGATCAGATGTCGATCAGATTCTGGTTTTCCAGCAAGTTTGTTTGACAGAAGCTGGCTGTTTGGCCAGCTTCTGTCGGAGAGGCTGGTGTACACACAGGTCGAATGTCAGCCAGTTTCTGTTGAACTGGCCAATACCGGACAATATTCAACCTGTGTGAACAATGCTTTAGTAGGGTTCAAAGTGATGTTCCTTTTAGTTCCTTTCAGTGATGAGAAAATTAGAAGGAGCAGGATGAGCTTTTTATTTCTGAAATTAACGATTTTCTAACATTAAGTGTGGTTTTTGTTTGGGAAAGTCCATTCATTCCAAAATCAAACGTTAAAAACAAGTACTTTCAAATGACTTTCGTCACATTATCAAATGTACTAATGATTATGTTCATACAAATATTTATACAAACATTGGTTTGAAAATCTACTTTTGTCAACTTTACACCACTTTGTTAATAGGTTATAGTTAGCTCAATCTGCTACCGTAGCATTAGAAACAATAGAAAATATTTGTTCTTCTTTAAGACCCATCTTAATCCACCAATCCTCAAATCTAATCTTGCTCTAGAAGAGTTTGGAAATGGGCAGTGCCCCTCCACTATAGTAAACCTTTGGACTGATTACTTTTAATCTCACTTGCTGTCTTTCTGATGATGGGAGAGCTTTGCAATAAATGGATCAGTCTTTATCTCTGCATATTGCTTTTTGGTTTGTTTGTTGTTGATATACCACTGCCAAGGGACATTCTGGTTTGGCTTGCTGGATTTGTGTGGAATATTGCACCAATGTGTTTCAATTAATATACTTGATTTTTCCCTCCCTTTGTTCTTTTCACCCAGCTCTAGCTATACAAGAACAATAAATTTAAAAGGATAAGCGTACTTTTGATTTAAAAATAGAACGAAACGTTATGTTTCTATTCTTATCTTGTTCATTCAGTCTCTAATGCCAGGAGCCATAAGATGATGATTTCCATGCAGCAAATGACTTTAGTTCAGTCTAAGAAACGTCCAGAAACACAGCGAACAGCTGCAGAAAAAGTACTGTGCTTAGAACATCCCATATGATTGCTGCCAACCACATGTCATCATGTTTTAGAAGCATGAACATGTAAAGGGATCACAAGATGCTTTCATTGATGTAACTCCTATCAAACAGAACCTAGACTAGCCTCATATTTGGATGATGTAATAATATAAAAGAGAATTGCAATTCCCCTGGTGTTAGATGTCAATTTTCAAAGAATAGAACATGGAAGGCAAAAGGTTAAAGTTCATATCTACCCTGGTTTATTAGAATCAGTGACCCAGTAATTGAGTCCTCTCAGTTTTCTCTGATGCTAATCTGAATACCTTTTCAGCTCAGTGAAGCCCTAGCAAATATTAAAAGCATCACAGCCAGGCAACTTTAGAGTAAACCATTACTATAAGTGCTCCTACTACACTACAGAACAGATTTTGTCAACCCTTTTATCCTAAAGGATCCCCTAAAATAATTTCAGATATCAGGGAACCCATTTCTAAAACCAAAGCATTCAATGACAAACAAGCCCCTTACAGAGGTGGTCAAAATGCCAAACTTACAGACAGCAGAAAACATAATTGGTGTCATGACATAGCATCTATGCAGGTACCATCAAATAGAAGGTCAATCAGCCACAGCTCAAGGAACCCCTAGGGACCTTTGGACGAACCCAAGAGTTCCATGGAATCCTGGTTGAGAGTGGCTGCTATAGAGAGTACTGAAATACATACCTGTATCCTCGAGGCAGAAGAATGGTAAGAGGGCACAAGTATAGGTGCCCTCGCACATGGGACAGGGGATGTAAAAAAAAAAAAAAAATTTGTGTCAGAATTGTATTTAATTTTAGGACACTGGCCCTTTAAATGAAATAAGGTAGCCCCTCACAGTTTTGGCGGGCTTTACAGCAGCGCGCGCCCCTCTAGAACTTTCTGACCCAAGGCTTTATATAGGGGGTTCCTGAGGTAAGCCCCTCAGTTGGGAAGTGACTGCCTAGCGAGCTCCCCTCCCCCCCACCCGTCGCTGGCACTTTATGTGGTAGAGTCACCCTTGAATCAAGGGGGGACTTTGGTGGTTTTAAATATGTTTTTATTTTCGCTCGAGTTCTGGGACTGAGCGATACAGATGTATGTTTTATAATTTTGTTGGATTTGAAATTTATTTGATGGAATTTTGAATAAATAATTATTTAATTTATTTATAACCAATAAAGTGCCACGGCCATTTACTTATGCCAAAATATTAATTTGTGTTGGTTTTTATTTATAGTATTAGTTTAGTTGTATTATAAGATGCATCCTCCTGTCCCATAATATTTCCCTGGAATGATAGTCACGTGACCAGTGCAGAAGTATTGTTCATGTGATCTCTTATGTTCAGGAAGAATGTTTTAGTCAGTAGCTTTACCTGAACACACATCCTTTACTTAGATATGGCCCATGTGAATATTGCATTAGTTACATGGCTAGCACCGAAGGGAAGGTCACATTTTAAGGGTTCAAGGAGAAACACATGTATTTCAGTATGTTCTATAGTCAGCATTTAAAAATGAAGTATGTAGGCCAACTTTACTAAAGACCATTATGTGAGGTACCCTAATCCATTGATTATCTTTCATTTTTTTATCACTGTGTTCTGTTGTTGTAAAATGAAATCTGATTTGGTACACTGTTACTGCACCTTTCAATATTCTTTGCTTAGTTTAGTAATAAAAAACTCACAAAACACCATTGGCATCTGAACTGACCACATAACATCATAATACAATCTCAGAAATTCTACCCCCACAACCGAACCTACTCAATATACATACTGTAAGTGTTTAATAAAGGAGACCTTCAAAGCATTACAGAGATCTTTACAAATGGGTAATGCTTTTTAAAGACAAATTCCCTGCTGTTCCTGTTTTCATATTCAGTAAGTTTTACTGAGCAAAAGCAATACCTGCTTGCTTGTCTAAATACCTTTACCTAATCACTGTACGCCCAGTTGAATGTAGACGTAAGCAGTGAATGTGACTTTCACCAGTCACTTGTGGTAAACCAACCACATGCACCTTCTCTGGCAGATTGGTGAACTTCAGATTTACTGCTTTATAAATATGTTCCTGAAGGCTTGTACACACTACTAGATTTTTTTCAGTCAGCTCAACTGATTGAATGAAAAAAAAGACTGACAGCTCAGGATGGAGCCGCTGTACTAACAATCCAATGTTAATTCAGTGATCTCCTCTGCTGTACTATTGTGTTCTGAAAGGGGGATGGCCCCCAGCCAGAACACCCCAGTCAGCGCTCTCAGCCATTGGCTAAGAGCACTGATCAGGAGAGACGGTCAGTAGACCTTTTTCGGCCATGACCCTTTGACTGGCTTCTGTTGGACTGGTTGCGTAAACACTATTGAACCGGCTGATGCCAGCCGACCTTCGGCCCGTGTGTACTAGGCTTAAGTGTTTATTCCTGCTAACACTAGCCATTATTGCTAATTATTTTGGGATTCAGTAATGACTCCGAGCAAATATTAAATACCAGTAGCTCCAAACTACAGCCTTCCAACAATTCAAACACTGTTGCACATATTAAGTGCAGGAACATAGAGTTTTTATGTGCCTGCAACAGCCTCTTGTCACAGCTGAATCCCAGCCAGCTATGGGATCCAAAATGTCCCACATCACACAAATACCTATTAGTCCAGATGTCAGAAAGAGCCAGTGCTTTCCTTGTCATGAATGCTCGAGACGAGGGTGCCTGCACATTATACCTGAAGCACTTTTTTTATTGCCAGAAGAATTATCACTATATTTTTACATTATTAATAATGTTACTATTTTGTTTTCAATATTGAGTTCTTGATGGGACAAGGTAATAGAAGTACCTTGTCCCATCTTTCTAGGTGCCCTGTGGGGTCCTTTCACACTGATGTACAGTCTAGGTCTTTCTGTTAGGCCCCTTTTACATGGGCAGGTTCCAGTTTTTCTTAGCAGGGCATCCGTCCGCTAATCCCCTGCTGAGCTGAGCAGAGTTGCCGGATGACAGGTCCGTGTCCATTCAGCTCTATAGGCAATCAGATGTAAATGGATCCACCATTCCGATCCGGCCAGACAGAGGGGAGCGGTTCCCCTTCAATTTGTTTTTGCAGGATCAGAGGTAGCCGGGTGTAAATGGACATAAGTCCATTTACATCTGACTGCCCATAGAGGAGAATGGAGGGTACGATTGGGTCTGCCTGAAAAACGGACAGGTGAACCCAATCTTACTTTTTGTGGGGCCTTCAATTTTCAGACAGATCCAGACTACAATGTATACCTACAGGCCTGATGTAAACATATGATCATCTGTATACGTCCACCCACATCTGTGTCCATTCAGGTCCCTTTTTTTAACAGAAAAGGGCTGTATCCTTTTCCGTTTAGGCGGATCTGAACAGCTATAAACAGATGTTATCCATGTCAGTTCCATCTATGTCCATTTTTAGGTAAGAAACACTTTTTTTGTTTATACTTTTGTAACCTTTGACTGGTTTCTTCAACAACTAAATAAAAAAAAAATGGATGTTAAAAGGAAAGTAGACGATGTAAACTGAGGTGCAAACTGATATAAACTGAACTGATGACAGATGTTCAAACTGATGTTTTTTCTTAGCAAAAAAGTGACTGAACTGATAATGCACATGTGAAATGACCCTTATACACTATCTGCAATATACAGGTCACCCCCCTTGGCACACAGTTGCCTGACACTGCAGCAAGCAAGGAGACAGCTGCTTTGATAGTCTCCAGCTCCCAGCAATTTCCAGAGAAAACACAATTCACCTCCCTCTGCATTCTTCCAGTCTGTGTTTGCTTCGGGCAAGTGCTGGGAGTCAGAGACGGGAGCTTGCTATCAAAGCACCTGTCTCCTTTCTAGCTGTGGTGTTGGGTAACTGTGCTCTAAAGGTGGGTGCCCTGTTCGACATGGTAGCTAGTGTTACAGGGCACCTAGGAAGATGGGACAAAGTACTACATTTATGTCCATCGGGACAATAATGTAAAAAAATAAATAAATTGTGATAATTTTTCTTTAACATAATGATAAACTGACAGTGGTACCAGTTATACCACTTTGCAGGGTTTTGATCTTGAAGTTTCTATTTGCAGCCTCTCCATGGGAAGAGAATTAATCCTTATAACCTAAGATATATACAGTATATTGGGAATAAAACCATTTTTAGAGGTGTATATCTACATTAAATGCCAATACTAATCACAGGCTCATCCTCTGGGATCCCACTTCCTATTTTTTGTTTTTTTGTACCCTTTTCCAGAAGTAAAGTCATCTGATAATGTCAGCCTCCTTCTCTGAATCAATGAATGTGACTGATGGGTGCTGATATAATGCCCTCTCAGGAGGCAGGTCTATGACACCCTGCCCCCATGCTGTGGATTATTCAATCCGGGGGGGGGAACAGGGGCCTTATAGCAGAAGTGGCGATGGACAGCTGAGAGGAAGTAAACAATGTAGCTAGAACTGCTTTTTTATTTTTACATCACCATAGATTTTCTTGGAAGCTCCAAAATCTAGGGTTCTCTTATATGCAAATAGAGACTTTTGTTCTCAGAATTGTTCTATTAATGTGTCAGGTGGCTTCATTGATCGATAGTGAGGTACAAAGATGGAAAAGTGTAGAGCCAAGTGCAGTTTCAGAGTCTAATTCGCTACATGTACACTGGATCATCTACAGGTTTCAGGGCTTCCAAGTGCTCCAGTATATGAACATACATACAGACATCTTTATGTGCCTTGCATTCAAGTCTTCCTGCAGGTTCTTACCTTTCAAATTCACTTTATGGTCTGATTTTAAAACTATGAAAGACAAATTGAGCTTAGTTCAAGTATTCACTGTACAACCAATACATAACTAACTGTAGTAATTTACATGATTTCACACTCTAAGCATAGCTTGTTAGTCATTTCACAAATATACGGCTTTGACGTAGTAGTCTACTAAGTTGTAAATACCCAGGTCTGTACCGAGCCTGTCTTTTATCAGCTTGTTGGATCACTGATGGGTTTGTGTCAGCCGAGTGCCAAATAAACCTTATTTTCTTGATGAATTTCCCTCCATATCTGATTTTCAGCACCTACTTTATTTGTCTAATGGGAATATTCTTTTGCAAGCTTTTCAGAAATGTACTTTGCCCAGAGCCGTGTAAATAAATATTTATATTATTCTCAGCTGCGCTAAGAGAGTCTGGCTGTTCTGGAGACATTGAGCTCTTACTTGTAACGGTACAATCTGTAAGTTGTTTTCAGAAAAAGTACAACCTACGAGTGTATTCTTTATTTTTAAAACTGTTAGAAATCCATTAGAAGAACGCATTTCATTATGATCACATAAACAATTTCTGTAATAATATCTAAGAATTTTAGCTTAATATTAAAGTATAGTAAATGTTCAGTAAGCACACATTTTAAATTATTTTTGCAGTGTTTTTCTTAAGTACATTTTTGATGCAACATTTGCATTTTGTACATGCTAGCTCTTCCATATTTTCCTTATTGCAGTGAATGTAGAAATTTGTAGATTTGCCAATAGAGGGAGCTCTCAGTGGTATCAGTCTTCTTCCTACTCAACAATGGTTGAGTTAAAATATCAGCCAAATAAATGCATTGCTTTCAGTGGGTCAACTTACTCACGGGGGGGGTCTATTCATCAATGTTTTCACCTAGATTTCACACATGAAATTTAATTAGAAAACAGTAAATCTTGTGTGAAAGTTGTGTGAATCTGGTTAGAAAATAACACAACCACTGTGTAACATTGTGAAGCAGAAAGTAAAGTCTGTGTATACAATGATCAAATATAGCTAAACTGTATTTTACATTTACAAGCTATACAAAGAAACAAGGAATTCAAAACATTAACACACTATGATAATTCTTCATCAAGATGATTTCTTTGAAATTAATACTTATTATTAAAACATTAAAAGATGATGTGTTTTTTTTTCATATAATTACCACTGGAGTCAGTAGTGCCCCTGTTTTCTTAATACATATCTTGCATTCTTTGTGGAGAAGTGTATTCTGGAGCTGCTAAATCTGACTCCTTTTTTGTTCTTTCTGTTAGTCTTGTAAATTTAAGCCTAGAACATATGGGTCAAATGCTGACCTTTTGCCAATGACTGAGAGCTCTGATCATAGTGTCCTGGTGGCTGGGAGGGAAATAGCTGACACAAAGTGTGACCATTAGACTAGGAACTCTAGGCATTGAAATGCTATACTTCGGTCCAAAGCATAAGTATCTTTTTTTACACATTCATCTCAACTAGTTAACAAAGCTGGGAGAGCAATGTAGATGATACTGCCTGAATGTCATCATGTAGTAACTGCTAAATATTAGTTGTCATTTTCTCATTTACTTTCATTATTTAAAAAAAAAAAAAACATAAGTCAAATCACCAAAGTAAAATATCCTAACCCCCCCCCTAAAAACTGGGTGATTTTTCATTTTCCAAAGCACTGTGTACCATAAGCAATTTACATTTTTCTCTCTTTTTTTTTTTAATTAAATATTATTTTCACCCTTTTTTCATCTTTTCTTGTATCTCAGTGTTGCTGATTTCCTCCTGCATGTTTCAACACTTCTTGTCTGGGCTCGATTGAGGGTCAGCAGACCAGAGACAGTTGTCACCACATAACAGGAAGTTCCTGATTAAAGACCTTCATGGCAGAATCACCAGGAATTCTCCTAATGAAAGCTGCATATTAAAACAACTGAAACAAGTATTGAAATGATATTCACATATTAGGGCTTCTATGTGATTTTAGTGTTCAGTTCAGGTCTACTTCAGGTGTTAAAGCGTTGTTGATAGGTCATTATCACTTCACAAGTGTGAGCAGCTCAGCATAAGTTGGGTTTTCTCACACATTGTGTCTTCTGTGGTTAACCTGTTTTACTGGGTAATAGTGTAACATGCTAACTGGCACAGCCACATAGTAAGAGATTGTTTTGTAACAATAGGGGTTTTCCTTTTTCTGAATGTCACTGTTATGTTATGTTATCGGCATACAAATAATAGTTCTTAGCAGAGTTAATTTTTAACTGTTATGGGGGAGGAGGATAAATAAAGTGTACTGCAAGTACACTTTGAACTTTCAACCCATAGTATTATTTAGAATTTACCCCCACTAATAAGCTATAAACTACATATCAAAACTGGTTTTCCCAGGGAACTAAATGGCAATCATGGTCAAAAGCATTTTGGTGAGCTCCATGGTAGAGACTTTTATTATTTTATTATTTTGTTTATTGTGCTTCTGGACAGTTTTTCACATTGTTGTTGTTTTCTAGCCTCTACACAGAGCAAGTGGAAATTGTAAATTCCTCAGGGGAAGGTGCTTGTTGTAAAATGGGTGTGGCTTCACATGATAGGTGGTCAGTTATGAGCAAGGGTTGTGTAGATCACAGTTGAGGTCTACAGTATATACAGTATAGTGGTAGGTAGATACGTCTTTTGGTTTCTAGGCATTCAAGGTAAAATTGAACTGTTTATTTGTACTTAAATTTCTGTCCTCTTGTTGCTTAAAGTGGTTGTAAAGTCAGAAGGTTTTTATCTTACCGCATTCTATACAATAAGATAAAAAACCTTTTGTGTACAGCAGCCCCCTTCAGCCCCCCCCCTAATACTTACCTGAGGTCCCTCTCTATCCAGCGATGTCCGCGAATGCCTCAGCTGTCCGGGACTCTCCCTCCTGATTGGCTAAGTCACAGCAGCAGTGCTATTGGCTCCCGTTGCTGTCAGTCAATCTCAGTTAGCCTATCAAGAGAGAGAGGGGACGGGGCAAAATGGCAGCTCCGTGTCTGAATGGACACACAGAGCTGCAGCTTGGCTCGGGTGCCCCGAAAGCAAGCTGCTTGCGGTGGGGGCACTCAGCAGGAGAGTGGGGCCAGGAGCTCCAGCCAGGGACCCGAGAAGGGGAGGATCCCTGTGCAAAACCACTTGTGAAGGTCTTACCTTGCCCTCCTGTTGACAGCCATCTTTGACATGTACAGACTTCTGCCTCTTATAAACTCTGATTGCATTATCACTTGCTTGCTGCCTGGGTGTCGCACAGTAATGATGCTGCACACCTGACTATATCTATCACCTGATGGGTTGCGGTCCTTGCCCTTGTGTTTGTGCTCCAAGGTGCATCTCTGCTAGCAGTCTTCTGTTCTCTGTGTTCCTCTGTGTATGACCTGGCTTGGCTGATGACTCTCCTGGCCCTTGACCTGGCTTTGGCAGACGACCTGGCATTTTCAGCCTACCCGCTTCTGAACCCAACCCTGGCTTGGATGACTGCCCGCTTCTGGACTTGACCCCGGCTTGTTTCTGCTCTCACTTCCTCACTCTTGCTGTGCATTTATTATTGTTTGCTAAAAAAAACTGCTTTATTTTACCTGCCTCCCCATGTGGCCTGGTTTCCTGGCACCCTGACACCACTGCGCAGAGCAGGTAAGTATAACATGATTGCTATTTTAATAGAAAAAAAGACCTATTGTAATGCCAGGCTGCTTACATTTTTCTAACATTCTTACTAAATTATATTTTGTTAGGCCAAGTCTTTTATTAGTTGCCCTGTTAGTCTATAACTAAAAATCCACTTTATTCACATCTTACTGTGTTTAATTCCAAGCTTGCTTTTAAGTATAAGCAACAGAATTGTACTTTGTAAGCAAGTTGTTTATATATATATATATATATATATATATATATATATATATATATATACTGGCGTACTTTTTCATGCTAATCATTTCTTTTACCAGAAGCTGTTGTTCTGAGTTAGAGCCCATATATAGTTTCTGATACAGGCAGTGGCTAAAAAGATACTAAATTATATTGAAACCCGAAACAAAAATATAATAGATTTCAGCATAGCAGCCCTTAGATGTGATGGTTGTATTAATTTACATGTTGATCCTGTTAGAAATCCAGTATCCTTTAACTTCCTGTGTGCTGAACTAAAATCTCAACAATGTTATTAGCTTTCTAAGTCCTCTTTTGTGAACTACACAATCCCTTCTCCCTCTCATGTAGATGAGAAAAGGTGAGGTGTTTGTAGTCCAAACCAAAAGCACAGCCTAGGATGACAGTGCTGCTCCTCCATAGATACAGAACAGTAAGTGTTGTCACCCTAGAACAGCAAGTCTGTTACTGGCAGAATGACAACGTGAAATGAACGAAAAAAGACTTAAAAAGGAAACTGATACAGCTACCACATCTAAGGACAGGTAAACTGTGATATGTTAGATCCGAACTAAACTTTCCTATTCTATACAGCCAAGGAAGCTGCCATCATAGCCTCTGATTGACCTGCAGTTGCCATCGCACTGCACATGTGATCAGTTATGACACCTGCATAATGACGGCTTGACAGTATGTTTTCAGAGCACAAACAACTGTAACAGTTATCATTCTTGGCATGTCTAAATGTAACTGTTATTTGGAAACAGTTGAGTCAATAAGCTTAGTTCCACTATACATTTTTATTTTGTTGTTGACATTTTTAGATATTTATGGTCTGCATTACATCTCTGTACTCCCTTTGGTGCTCCCTTTTTCTGCAGCAAACCCCCCCCCCACCTCCTTAGTGTGCATGTCTCCCTGTTTACACATTGTCACATACCATTACGTAAAGCTGAAAAGGCCCTGGAATAAGTAGTTCCTCCATGGCACAGTTGTACAGGTACATTTCTCATGCATCCCTGGGATCCATGTTAGAACTGAGCACACTGCAGTGAAGATTTCCTATGCCGAGTGCAGGGGATGCATAGAGAGTGTCACATCACTGCAGTGAGCTCTGATCTGGAGAAACTGCCTATTCTGCTCGCTCTGCTTAGTGACATTTCAGGTTGATAAACAAGGGGCCAGAACTGACACCAGAGGTGGTATCCTTGAGACTTCCCCCAAAACATTTTGTGGCCTTCTGCAAACCCTTCATATAACATTTTCTATTATTTCTTCCATTATAAGGTAGCCAACCAGTGAAGTTGTTGCCTTAAACCAGTTCTTATGGGATGGGTTCCAGTCATAGTTGTGGCTAGTATTAGCTCAGTCCTTTCACAATTGACAATATGTACAGAAGCAGAATTATAGTGGTCCTGCAGAATTCAGGCCTTCCATAGCAGTGAATGGGACTATGGTGCTTGTTCGCATGAAGCTGTCGGGAAAGATTTTGAGATTGAGGCTTTGCAGTACCAGGCAGGGCCACACAGGGAAGATACCTGGTACTTTTTAGTTTTGGATAGTGTAGGAAAGGATTAGAATTCCTGTCATTACATTTATATGCTCATTTAGGGATATTCCCTTTACTGTTAAGAAAGTGAAGGAAAATCCTTCCTTAGGCCCTGTTCACACATGCAGTGGTTCAAAGCACTGGAGGTTTTGCATTGTGACACCATGCCACAAACTTGCCCAGAGCAGTTGGCGCATGTTTATAGCACCTCCTGTCAGATGTGATACGTTGAGTTAAATGTGCTGCATCGTGAAGCCAGGGCTGGCCTTTGGGGTGTGCGAGCTGTGTGGCCGCATAGGGCACCATGGGCAACTCGCAGATGATCAGGCCGCACAGCGGCTGAGCTGTGTATCTCAGAGCCACCGCCGCTGACAGATCCCCCTGCTCCTCCCCCTCCCATCCCTTCTCCTCCTGGGTCTGCCCCGCCCACACTCCCTGGGGATGAGTGGGCGGGAAGTTTAAACAGAAGAAGAAAAGAAAAGCTGCAGACAGCCTGAGCCTCCATACTGGGGTAAGTAAGCTCTCTCTGCTGCCTCAGTTTATAAAACAAATTTAAGGAGGGCTCTGATGTAAGGGGGCTCTGTGGGGGGTCTCTGATGTAAGGGGGGTCTGTGGGGGGGTCTCTGATGTAAGAGGGAGCTCTGTGGGGGTCTCTGATGTAAGGAGGGCTCTGTGGGGGTCTCTGATGTAAGGGGGGCTCTGTGGGTGTCTCTAATGTAAGGGGGGTCTCTGATGTAAGAGGGGGCTCTGTGAGGGTCTCAGATGTAAGGGGTGCTCTGTGGGGGTCTCTGATGTAAGGGGGGCTCTGTGGGGGGTCTCTGATGTAAGGGGGGCTCTGTGGGGGGGGGTATCTGATGTAAGGGGGTCTCTGATGTAAGGGGGGCTCTGTTGGGGGGGTCTCTGATGTAAGGGGGGTCTCTAATGTAAGGGGGCTAAGTTATTAGTGATCATAAAAAAGAAAAGTCCAATGAAGCGCACAAAAGGTGCAAGAAAATGTGCAAAAAAGTGCAAATAAATATTTATGGAGACAAATCTTCAACGGAAGGTGTGCACCAAAAAAACACCCTCTGTGCTGCTTCTACCAATCACCCCAAACTGACTCACCAAACTTAAATAAAAGCCTATGTATTTTATGGAATCACGCTATGTTGATTCATTTTTTGAACATTGTAGAGGTTATGAATATTTCATTATTTATTTATTTAGTAGTGGTATATGATAGGTATACTGTAGTAGCCATCCAGATTTAATTATTAATTTTTCACTGTGCACTTTTTACAACAGAAACAGATTTGAGTGATATATTTATATATAATTTTAGGGTAAATACTTAGAGTATTTTTGCACTGATTTTTTCCCTGTTTTTATCTTGCTGCTGCACCCACTTGCAATCAATTAGCAGCAATTATACTCTTAAATAGTTTTTCAATAGATACAGCCATGTTTAGGGGGGCGAGGGGTGAGGATGGAGGTGGGGTGGCACCACAGGATTAGCTCGCACAGGGCGCCTGAACACCTAAGGCGGGCCCTGCGTGAAGCATTGTGGCCGTGGCAATGTGGGCAGACCTGAGCAATGTTATGTCATTATGTAGGTGGGAGGTCAGGGGCTGGTAGAAAACCAGATGCCACCCACATGAACTCCGCTTTGGACAACTGTCACAGGAACGTGTTCCCAATGAAATATTTCCCTTCTTCCCATTCTAGGGGAAATTGCAACAATTTAGATTTCTCATCACCTCTGTACCAATCACAAAGACTTGGTGCAAACCAGCTCTGAAGGCTACCTTTTGCAGTATGTGGTACTCGTTCAATACAGAAGCAAGGCATTGGCTGAGAAATGCTTTGTTCAGTTAGAGGTCCAAGCCACGTGTCCAAAATTCTAGCCTTAAAATACAGGCAGTAGATATATGCAGTTGACAGGTGCACTTTTATAGTTAGCCCGTGTCTTGATTTTATGATTTCCCAAAAGCCGATGTTTCTACAGAGCAGCACATTGTTTGTGTGCTTTATGTAGTACACAAGAAAACACAATCCAGATTGCAGATGTTATCACCAGGAAGCAACAGAGACACCACGAGACTGATGACAGGAACAATTTATCAGGGCTGCCAAGTGGCTGCTGACTTTTTGAAGTAATGAATTTGTACTCATGCAAGAGCATTTGTGTATTATCGAGATTATGCACCATTAGGGGATAGGTTCATATAGGTAGCTCTGTCAGAACACTTTAATTGTAATGTCAGACTGTTCCTATTAATTTATCATAGTCATGTATCATCCTATAAAAAGCAGATGAGGTCTGTTGTTTGTTTCCTTCTGTTATCTCAGAAGCAAATATAAATAGGCCCTTTACAAATAGATAAGAGAGCACAAGGGGCAAACGCAGGATTTTAGCAGGGGGATTCCAACTCTTCCATTTACTGCAATGTTCCTATACTTTCATGTATATTAAAAATTGAAAATCGAATGCAGCATCATAAAATTACATGTTTTACTCAAAAAGTCAGAAAAAAAAAAAAGGGGAGTTATTACTCTATTTATCATGTCAAATCTTTGATTTTTACAGAGGTGGGAGATATGGATCAGACTGCAATAAATGGCGATATAAATGATTATATTGAAATAATATTATTGTAATTTAGCACCAGAAAAAGGGCATACGGCAAAATGTCTGTGCACTACAGAAAGATCGATTCCAGGCAACACATGAAACTAATTCATAAACTACTAGTGCTATTCAGCAAATACTGCAGATGTTCTAATGTCAGAGAGTTTACTTAGTTTTCCTTAATCTTAGTTCTCTATAATCCACTGCAACCAGAATACAGAAAGCTTTTCACTGAGTCATTGGGAGTGTACTTCTGGAAGCTTGGTCAGTATAACTCTAACTCACTCTCTTTGTTTTTGATCATTATTAACATTCAGTTTTGACTCTGGTGATTTAAGAAACTTTTTAGCATTGACATTTGTTTTACATCAAGTTCATAAAGAAGCCTGTTGTGTTTGGAAATAGCTCCCCTGCTTCATATGCAAGGATTCACAGATTGCCAGATTACTAAAAAAAGGAAATGAGGGGAATTGGTGCACTATAGCGATGCTTGAATGAAAGGCTTGGATGTTGAGGAGCATTGAGGATTGGTGTTTCAGACTAGCATGGATTTTACCTTTAAAGGAAAAGTATGTACAAAGCTCTTTAGGCCTTACTTTTTCTGTGGGTCACAGAGGTGCACTCTGTTCTGCACTCCTATGACCCATTTCCAGCCAACATCAGGCTAAAGTCCACTGTTGGCTGATGTCACTCAGCCAGTACAGGCACTGGATCGATCCCGATTTTAATGTCAGAATCTACCCAGATGCCAGGACCGGCAGTTGGCTCAACTTCTCAGCGAGCCCCTGGGAGACTGAGCCAGCTGCTCCCGCTCCTTCCACAGCCTGGAACTCCAGTGAGCACTGGAGGGGCATAGCAGAGAGCAGGTGACTGTCAGTTCACTGAAGACCAAGAACTGAGCAATCAGCAGTTTTTGAATGCTCAGTTCTCAGCCTTAGAGTTGGCAGGGGACAGATATAGCATCGGACCAATGCTGTATTCACCTGATGAGTATGTGTGTTTTTCAGTTCCCAAACTTCTCTTTTAAAGCTATACTCTGAACTGAACAAATATTGTCTAAATGTGAGAGGCATGTGTATTTTTACTTAAATCTTGGTTTGCTTTGTGTAATTCTTCCATATCCGTGCAATAATTCAGCATAAAATAACACTTTGCCTGTGTGCAAGAGTGTCTTGTAGTAAAGACCAATCACTGTTAATCTTATGACTGATCTGTATTTGCCCCTCTGTAGTTTTTTACAAGCAGCCTGTGGTTGGTGAACCTGCTGAGCCCCACGCACAGCTCTGCTCTCTTCATATACAATGTACAGTACAGTAATGGTGTCACCTCTATGTATACATTAAATATCTGGGTTTTTTCATGCATTAGGTGTCCACTAACTGGATTTACATTCTTTCTTGCTATTGGGGAATGTTTTTCTTCAATAAATTCAACTTTAACCTCTGTACACCCGTCTATCAAGGTTAACAAGTCTATTCCAGATATTAGAGTTTGGCAGCACTTACAACATACTGAATCCCCACGCTTTCTTCATAATGAAAATCACAGTTCACAGTTGGGGGAGACTGAAAATCTTTGGCGTGGTGGGCTAAACACAAACAAGTGGCCCTTGTATGGTAGGTACTGATTCACATTCCAGCATCATCTTCCTTTGCAGCCCTTAGCATTTGGTCACATGACATCATAGAGCTGTAAAGGAGGTCAATTTCTGAAGATGTCCCTCTGCCAGGCACTGTGATGACAGGTCTGAATGGGGAGCAGGCAACTAAATAATGTTCAGCATATTTCACTAATTGCAGGTCCCACTCTGATCAAGATTTGACCCTTGAAGTATTTGCACTCACGCCCTTCAATCCAACATATCGTATTAGGAGTGGCCCAGGGGGGCAAATGCTCCCTTTTTCCGAGTGCTCCCCTGGGAAAAATGAACAGAGCAAAGCAGAAGCCACAGAGAAGAGTGGAGCCAGTACAGTACTATAAAGGTTTATAACTGAGCTACACCAAATCCTTCCTGAATGAAGGCTGAGTTCTGTCTGCCAGATTCCAGCTCCATTCCTGACTTACTTCTCAGTGTTCTGTGTCTGCATGAATGTGCTTCCCCTCCACATTCTTTATTTCCTGTCTATCATCCGAATTAAGAGTCTGTGAATTCTATGATCACACATTGTGTGTGAGCAGTGCCTCCCACAAACTTGCAGTCACTATCCCAACCAGCTGCATGAGAACCCTTCTACAATGTAGATGTAGAATAAGAAGATAACTTGACGGAAGGTGACAGAGAGATGGTTGCTGACCTCTTATTAAAAGTTATTTTCATTGCATAGTGGAAGAATTCTTCTGCAGCTGACTGGGGTAGAGACTGAAATCTGGAGGTGGAGCTGTCACAGCACATGTAATTATATTGTTTCAGTGATATATTCCTTTCAACAAAAAGCTGTAGAGGAATGGGATGAAATGAGGAAGGGCTGAATTTCAATGGTAGGGAGGTCTTTGGCTTTCAGTATTCCCCTACCCAAGGTAATTTCCATGTTTCATCCTACACCTCATGTGACCCATCTGTATAGGTCCCTTGTCAACAGAATGCCACTTTCTAGTTTGCTCCTGAATAAAGTCTATCCAAACAGTAATAATGGCTTTACTGAATGAGCTTCTTAGATCATATTCACTGGGGGAATTTCATAAGAGCTCAGGAGCTACAAGTGACAACAATTCCTCTGTGGGAATAATTGGGAAAAATGCGCAACCGTTTAGCAGCAAAAAGGGCGCATCAAGAATTTGAAACTATGTGCCACATCCTAATTCATAAGTGAGAAATTATTAGGGGGAGATAAATGGACTTTATAGGCACAATTACAAGTTTAGAATAAAAAACTTTTTTATTGATCAACAATTAAAACCAACAAAGGGGTAAAGACCCACATAGACACATGGATACACATAATCATACATTACATGAAAAGTAGTGCCTCAGTGTAACTGGACATTACAAGCATCATAAAACATCAATGGTATGGTGACTTGTTACATATCACAAAATATTGGTAATAAGAGGAAAATACATCACATCCTAAGGGTCTCAGAGGCGGTGCCAAAAAAGAGGGGCTAGCAGCGTCCCTGAGTTCAATTCATACAACCCTGGAGCGATGAGAATTCATGTAGCCAGATGCCCTACATGTTTCGCCTGAGAGATCAAGCTTCTTCTGGAGCTACTGGTATACAAAACTCTGTGTGATAGAATAGTCCAATATTATTCACAAATCTTTTATATCGACATTTTTGATGTATTAGACAGAAATATTATAATGTCAAAATATTAAATTGTTACATAAAATGCATGAAATAGCTAAAAGAATTATTGTAAGAGTTAAATTAGAAAACATATGGATATTGGTACAGTCGATCAATACCTCTGTGGGACCTGTGTAAATACAATCACATTTAGAATAACAGTTAAAATGGTAACTCTTGAGTTCTAAGATTTTTTTAAGAAGGGGAAAAGCTTAAAATGTAGTAAATTTAGTCATATAAAAAATCCAAAGTGTGGCTATAAAGAATGAATTATCACATTCAATTAGTAAAATATGTACCTTTAGAACATAATCCAAAATTAGAATCATCATAGCACTTCCACGCATGTGGCAGTGCCTAGGCACACTGTCTTTTAGTAGTCTCATAGATGCCTATTGAGAATTTGATAAACATATTTTGCCGATTTCTGATTACTCATTTACATTGATGGTGTCATCAGAGAATGGGGTCTAGGATCAGGAAGAACTGTTCCACAGGAAAAAATAACAGCTGCAGAATACCCACTGCAAGTCCTTTATCATTCACCCCTGACATGTCCGAAGGATAAGGCTGCCCTTATAAGATTGCCCTAAGTCTAGGTGACCTCCAGTTTTCTGGATAATACATAATAGCATTTTTTTCCTCATTATCTAGCTTATGAACACACTGTCCTTCCTCCTTCTTGAGGGCAAGAATAATGATTAAGTAGGGTATTGTACGCATATCTAGGTGAGAAGCCCCAAGGATAGAGTTAGAAGTTATATCATAATGAAATAATTTTTATTGTTAGCAATAGCCATTATAAACAGAGCCAATACAGAAACAATGGCCCTCTCGCCATCCCCTTTTTGATCTGGTAACATCTATGGTTTAACTTTCAAGCCCACTTTTAGCAGCCTTCTTATATACCCATAAAACATTACAGCTACAAAATCCTTTTATTAATAATTATTTTTGTCAGCTAAGTTATTTGTTTTAAGTACATTTCATCTGATTATTCTTTACATTTTTAATCAAATACATATACATGCTGATATGATGATTTTAGTTTTGTTTTTTTCAAATATGTCAACCATGTGCTGTTATTTCTTACATTATATTCAAGTTATATCTAAGATTTTGCTTCAGTCTTTTTTACATGATGTGACTTTGCAGCCCTGGAGAAGTTGGTGCTTCTAAACTTGACACCCCCCCCCCCATCCCCCCCAACACACACACACACACACACATCAACCCAATCCTCCCCAAAAGAAAAAAACATGGCTTTGCTTAGTATTGTTTTTCACCAAAACATATTTCATGAAGATATGCCTTCTTACACTATATTTGATGCCTATGGCACATTATTGAAGGGCAGTACTACATAGACCGTCTAGCAGTCTTAGAATACTCCAATAACCTACCAGAAATGGCACATATTATTAATATTTATTATACAGGATTTATTTAGTACCAACAGTATGTGCAGGACACATTGAAACAACCTCAGTAAGTCACCCTCTTATATATCCAGAACCACCTGAGACGCCCACTTATATGTGTATGAATTGGAAATACAGTATGCATCAGTGGACATATGCAAAGCTCAAATGAGTGCCTACAGGATGCCAAAGCCAATTGTGCATTGGGAGTATCAATAGTTTCAAAAAACTATTAGATGGGCACCTTAAAGACCACAACATACAGGGGTATACAATGTACGGTTAACAGCAAACACACACACACACACACATCATAGGTTGAACTGGATGGACTGATGTCTTTTTTCAACCTCACAAACTATGTAACTATGTAAAGTCCAGTTGGATATTATCAGGCCTTATTATTTATCAGTTTTTTATTGGTTCTCTAAACACAGAGCAAGTGTTCAGATTATGATCCCCAGTCTATATACTTAGGAGATGTATGGAATGCAACTGAGATTAAAAGCTTTTCTGGATGATGTTATGACAAAATTGTGCATTGTGTGGGATGGCACCACAACTGGAATAACCTAATCTTTGTTATGGTTAGATGTGTAATATAATTCATTGGAATATAGCTGTTGTCCATACCAGACCAAAATAATAGCAGGCAATGTTAAGGCAATGTTAAACTGACTGTAATGTTCTCCGTAAATATATACATGATACACATATTTTTCCATCAGTACAGAAGTCATGCACTTTTCTTCCAAACACTCCCAGATATGTATGTTTCCCTGTGTTTTTCTTTTTGTGGAAAAATTATTTTGCCTATATTTGCATTGTAAATATTCCTGAAAATCTTTTTCTGGTAATGGAGAAAGTACAGTAGGTCATGTACACACTACACTGGGTTGCTTCAGGATTTTACAAGTCAGCATGAATATATTTCTGACATATCACAATACAGAACAACAGTATCATTTTCCAAAAAAGATCTACTGTTGATTATTAAGGGCTCATTCACAGTGGCTGTATGCTAAAAACTCTGCTTTAAAGTGCAGACAGCTGTCATTTTTCCCCCGCAGTGTGCTGCGGTGAGGGGGTGGGCATTGCATGTTTTAGAGCATTGCACTGTTCTTTTAATTTTATTTTAAGTGTCTTTATTCATATCTACACACAGCAGAGTGGTGCATTGCATGTTGTGCCATTTAGTGTGTTGGGGAAAAATGCAGCATATCTGCACAGCACTGCACATCACATCAGCATTATCATGTGAATGGGGCATCCAGAAAACAATTGTTTTCTTTGTGCCCTTGCGGTTATCCTCTGTGAAAAATGCCAGTCACTGCACATACCCTGGAGTTCATAAAGACTGGAACAGGCAGAGTTTGCAAAGGTGTCTCTCATACCTTCTAAAAGTGGTGAAGAATGTGCCAAATATATACTGTATATATACCTGTTAAGAACTTGTACTTGAATTTGACTAATGCTGTGCCACTTTTAGAATGCACGAGAGACCCTTTTGCAAAATCTGTCTGAGCCAGGTTTTCTCTTTTTATGCCAAAGGAGAGCTGGTCTTAATTTGGAGCATTTAATGTGACATAGTGTAAAGGTGGCAGATTCAATGCCTCTCAATGTAAAAGTGCACATTTTAGAAATATCTGTATTTGGTGCACAAGTTGCTGTCATAACCAAAAGTGTTGCAAAATCGTCATGAATTTGGTGGGTGCAATACATTACCAAGAGGGATTAAAGCGGTAGTAAAGACCGTAAAAAAAATCCCCACTGCATGTTAAGAGCATAATGTGCTAGTATGCATCCCATATTAGCACATTATGAAGAACTTACCTTAAAACAAAGCCCTCCAGCGCCCTGCTGTCACTACTGACAGGGCTTCCATCTCCTTCTTCCGGGTTTTCAGTCTCTAGCTATTTGAATGGCCAAGCTGCGATGAAATCACTGCCATGCATCTGCGCGAGAGTGACAGCTGTGGCACAGCTCTACAAAAGGAAGGCATAGGTGTGCACATGGGGTGTGCCTGGGCACACCCTAATCACCCTGTGCTCCAGGGCCGATGATAAGGTAATACAGACTGCCCTCCTGTACCAGGCCCATGTCCTATTAATTTAAAAGGGGAGACCAGGCACCTACTGAGCAGGAGGACCGGCTGTACTGCCTTATTGCAGATATCGATCCTCTTGATCCTCCCATTGCAGCGCTGCTGGCTTCTCCTCCTCTACCTCCCTTCAGCTGCACCGTAGGGGGATCAGTTCTAGCATCTGTGCATCTATCCTGTCTTCAAACCCTTTTTCAGACATCAGGGGTCTATTTAGAACCCTGATATTTGAACAAAACCTTCCAAAAGGGCAGTTTAAAAAAGCTAAAAAATAAATAAAAATCTAAAAAAAATAATAATAATAAAAAAAATTACTCGTTTACACATGCTTTGCACTATCTAATGCCTCGATTGCTCTGTGTTTTGAGCTTTGGGGTGCACAACCTAATGCAATTGGCTGCAGACACCTATAAAGCACAGCATGATGTCCCTATAGAGTGCAGTGTGCATGCGTAAGTGACATCACAGGCTGCAGAAGTAGTGAAAATCTCCTAAATGGTGCACATACGGCAAAGTTTTGGAGCAACGCAGGGCCCCTACGGCGGGCAAGCGACCTTGCAAGTGACTTGCAAGGTCGCTGCGTAGCTCCGAAATGTTGCCATATGTGTACTGTGTGTCTATGTGAATAGAGCTTTGGACTGTTCTGAGGAATCCTTGGTGTGCTGATGACATTTCTCTATTCAGATTATCTGTGGTTTCCAGCCGGTGGTCATTACAGAACCCAGCATTATTATAGCCATTTCCATGAATGTGCGCATGGAGATTATTGCGTTTGGACCTTTTATCTTTGTGCCAGCATCTCAGTCCAGGAAGTAGATTCTGGCCATGAATGATGCCTTGACAAAGCCGGTGCTGTCCTTTGGAAGAGAAAACAAAAGGAAGGCTATTTTAGAAGGAGTACTGAGATCTGTCCGAGATGCAATAAGTACCTGTAAATGTTACAGTACACATCATATAGAATGTATTGTTGGAACATGAAGTTAAATGCACTAAAAAGATTTTAGCAAACGTCATTGCAGTTCTACCTGCTGTCATTTGTATTAAATCTCTCATGGTGGTTCTGTCTCTTCCTACTTGCAACTGTTTCTCTTTTCCTGAGTACTGAGTAGGAGGGTCATCTACAGTGATTTGACAAGTTCCAGTGTTGTAATAAGAGAAAAACTGCTCATAAAATCAGTAAACCAATAAAAAAATGTGTGTAAGTGTATATGTATATATATTACAGTATCTCACAAAAAGTGAGTACACTCACATTTGTGTACATACTTTATTACATCTTTTCATGTGACAACACTGAAGTAATAACAGTAGTGAGTGCACAGTGAGTGCAAAGCTTGCATAACAGCTGTCCCCTCAAAATAACTCAACACACAGGAATTTATGTTTAAAACTGCTGGCAACAAAAGTGAGTACACCTGTAAGTGAAAATGTCCAAATTGAGCCCAATTAGCTATTTTCCCTCTCCGGTGTCATGTGACTCATTGCAAGGTCTCAGGTGTCAATGGGAAGCAGGTGTGTTAAATTTGTGTTATCGCTCTCACTCTCTCATACTGGTCACTGGAAGTTCAACATGGCACCTCATGGCAAAGAACTCTCTGAGGATCTGAAAAAAAGATTTGTTGCTCTGCATGAAGATGGCCTATGCTTTAAGAAGATTTACAAGTCCTTGAAACCAAGCTGCAGCATGGTGGCCAAGACCATACAGCAGTTTAACAGGACAGGTTCCACTCAGAACAGGCCTTGCCATGGTTGACCAAAGAAGTTGAGTGCACGTGTTTAGCATCATATCCAGAGGTTGTTTTTGGGATATAGACATATAAGTGCTGCCAGCATTGCTGCAGAGGTTGGAGGGTTAGCCTGTCAGTGCTCCGACCATACGCCGCACACTGCATCAAATTGGTCTGCATGGCTGTCGCCTTAGAAGGAAGCCTCTTCTAAAGATGATGCACAAGAAAGGCCTCAAACAGTTTGCTGAAGACAAGCAGACTAAGGACATGGATTACTGGAACAATGTCCTGTTGTCTGATGAGACCAAGATAAACGTATTTGGTTCAGATGGTGTCAAGCGTGTGGGGCGGCAACCAGGTGAGGAGTACAAAGACAAGTGTGTCTTGCCTACAGTCAAGCATGGTGGTGGTAGTGTCATGGTCTGGGGCTGCATGAGTGCTGCCGGCACTGGAGTGCTACAGTTCATGGGGACCATGAATGCCAACATGTACTGTGACATACTGAAGCAGAGCATGATCCCCTCCCTTTAGAGACTGGACCGCAGGACAGATTTCCAACATAATAACGGCACCAAAAACACCTCCAAGATGACCATTGCCTTGCTAAAGAAGCTGAGGGTAAAGGTGATGGACTGGCCAAACATGTCTCCAGAACTAAACCCTACTGAGCATCTGTGGGGCATCTTCAAAAGGTAAGTGGAGGAGCGCAATGTCTTTAACATCCACCAGCTCCGTGATGTTGTCCTGGAGGAGTGGAAGAGGACTCCATTGCTAACCTGTGAAGCTCTGGTGAACTCCATGCCCAAGAGGGTTAAGGCAGTGCTGGAAAATAATGGTGGCCACACAAAATATTGACACTTTGGGCCCAATTTGGACATTGTCACTTAGGGGTGTACTCACTTTTGTTACCAGCGGTTTAGACATTAATGGCTGTGTGTTGAGTTATTTTGAGGGGACAGAAAATTGATACTGTTATACAAGCTGTACACTCACTACTTTACATTGTAGCAAAGTGTCATTTCTTCAGTGTTGTCACATGAAAAGAGATAGTAAAATATTTACAAAAACGTGAGGGATGTACTCACTTTTGTTAGATACTATATATATCCTGTAAATGTTACATATTTGTGTGTGTGTTTTAGGTGTTACCCAATAATGATACTGTATTGGTAATGGAGGAGCAGAAAAAACACATTTATGCATACTAGATAAATAATTTGTCAATATCAATGAATAATAATGATGTCACTATTTGTGTTGGATGAATAATTATAATAATATGATTCATGCTCTTGGAGACAATGTGTCTTTTGACATCTTCACTTTCGCAAAATAAATCCTGCGCACTATAAGCAGTGATGCACAAATGTCTTTTAGCTAAAATATCAACTGTTAGCATGGCATTTATCTGTAATTCCAAGAGCTGTTCCCTTGTTTAATAAGGCAGTTCAAAGGGCAGTGATGCTGTGCAAAGTGCAATAAACCATGATGACAATTGGATTACAGTTTACTCTAGTCAGGCCTGTAAATGATGATGTTTAATTGGTTGCTATGGGTTACTGCACTTTGTGCATTTCTCTTTATTTAATAAGAGTTTGGCATGGCTGCACTAATTTCCAAACTAGTGCTAAAGACTTTCCAGAGGACTAATGAGGAGTCATACATGGTAACTAAATAAAAAAGAATAGACATTGCTTAAAGTAAATCTAAATCCTGTTGCTGCAGTGTGAAAATAGTAAACCCATGCAGTTGAATTCTACCATGAAATAGCCTTAACTTAAATGATGCATTATGTAAATTCGGAAGACATTAGAATAGGTAAATCACCATTGCATTTAAAATAGAAAATGTCAGTGAATAAACATAAAAAAAAAAGAGAAAAACAAGTAGTTGAATTAACAGATTAATGGAATGCACTCAGAAATTATTTAGGAAACAATCAAAAACATCAACATTATTTAATCTATAGTGAGTGTTTTCCAAAAATCCTCATCCCCTGCTTCCATAGTTGGTTTCCCGCCCTTCCCAGTGAATACAGAATTTGAGATCAAATTTAGATTGGCCAGTGCATGAAATGTGCTATCTGCAGCAAAATTATAAGATTAAAACTAGCCATATAGTAAAATTTCATTTAACATTTTTTTATTTTAAAAAGGCTTGTTTGATTTTCTGAATTGTTAAGGAGTCAAATTGACATTCGTTTTCAACCACAGTGACAATTACATTTGAAGAAGCAGGATGGAAATGTTTTTAAAGGAACTAATTTCTATCAGTATATGTGGTTTTCGTTCAGGAAAGCCCATTCGTTCCAAAATCAGATGTTGTAAAACCCCTTTGAATGACATTCGTCAAATCATCAAATGTCATGGGACTTTTTGTAGGAATGCTCAAAAAAATTTTTATGAACATTCATTCAAAAATCTACAAGTATATGGCCAGCTTAATTGTGCTGGTGACTCCATCTTTGGTGGGAAACATGCATGTCTATATGAATACCAATAGTACAATCGGGTCAGTTTACTAAATCTTGGGTAGCTTGAACTGCAAAACTCCAAATTGGGATTTTAATAGTACAACATTAAAAAATATTAGTTTCACAATATAACAAATTTCTTTTTTTATAGCTTGCTTCTTCAGGAGCTAAAGAAAGAGTAGTAACTTGTAGCATTGTATTTGGGGAATTTTAGATCTTTTTCATACATAAACAGTTCATTTAAAAATCAAAATACGCTGTAAAAAAAAAAATGTACATTATTGCATCTACTTAAACCACAAATAATCTTTCAGAATAATTCAGAACAAAAGAGTGAAGAGGGAAATGGTTTATGAGACATAAGATTTCAGTAAATGCATTGGAGTGGCCTATCTTCCTACCCAATGGAATATTATGGCACCCCAATATTAATGACACTGGGTGAATACACTCTACCTGGTATAAAAGGGAACTGGTAAAAAGTAGTCCAAAAGTTCAGAAAATAATAATTGTATAATATCTAATAACCCCACGGATTATTCTAATAATACTTATAAAAATGTTTGCAATATACACAGTTGGTCTAGAGGGGAATGCCCTTTCCTCAACAAAACTAGTTTCATGTTAAGCGCACGTAGCTGCGACGCGCCTGTTCTCTTCACTGATAAAGCAGTGAGAAAATGCATCTTTCAGGGGTGTTAATTTTACTGTTTACAGCCTTTTGTCATGACTGCAGTGCACAGTTATACAGCTTGTGTCAATTTCTTGCTTGTGTATTCTTGGTGTACTGCATTTACATTAGTCAATGAAAATCACAGCTATTATTTCTGTACTGACATTCTGGGAGCCCAGCCAAATTTAATTTCTTGATACCTTTTGTATTATATATATATATTATTGGTGCATTATGCTAAAAATAGCACTCATGATGTATCATGACTCCAATCGATGGTATTATGTGAATTACACAGATGTGATTGTTTTGGGTAGACTTCAAGTTCATAATATAAATTTAGAAATTCAGCTTGTTTAACCATCCAGATTTCTTGGAACTTGGCATTTTTAGCATTTCTATATTAAAGCACCATAGTGAAAGGAAAACTACTATTAGGATTAGAATTACAAGTAAGCATGCATAACTTTAAATAATTTACACATTCTTTAATGGTGGTAAACAACAGCTGGCTAAGACAAGCGTGATTCACAAATGAGTACTTGTTCTAAATTATAACTGGAGATTGGGGGAGATACGTATCTTTCCTTTGTTCTTCCACTGCTCTGTTCCAACCCAGAAGCCGAAGGGAATACCCAGTTCTAGTATTGAGGAGCATGTGCGTCACCCATATGACAGCAGGGGTCCAATTGGCACTGTCACATATGTAGTCTATATTCTTGAGGAAGTTTTGACGCCAGTGAGTCGTCATTTTCACAAGACTTTCCTTCATTCCTAGCAGCTGAATAGGGTGGCTGACAGTGAAAGATCTGGTCCACCTTAAGTCTAAAGAGTCTATCCCAAAACAAAAAATAAAGATATGTTCATGGAGCGCAGGATTAAAATTTCATTAGGTATTTAGATCTGTTGATATTCTAGTTAAGAGGCTGCTCCCTATCATCTGATCCATAGAGGAGGTCCCTGGATTGTCCTTAACCTGTGGAGAAAGCACAAGATGTATGGTTGAACATCCAGTTCAAGTGAAAGCTCTGTCCTCATCCGGCTATTTCCAACCCACGTACACAAGCCATGATGAATGGGGATCAGTTAAGCCTCTAAAACAGTTGACTATTGCTTTTACTGTCATGAAGAATAAAACTTAAACTGGACTCTCAACCATGCATCTGGCACTCACTTCACTCTACACAACTTATGCTGGGCATAGATGGATTTAAATGTGGCCGGTTCACCAGAGACTGGATGAATTTCAATCCATCTATGGCCATTCTCATTTAAGAGCAGTCGATCTAAGAACTAACTGCATTCGAACAGGATTGTTTAAAAAGTTAGCTTGGATCAGCACTGCAGTGTTGATCATTGTATTCTGATGGTGGGGGGAGTCCCCATTTTCATTCCTTGATGGGTTTGTGTCTTATTCTGTTGTCATATAAAATGCCTTATCATTGAAAACTTTTTTTGACTTTAATAAAAGGCCTATGGTACCCCATTCACAACGATTTAGGCTTTGCAGTTGGGGCAGTCAAATACATTCTATCATCACTTTATTTCAGGTTGAAAATTATACAGTAAGACATTTTTAGAGTTTCCTTATATTGCAAGTTTTTGCCAGCAGGGTCCTCCTCTTGTTACATTATTTTAATCTTTGAGATGAAGAATATTATTGCTATAATGATAGATAAACGGGAAACTCCATCAATCCAAGTGTTTAGTTTGCACAAGGACAGCATTAACCCTCTACTTTAATTGTATATTTAGAAGGCAAATGTCTCTTAAAGGTCATGCTGACAACAACAACAGAATGTCTTTTATCAGCATGATTTATATGAACCCCAACTATGACATCCAGTATCATGTAACCATCGATTTGGTTATTTTAAAGATTTCGAAATATCCTGAAACAATATACTGCAATGGTCGTTGATCTTTACAGCTTCTGGAATTCTTCCAGCCTTGCCTTTCTAATGGTGAATCATTGTTTGATCTTGTGCACATGACAAGAGGCACATAGATCACTGAGAAGCATCTGCAAGCCTCCAGACATACAATATCCTCTGCAGCAGAGAATGCTTCTGCATGCTCTTAGGATATTAACTTTGCATTTGCTTTACAATTAGCTTAAAAAATGAGCAGTGCAAGCCACGGCTTCTCTATCCAATGCTTAGTTCTTTGACATGCATTCTCAATGCAGATGGTATTTTGATGGACTTAATAGTTTTTTTTTCTTCTCAAGCATTTTTGTGGTTTATTGATATCACAGTTTGGCAGGTACTTCTATTTTATTTGTTAGTTTATTAACATTTCCATTGTTCTTAAATAAGCCAGGTAATCTATTTAATTTTAAAAGATAGCTGTAATTATAAAAATAGTTTATTAAACATCCCATGTATGTATGGCAAAAGATGAATTCCTCATACAACATAAATGCCAGTAGTCAGCAACTGTGTACTGCTCACTCCCATCAACCCATAGCATGAACCTAGGTTATAGGAAGTGGGGTCTGTGACTTGCTATACATCCTCCATCATGAGCTAGCATGTTACACACTCTTTATTTTCATATGTAAAGTTTCCACCAGGGGTGTGGGTGATGAGAATAGAACAGTTGTCACATTGCTAAGGGTTTGGGCAGCCATCTAAACCAGTTTTACTTCAGAATTTATTCTACATGAGATATATGTATAACATAACTATATATCATGACTATCATTATTCTACATACGTGATATATCTGAATAGACACTTTTTTACCACTCTAGGTAATTTTGAAAGATTTAAATTCTTTCAAAATATACATTTCAGTTTTAGATAGATGGGAGCTGTTCAAACACTCAGTGGCTTATCTCTTAAAGACTAAAGCAACAAGATTTCCATAGCCTTGCTGCTCCCTACCATGGAGTAAGATCCCTACTAATTTCTCTGTAATGTAAATATGGGAAATATGCTAAATAGAGATACGTCCATGATGAAAGAAGCCATTATTTATAATGTTATAGCTGTACTAACTTTTTATTATTAAAATTATGTATCACTATACCCGCACGTGGAATATATGTATTTTCACGGTAGCCACTAAATTCAATGCTAGTAGGGATATCACTGTAAAACTGCCAGAGCTTTAGGGTTGTTATCATATGTGAGAAAGTTAAATAAGTGAAGCATACTCTTCCAATGGACTTTCTAAAAAAACAGAATGACAAAGTCGTCTGTGACAAAATGCGTTGGAAGGTATAGTCTAGGCAGATATTGGGCATCTGACTGACAGGGTGGGCTAGTGATGTTGAGGTCAATGCAGATTCTTTTTTAAAACAAGCATATTAGGGCTTGTCATATCAGTGCAGGTTGAGTGTATCTGGAGAGAGTTTATATTTCATTTTATTGTAGTAAACTTTTTATTTCAAGCTTTATATGTACATTCCTGGATATTGTGAGATGTGAACAGTGTATTTAGAGGTCAGAAGTGTAACAGAATAATTGCAAACAATAAGTTGGTCATATAGTTCTGGTGAGTTTGGAAGTTAATCTGTGGTAGTGGACACTTTGTTCATGATTGAAGATGGCTATATGTCACAAGTGGTGAAGATTGTGTTTATGGACTTTTTTGGGGGGAATAAAATACTTTTTTAGTATATTATTTTTTTCACTTTGGTGGTTTTATCACTATTTTAGTGTGCAAATGAAATATGTAATATATATTTTATTTTAGTCTGTGAAGTCCATGTTAGTTTTATATTTTTTTAAAACTGAATGCACAAATAATTGGTAGACATAAACTACTTTCACCACTGAAGTCTCTAAGATGTCAACATTCAGCTAACCAAAAATCATCAGTAATAGGCCTCTTGCACATGTTACTCCTGTTTGAGCATCTACGTTTTCAGACTCTCTTTTGTATGTATTTGCACGTATTTACGCCCATTTTCACATATATGCATTCACACAATTTTGTGTGCATTTTCGCGCAAATGCATGAAAACGTATTCTCGCGTTCTTGTTCTGCACAATATGTATATGGGCATTCATGCGTATTTGCATGCATTAGCACGCATAAGGTGTAAATCACTGACCAAAAAAGCAAATTTTTCTTTTTTTTTTACTGAGGAATGCATGGCGCTTGTGTGCATAGGTTAGCACAGTAAAAAAAAAAAAAAGCTGTACTGAGATTTTTCAAACTGTAGTGTTTAAAAGGCCTTAGGTGAAACACACAAAAGGTCTACGCTGCTCACAGGTGAACCAGCTTCAAAGGCAAGATCTCCTTACAGCAGGGTGCTCGCCCAGTCGCAGATAAAACAGTAATGAAAGGAAAGTCCGGATGGCTGCATAGCAAAATGAGATCCAAATACCTTTATTCGCATAAAACCATGAAGAACATTAAGAGCACTACATGTGCAAGCAAGGGAGGACCAGCTTACATGTTTCGCACACAAATTGTATTTTATCAAAGCCCATTTGTTTTTTTATCTATGAACTGGTAATTTATACCTAGCCAGACCCTTCCCCATGGGGGTGTCAGCAGGTTAATTAACCAGTTTAATACAATGTTCTTATTATTGCTTAACAATCAAAAACCTGTGTTACAAAAAACAAATAATAAAGTGTAAGGCTCCGTTCACATCTAGGCGTTTTGGGGCGTTTTTGGGGCATTTTTCTGCTCTAGGATCAGCTCTCAAAACGCCCAACAAGACAAATCCTATTCATTTCAATGGCCCCTGTTCACATCTGAGCGTTTTGACGCTGTTTACAAAACGCCCAACGCTCAAAAAAGTACATGAGCTTCTTTTTGGGCAGATTACAGGCGTTTTCCATTGATCTCTATTCAATCTAAAAACGCCTGCACAAAAATCGCGGTAAAAATCGCGGTAAAATCGCGGTAAAAAACGCCGCAAAAATCGCGGTAAAATCGCGGTAAAAAACGCGCGAAAAACGCTACGCTCAGGTGTGAATGTAGCCTAAATGTAATGATATAAAAATATATATACAAAATATGCAAGATAAAAACATATGAAATAATACAGCCAGACCCAAAAGATGATATAATCTATTATATATTCATACTTTTGTCATCAATATGGATTCAAGGTAAATTCAAAAACTAGACTAGACTAGACTTCATAACAGAATTGTGATCCTGTTATGAAACATGAAATAACCAGAAAACCTTGAGTTTGCAAAGAGTTCTGAACAAATCTCCATCTCTTCTAGGCACTACAACTTTTTCAATACCCTGTATTTGTAAGGCAGAGATCTCACCCCCATTAACATTATAACATTTTCTCGCCACATTTGTACCATGCTCCTTTTCAATATTGTATAAATGGTAATTAAGGCGATCTCTCAGCCTTCTCGTAGTCCTGCCAATATATTGAATAGAACATATTCTACAGGTAATTAAATATATAACATTCCTGGTAATACAGTTTATACATTTTTTAATGATAAATTCTTTGTTAGTGGTTGTAGATCTAAATGTATCCCTCTTTAAAATGCAGGGGCAACACGGACAGTTGTCAACCCCACACTTTTAATTACCTGTAAAATCCAACCAGGTTCTCATTTGTGTCTTAAATTGAAAATCAGTGGGAGATAGAAATCTACCTAGAGAGGAAGCCCGGTGAGGAACTATCCTAATACCCCTGGATAATAACTTACCATATGTTTCAGCCTCATATAGCATTGGAATAGTTCTCTCAATTTTCCTTTTTATCTTTTTGTACTCCAGGCTATAAGGGGTGGACAGTACTGAAAATGTTTTGGACGCCTTTCTACTCTTTTTATCTTGCAATAACTGATCTCTACCAGTTAATCTATCTATAATTAACAGCTCTTTTAAAAACTCCTTATTTATAGCCCTGGAACCTGAACCTGTCATACATTTTATCGGTTTCTCTACAGAAATCCCCCTCTTCACTACAAATTCTCAGTAACCTGAGCAATTGTCCAACGGTTATACCTCTGGTCACATGACCTGGGTGGCCAGAATCTGCTCGGAGGAGAGTTTGACCAGACAGGGGCTTCCTGTAGAGATCAGAAGCAATGCGACCATCCTTTCCCTGCAGAGTGACATCCAAGAAGGGGATAGTATCGTGGCTAGATTGTCCAGTGAACGTTAAATTAAGCTGATTATAATTTAAATAATCCAGGAATCTATTGAAACTGTATAGATGAACAACAGATCACCTATAGAATTTTATCCCAAACCTAAATGAATTTATACTCCCAAAAATGCGGACCCTCTCCCACCAACCCATATATATAGGTTGGCGAGGGATGAGAAAAAAAAACAAGCCCCCATCACTTTCCCGCACTTCTAGAGGTAAAAAGAATCATCAAAAGAAAAAAATGTATGAGTAACTTAGGTGGAGCCTACTTTTTTAGAGGAAAAAACATACACATCATACTTTCACTTTATGGCAAACTTACCTTAGAGTGAGCCTTCCTCCAACAACATGAGATAACTCCTACGCATGCTCTTGAGAGTTACTTCATATCATTTCCCCATCATTTTTACAGATGCCAGAACTGCACATGGCTGCCAGTTTACAGTTTGGTAACAATTGCTAGAAGGCATGGAACAAGCTGTTATGGTATGACAGAGTCTCTTCTGCCATAAAAAAACTACTTGCTGGCTATCTGAATATATCTTCAGTTATACTTTTATTCCTCTTCAGGGCTTTTTTTCAGCAGGAACGTGGGGAATGCAGTTCCGGAACCTCCAACAATGAATGTATGTAATGGAAAGGGGTGCTGGATGGTCTATTGATGTTGGCTGCTGGGAGAGTCTATTTTAGCTGGTGAAGATCTATTTTTGCGTAGGGGGGGGTCTATTGTTGCTGGTGGAGGGTCAGTTATTGCTGGGAGGGATCTACTGTTGAGGGAGAGGTCTATTGTTGCTGGCTGCTGGAGGGTCTATTGATGCCGGCTGCTGAGAGATCTGCTGTTGCTGCTAGGGGTCTTCTGTTCCTGGGGTGTTATTTTGTTGCCGGGGGGGGGCATTGTTGCTGGGGGGGAATCAATTGTTGCATTGGGGATCTATTGTTGCTGAGGTCTATTATTTCTGGGGAGGTCTACTATTGCTGGAGTGGAGTCTATTGTTGCTCACAGCAGGGGAATTATTTTACTGTCTTTCTTGTTATCATTAACAAATTCCGTGCAAATCACTTAGTAGCATAAAATGTTACTTGGTTCTGTATTCTCTAAAAAGGAGTGATACTGGGAGGTAGGTAGCAGGTGGAACCAATGGACAGTGACTCATTAGGCTGGAGTTTCTGCACCTATTCTCTGAGAAAAAAAAGCCCTGGGCCTCGTGCACACTGGACATTTTTTAACTCTCCTAGAAGCCAGCAGCGTTTTTGCTAAAAAAAAATTGCCTTATGCTTGTAAAAGTGTCTAAAGCTTTTACAAGATTTTAGGAGCTTTTACAGGTGTCAAGCTCTTGGGCGGTAATTTATTTCATTGGCCAGAATAAATAATTTATTCTGGCCATTTAAATTTATTAATGCTCAAGTGATCGCTTTTAGGCCTGTTTAGCAGCTTCTAGCAGCTTTTAGTAGCGTCAAGCGTTTTTTCTGTCCAAACTCTGCTGCTCCTGCACGTACTGGCAGTGGGTTTTTCTCCTGCCTCTAAAAGCCCCTGCCTCTAAACACTTCTAAAAGCCTATGTGTGCATGGACACATAAGCTAACATGGAGGAGTGTTTTCAGAGGCAGAAAAAAAAAAGGCTGGCGCCCTTAGAAGCAGCTGTAAAAACGTCCATGTGCATGAAGCCTAAACCACAGAAAGCCCATTTAGAATTTCTGCTAAGACTGTGTTGAGTACTGTCCGTGATACTTTTTTTGATTTGCGCTAACAATTACATTTTCTGGAAAAGCTTTTGGGGTTTAACTTCTAAGGTTCAAGAAATACAGATACACAGAATTTAAGCAAAATGTTTATCTTTTTGCTAAGCCTTTGTGTATCAGTACTTCTTGGACTTTAAAATAAGGAGGTAGTCTCCTGAAAGCTTGTCCCGAAAATTTACTATTAACGAAAAAAAAAAAAAGTATTATGGACAGTACTCAACTGTGTTTTTTTAAGAGTACTAATATGGCTACAATCCCCTTGCTCAAGCTGGCCTTACATGATTCCATTTTTTGTTTAGGCATCAGGCTGACCAAAAAAAAAATGAACCAATTCACATGCACTGATCAAAATAAAACTTTCCAACAAGCCATTTCATATGAAGTTAATCAATAGATCAATTTCTCAAGAGCAGGAACATCCATAGACGGATCTAAATTCAGCGTTTGGTTTCAATGTTGGAAGACATTGAAGATGATGAAGGGAACATGTTCAAAATAGATTTTTAACACATTAAAAGGTCAGTCTACCTATACCAGATATTTTAGTTATACCACCTGACAATGGCTTATATATCCTTGGCCTCTCTTGGTGAGATCTGTGAGCTTTAGTTACAAGGATTTTTTTTATTTTATATTAGGGAGAACAGTGCCAGTGGAGGAATATGCGAAAGTTGGTGGGACAAAACAGATTTGTAAACTGTGGTAAGAAAATCTTGCCAACCAAAACTTATCTATAACTTTGGGTAGACTGAACTTTAAACTCATGTCTACCTGTATATTTTATTGTGCAGGGATGTAACCCAACATGTGCAAATCCACCCAAAAATGTCTAATTTTACTGTTTATGGTTGAAAAATGTCACTGCTATATTCAACCAATCCAAACTGGAGAAATATTAGTAAATATATTGACCCAGGAAGCGTAACAGAATATTAGAATGCTATAACTTTAGGCACTCTTGTATTCCCAAACGTTAGTAGCGGGTTAGAGCTATTTTTAACCAAGTAAAACAAGAGCTCTATAACCTTTCTCTGGATTCCGTCCCTCTGGCAGCCAAAGGTTTAACTACTTTCTGTTAGTGATACAAGCATACCTCTGGGACCTGGCGAAACAAGGGAAATCTATAGAACCCGCGCTGGTAAAATTACTTTACAGCAAGGTCATTTGAAACCAGCAAACGATAAAACACAGAAATATAAAATGTAGAGAGGGAAACGGCTTTCAGTGGACAAGAGTGATGATCTGCGTAGGCCATTGTGATTTTTACTGTGGGGTTGTAATCTGTGTGCTTTATACAGCTACTCATCCTCACCTATAAACAAGTGATTTATTTTCAGAACATTATGTATTCCTTCACATCCTCCACATACATATTGATTACACAACGTCTATTGAGTCCTTATGTAATCATAAGTCATTGCTCTAAAAATAGATCTGGTAGAACACATAGCAGGCACAGCAAAAGAAGGATGCAAATATACTTGTGAATGTCACATGGTATTCATAGGATGTCCTTCAGCGTAAGGAAAGGACAAGTCTTATTCTCAAAGGATATTTACTGGCACTAGTTAAATCTTGTATTATATTGTTATGATTGTTCCTACAGACTGTGTTTATTACATAAATGGTAATATATTGTCCAAAGACCTGTTTAGGACATTTATACAAAAATATATTAAAATAGTACACCGCTATATAGTGTAGATTTGAATTAAACATAATTGACAGTTTGGTCTATATAGACGTACACTTGTAATACATGGATATTTACTCTTTTGATGCTTAACTCAATACAATTTCATAAACAGGCAAAAAAAAAAAAAAGGGAATAATATGTAATTTATATATTGAGTCAAAAAAACCTCCTAAAGTTAATATTGGATGAGTTTCTAGATCTAAATCAACCATTGTAACCCCCCAATACAATTGCATTCCGTGGACACCACTTATATCATTAGGCACATGTTCCCCTGTACTGCATTGGCAAAATTTACCTAATAAGTGTTACCAATAGCAGACAGCCAGATATTCAGCCACCAGATTCCTGCACATATAATATGGCATGCATGTTAATGTTTACACAGGTGAGGAAAGCAAGACACCCCTCGTGACAGCCCAAGGTCTGAAAAAAAAACAGCCAGGGGTTTCTGCTGCTACCCATAGACTGCTGCCCTTTACCAGATTGGGCAATGAACAGCTCATGTCTCTGGGTATCTTTTACTTATTAATTTGACATAGTATCTGAAGTTGCTGATCAAACTCTGAAACTATCCTTGTGAAGCTTTCCTCCACAAACCTATTGACAACATCCCTCATCGTAGCAGCACACTGATAACACACATAGTCACAGCTACCAAACAAACCATCCCCCATGCATGGCAATTTCCATCTCTTAATTTTTGGAAGTCAAGAGCTTTATACAGGGCCCTTTTATTAATAAATATTAACCAGTATACTTGAAGACTTCTCTCAATTTGGCAGCTGTAGCTTAATTATTCCCATAGTTCACAGCAGACCTCACACCTTCTCCAACTCCGAAAACCCAATTCATCTCTCTACCTTGAACACATTTTTACTCTGTTCTGTTTTAAACAGACCCACTGTCCTCCCCCCCCCCTCATTTAACCCCTTTCTTATTCTTCTATCATTCCTCCTTAACTGTCTCTTCACTTCTTCTTTTTTGGTCTTCCCTTCTGCTTTCTCCATTTTCACAAGCTTATTAGTGGGCTTATTTCCTTACACCTAAGATGGTGTCTCACCCCTTCTATCACAAGATATTGTGTTTGAATATTATATATTTCTGCTTATGACACTAATTCTGCCTATGTAAGCTTATATGTATTCTGATTTAATACAACATGACTACACCCAGAGCTCCCAAGCTCATGCTGTATTCCTTTTTCAGTTATTCAATAAAATATTTTGGTAATGGGATAACAGCTGAAGAAGTGCCTGTTTTTTGGCATATAGAAAACATATCTAAATTTAACCTATTACTTTTGAATTTAAACACGCAGACCAGTACTTAGTTGTTCTCCCTTCCAGAAGGGGTATAAAAAGCAGCTCTGGTATGTAAAGCACATCAGTCTAATTTTGTGCCCTTTAATCTATTCACAAAGAGAGCCATTTTTGCATTTTCTGCACACATCTTATAAGACAGCTAAACAAAGTGTCCTCACTGTACAGTCTCAAAAAAGGATATCTGACTAGTTGCAATGTGGTTGATTTGCTAAAGGCAAATAGGTTGTTCAATTTGCAAAGGAAATTGCACTTTGCTAGAGAACTTTTCCCAAAGCATAGTAAACGTGGTACAATTTGACTTTGCAAAGATAACTTAGTTACAAGAAAGGAAAATATGTACATGACTGAATGATGAATGTAAGTATCTCATTCACTAAGCTCTAGTGATAATTCCCTTGCAAAGTGCAACTCTCCTCGCAAAGTTGACCATGTATTTGCCTTTAGGAAATTAACCTCAATAATTCTGAAGTCTCATCCATCCTGTATATTGGACATCAGCTCTTCTTGATTGGAAATGTCATAGGGGGTACAGGGTCAGTTTCATTCTCTGCAATCTTCATTAGTTCAGTGAAAGTTTTGAGCAAATGAGCAATAACACATACAATGAAGCAATTAAAATCCATAGCATTAGTCACGGTATTCTTCCAGTGTGATAAAATATTCTGAACAGCTCAATAAATATAATTTTTAGAAGGAGAATAATTTGAAAAAAAAAAAAAAATAAGGACCAAAGCCGAATTATCACAAGTCACTTGTGAACAAGAGCTAAGGGCAGCATGGCAAGAGAGAGCACTGCCAAAGCACTATTCATTTTTAATTTTTTTTTTTTGTCTCAGCACATGTGGGTAAATCTGCAGCAAAACACTGAAGAGGCACAGGGTGCAGCTGCTGCGGACTGGAATCACAAGACCCTTTAAGGTTCAAAGGCAAGCAGTTGATGCCTACTTTTTTTGCAGGTTTTTTCATAGTCCTGTTTATAAAACAAAAAAACAGCTGTATTTTGTGGATCATCAGAACTTACTTTCAGTAGATTGTTGATGGCTAATGAAGAAGAGAATTATATACGTCCAACCAATCAAGTCCTGCACTATCACCCCAATGGGAATGTGTCAAAAAATGTGAAGGGAAACGGTGCTATTCCGTTGCTAGACAACCCCACTCAATCTGACACCATCAACAAAGATATGTAAAAACATTCATTTTATTTGTATCAAAAAGTAAAATGTCATACACAACAATACAATGAAACAATCACAAATAAAAATGACCTGTATGTTTCATTGTATTGTTGTGTATGACATTTTACTTTTTGATACAAATAAAATGAATGTTTTTACATATCTTTGTTGATGGTGTCAGATTGAGTGGGGTTGTCTTCACATTTTTTGGCAAATGAAGAAGGGCTTGTGTTAAAGAGATTGTAAAGGCAGAAGGTTTTTTTTTTTATTATTTTAATGCATTCTACACATTAAGATAAAAAAAAAAAACCTTCTGTGTGCCGCAGCCCCCCTCAGCCTCCCTATTACTTACCTGAGTCCGTATTTGTGTTGCAGGAGTTTCTCTGCTGCCTCGGGCTCCCCTTCTCTCTGGCTGAGAAAACAGTGTGGCGTGATTGGCTCCAGCTGCCATCAATCAAAGTCAGTCAGCCAATCAGGATAGAGAGGGGACGGGGCGGGCCTCGACTCCATGTCTGAATGGACACAGGGAGCTGTGACTCGACTCAGGTGCCCCCACAGCAAACTGCTTGCTGTAGGGGCACTTAACAGGAGGGAGGAGCCAGGAGCACAGAAGAGGGACCCGAGAAGAGGAGGATCCGGGCCACTCTGTGCAAATCCAACTGCACGGAGGAGGTAAGTATAACATGTTTACAATAACTTTAATTAGTGACCTGACTGATACAGTACCCTATGGTATCTAAATGCATTCTGGGCAGGTTCAAGGTCTGTTACTGTATATGACTGAGGACCAACTTGTATGGCTAGCCTAAATTCACAAAGACAGAAGAGCACAAGATAATATGGCCCCTGTGCTGTGCTGATTCCATCAATGAAAAGAATCCTTCAGTTCTTTCATGTATATTTCTTAGTATTATTACTGCTTTGATCTAAGTGATGAAGTGTGCCCAATAATGGCTCACTTTTTTCAATATGACTGGGTAAGATAAGTCAGTGATTAGTGTCAGACGATGTTCATTATAATGCCATCATCTTGCCACAAGAGTCATCTTGGCTGTCAAACTTGGCAGCTGAACACAAGCACATGTCTCACAATTTTGGATTTTCTTTTATCAGGATATGTGTTAAAAATACTCATCATTGCCAGAATATTCATCTGCTCAGGTCTGAATGGTGTTTAGACACAACATAGTAGCTTCATAATAGAATGAACATAGCTATATAACATAATAATATACTAACATAAGTAACATTTTAACAGAGGTTCTGTATGAATGAAGACAAAATGTGTTAAACAAATGTTTTTTTCTCACATACTGTAGCTGCACAATTCACTTGCTTTCTGGCAAAGTTGTGTCCAGAATACATGCACCCCAAACTTTGTGTGCTTCTTATGCTGTATACTAGGCTACTTGTGTCCACTAGCATGTGGCATACATGGAACTCAAAGATACAGAGTCAAAGGACTATCTTGTCTTTTCTTGCAACCCCTTCAAGGAGGTATAGCAATGGTAGGCATCTATATTGATGAAGAGGCCCAGATAAGAGCCATGCAGTTTAAATAATATTTAAAGCAACAATTTATTATATTGCAACTTACCAGTCCTTAGATGTAATAGCTGCATTGATTTTCTTCTGTCAGACTTTCCCTTTATGTTTAATTGGAAATCCTGCAGATAACTGCCCCTTTCTATACTTACTTCTCCACAGTATCTATGGAGAAATCAATGCTTGTCACACAGGCTACACTTCAAACATCTCTGACTTTTTTCATCTCCATTGCATGGTAGTTTATTGAATTAGTAGTATACACTTTTGCTGTCATTTCCTCTCACAGAAAGTAGCAAGTGCACTGCATTTCTGGTGAGATCAACAGGTATATTTACTGTACTTGCTGAAAATCATCTTAGCATGAAAGAAGAAAACGAATGCAGCCACCACATCTAATGATTTGTAAGCTACAATATAAATAAATAAATATATATATATATATATATATATATATATATATATTTTTTTTTTTTGGGGGGGGGGGGGGGGGTTTAGACACACTTCAACTATTAAAAGGCAGTCCAAAGAATATGTTTTCTTCTGTGGCCTGGGTAAGCACCATATCACAGACTACTGTATGCCCCAAGAATTTCACAATAAATGCCAAAGGACCACAGGTTGAGCACCAAGGAGATTACTGCACAATATAAGGGCTGAAGCCCCTCAGTTTGGCTTACCAAGGTTTTTCTGATAATAAACACAAATACTCTAATACAGTTTTAACAAAATGTGTTAATTCTGTCAATATCAGGGTCATAAAAATGTTGACAGGAATTCCGAGCAGGCAAATTGATTAGGACTTCACGACCTCAGAGGAGGATCCATTAAGTAATGATCCTCATATAATAGTTCAAGAACAATGTACTCCATTTGGCTTTACACTAAAGCCTGGTACACACTATTAGTTTTTTTCACTGTCTGCTATGGTCGGATCCAATGTACTAAGGATCCGATATTAATACAGCGATCTCTCCCAGTGAGCTGTTGTGTTCTGACCCCCTGAGCTGTTGTGTTCTGGTTTCTGTCAGACTGGCTGGCATACACATGGCCTAATGACGGCTGGCATTCGGCCTGTGTGTATGGGATTAAGCCCCCATTCACACTAGCGCGACTTGTCAGGCGACTTGGTCGTCTGACAAGTCGCGGTGGGTCGCCTGCCATTGATTAGCACAGAACCCATTCTAATAGGAGCAACACACTTAGAAAAAGGGTCCTGTACTACTTTGGGGCGACCTGGAGGCGACTTGCATTGACTTCAATGATATGAAGTCCGTGCATGTCGCGCCGAGGTCGCGGTGCACAGGTCGCCCCGGTAAGTTGTGTCGCCCCTGTGTGAATGGGCTCAGGGTCTTAGCTCATCGGCACAACACAGAGTAAATTTTTTCAAATACTTGACAAACTTATAGTGTCATAGCTGCAAATGAAAGGTGGTACATGTGTGTGTGCCTGGTTCATCTGTGCCAAAAAAAGACAACCAACCATAAGATAGTGTATGCATGTAAACTTTAGCTATTTCCTCAAGAGAATTTCTAGGAAGCCAGATCAAGCATAGGGTTGAAAAGGTACTTTTATTGCATGTCTGCACCGAGACTAATTAATGTGTGTGCTTCAAGGCAGTGGTGGACAACGTTTTTGAAGAGCAAGTGCACAAGAACAGTTTTTAGGTCTCCTATTCAACTAGTGCTCAGGTAGTAACAGTGTCCACTGTGTAGAGATATATAAATAGATAGATACAGTAGATAGATAGATAGATAGATAGATAGATAGATAGATAGATAGATAGATAGATAGATAGATAGATAGATAGATAGATAGATAGATAGATAGATAGATAGATAGATAGATAGATAGATAGATAGATAGACAGACAGACAGATACTATTGGTACTATATATATATATATATATGTATATATATATATATATATATATATGGTAATTTCCAGGTGGGCATGACACTGGGAGGGGCTTGTGTAGATCTGGACATTGTTTACATCTAGGGAAGCCCTAGGGCTTCTACTAAGAGAGAATTCCTGAAACCAAGAATTACTTTTTCATATAGGATGTTCCTGCATCCACTATACGATAATAGTACCCCTCTTAAATTGGAATAATCCACAAATAAAAGAGCTCTGCTAGTATAGTCACTTCAGGAACTTTTGGAGCTGTTTCTATGGCCTGGTCTCGGGATTGAGAGATATCGGTAGAAGCGTGTGTTGCTTGGGATTGAGGAATGAGTGGGATGGAAATATTAATTTACCAGTGCTTCAACACATATTCACAATTTCTGCATCCAATGAATTCACTGCTAATATGGTGAAACATCATGTGGGATCAGACAGAAGTAGTTGTTAAAGTTGTTAAAATACTGTTGCATAAAATAAAATAGCACAGTTGGCAGCAAACCTTTTATTAAGAGTTTTCTTCAATATACTAGGTGGGGTTTGGGAGGCAGCTCCTATGTTTTTTCCCATGTGTCCTGCTGTAGAACAAGCATAAATAAGTAGATTTTTCTGTTGTGTAATTAATTTGGTGTTTTATGTATTTGCCTGGCTGTTCATTCACACGGTGAATGGGATTTCATTTACAATCAGAATGTGATTAATGCGCTGTGAGAAGCTTTAGTTAAAAAAATTTGCATGTACTTTGCAAGAAAATGTTCTTTATGAGTGCTGTATAAGAGAATTAAAGATATATTTTGAGCTAAGAAATGTGTATGTACTTTACAAAATAAGTGGATTGTCAACCCACTGTAATTCTGACAGGCTTTTTTTTCATAAACTCCACCAAAGTTCTACATGAAAACCTTAATACAGTATAAAAACACTGTCAAATAGCTAAGATGGAATTGCCCCAGTGAAATATGTCTTTCTCTCTGAAACTAGAGATCCATGAAAGTTCAAAATCTAGTACCACATTGTGCCAAACCAATTATGTGAACAGTGTCTGAAGTAGTATATCGTAGGAGAATAGTATCCTGCACTGTTCCCCTAATTTGGATAAGCCCCCACCCCACCATCCTCTTTAAATTGCCATCTTTTGGTTATCTGAAATAAATGGACCCCAAATAGATCTCAGTTTGTTTAGAACATTTCCTTGAAAGTTGAACTACAGTCAAAGCTTTACATTTCCACTTGCTTCTAGTTAACTGACAGTGTGACCCTAAAGGGCCTATAGCTAGAGAAACTCTGGACATATATAAAACACTACTTAATGTTGTGTCCAATAAAAATAACTAGATGTACTGTATTTGTAAAATGAAGCTAGTGTAAGTACCTGAATGTTACTAGGAATCAGGCTCTTGGGCAACATGACTCAGATTGGGTAAAGGGATCGGTCAGTATTCTGAGCCAATCAAAACTGATATTGTGCACATGTGATAACAAAGAACATCCTGACAGGAGTAGAAGCAGAGTGGGCAGAGCAATGAGCTCCTTAGCCTGCTGCTGCTCCTTCAAGGGAAAGTAGGTGAGCTAGTTGTATTGTTTATATAGATAAGCGAACGGTTTGGGCTGAGCATAGGTTCGGTCTGACATTGCCTATTGAGGTGTATGCCTGCTGAGCACACAGTCAATAGGTCTTTAACCTCCCTGGCGGTATGATTATGTCAGGAATTACATACCAAAAGCGGTACAATTCTTTTCATGGAAATTTGGCGTTATGTATTATAGGCCTACAATTCTTAGTAATTACTGACTTAAACCTGACCAAAATAAGACTCTAGTAGACATACCAGATGTGATAAATTTGAAACACAAACGCATGAATTATAATCGAATCAATAATATTATTTTATTATTTATTATATAATATATATAATAAAATTATATTGATTAGATTACAATTCATGCATTATATATTATATATAGATATATGTGTGTGCATATATATATATATATATATATATATATATATATATATATATATATATATATACACATATATATATATATGCATATATACATATATATGTATGCATATATATGTATATATATATATACCGGTATATATATATATATATATGCATATATATATATATATATATATATATATGCATATATATATATATATATATATATGCATATATATATATATATATATATATGCATGCATATATATATATATGCATATGTATATATATATATATATATATATATATATATATATATATATATATATATATATATATATACAATATAAAATGTGTTTTGTGTTTTGTGCAACGTTTTTTTTTTTTGAATTTCCCTCCCTAGTTCCGCTCCCATGCAGCATTGCTGCTGCAGGGAACGGAACTAGGAAGTGATCAGACCGACGGAGGGACGGAGGAGCGGCGGGACTCTCGGCTGGCGATCTCAGCAATGAGAGATCATCGCTGGATCGCCAGGATAAGGTAAGAGAACACCGCTGCGCTCTCTGCAATCCACCCCGAGCTTGACTCGGGGTTACCGATCCTGATATGAAAAATCAACCCCGAGTCACGCTCGGGATTACCGCTAAGGAGGTTAAGGAGTAGGGCTAGGAAGCCAGTCATTGCGTCCTTAACAATGGATGAGTCATTAACTGTCAGTGGGCTTCTCCACTGACAGCTGAATAAAACCCCACACCAAAATTAAAAAAAAAAACTGAGTGGGGTCCCCCCAAAATCCATGCTAGACCCTTATCCGAGCATGCAGCCTAGCAGGCCAGGAAAGAGGGACGGGAGTGAGCAAGTCCCCCCCCCCCTTTCTGAGCTATACCAGGCCACATGCTCTCAACATGAGGGGGGTGCTTTGGGGCAGGGGGGGGCTTTTTTTTGGTGTGGGGTTTCCCTTAAAAACCCTACTAGACCCAAATGGCCTGGAATGGATGCCTGCAATAACTTGCAGCCGCGATAATCAATTTAATTGTAATTTTCTTTATCTTTACAAATGTCAGTTTTAATAAAGCAGGTTTAACACACAGAACAGATGAGCCACTTTACAGGCAGACTAAGGAGACTCCCCAGTCACTATATTTTAAGGAATTTTTCATTTTTATTGTTTCATTTTAAGCATCATTAAAATCACTGCTTCTGTAAAAACGATCTTTTTTAAATGTTTTTTTGCATTGATACATGTCCCCCAGGGCACTACCCGGGCCCGCATACCCTTTTTATGGCCAATAGGTTGCATTTAAGCCTTCAACATAGGGACTTTTGATTTTTCATGTTCAGGTCCCATAGACTTTAATAGAGATTGTGACTCAGGTCCAAACTTTTTTCCTGTTTAGGAGTTCTGGTGCAAACCAAACTGCGGGAGTGTTTGGCCCATCTCTAATTGTTTAACTGAAGTAGAAACATTTTTGGTTAACTTCCTGGCTCTACTTTCTCGTAGGTCTGTGTAAATAAATGGACTCTGCCAGTTATAACAGCTCCTACATACATGACTTGGTTGTATGTTTGGTTGCTTGGCTGAAGTTCAGCTTTATGGCTCTCTACACACAACTATTCAAGAGAAATATGTTCCTAGCTCCTTGAATGACGTAGTATGAGTAAATTAAGCTATAACCTGATACCACTCCACCCCTTGCCCCCGACACACACACTGTTGGGCGGGCAGAGGGCCAAATGTTGAGGCTCAGGCTTTAAACTCAATTGCCAAGCAGTCCAATTTAATTTTTTGGGTAAGTCAGTCCAATTTAATTTTCTCTTTTATTGCTAATGGTGTTTGTATGTTCCTACGGTAAATTCATGAATAGGCTAGTCTGATAATGAAACAGTTACATTGTGTAATACTTATTCAGCTACCACTGATTCCCATGTAATAATTACTTCACCCAGGATTCATTTTGTGAGCCTTATCACCTTATTTCATTTCACACTATCATTTCTGGTTTATGAACTATGAAATTAGGAATAAAACTGTTATTACAAATGTTCCAGTGAAGATAGGCAATGTGCTGGATCTAAAGTTCGGGATTTCCATTTTGCACCTCCCAGGAATGTAATCTCATCACATTTGCACACGCTGTCATGCTGAGTGTTATTGGCTTTCGCTGTTTGCAGAGAGAGTGAATAGACAATGTGGTATTTAGCTTTTAAAGCTTTTGAATAGTTTAAAGGCAGTAGCCAAACACATGTGCTGCACCACTGTTTTTTATGCCTTTACGTTTCTCATGTTTATGCAGAGAGCTAACTGCTATTGTACTGGAGCTGCTAAGAGATCCTTAGACTAGGATCTACAAGCAGATGTTTCAGATTATTATTACATGTACACGTCTAGCTGATATACATTATTTTATTAGGTGCATGTAGCAATTGCACACAGAAGAATTACAGATATACTTCCCACAGCAGTCAGGACTATCTTTTCATGGAAACATTTAAATTAAAAGTTCCCTTGAGCTTATGCTTAAATCACTAACATCCCCTGCAGGCATATCTAATCCAAAAACTCTAATAACACCCCCTTATTCATCTATAAGGAAATAATAAGCAGCAAAACACCTCAAGATATGCAGTTATGGAATCAGCAAAAATTTAGTATGCTGGAATTCTCTTCTCTTTTACACTTAAGGGTTTGATATTTTGTTCCTACAGATTATGGTTATATACACTACAGTACATGGCTAAAGGTATGTGAAAGGAACAAGAGAGAGTGGTGCCGGCTTAGTGTAGCAGATTATTTAATGAATAAAGTTAACATAAAAACTCACTACAAGATAAGGTATATCGGTATAGTAAGGATGATAGTTCATCTGCTTCTGTCCTAATGGGTGCAGCGCGGAGTAGGAGCAGTCCTGTGGGGAGGCTGGTGGTAGGCAACTGCTAGACAGCCTGACGAAGGAGCATGGATGCTCCGAACGCACGCACTTTCAGCTCCTCCTCCTAACCGGATGTGACGTTATGAGCTCGGAAGCCGGAACACGACCGTGAGTCTTACACCGCCGCCGAACTGCAGGCTACAGCTGTCTACCACCAGCCTCCCCACAGGACTGCTCCTACTCCTTAGTGTAATCTGTTACACTAAGCCGGCGCCGCTCTCTCTTGTTTCTTGTCCTCCAGTGCTCCTCCTTGCTCCAGCTGGCAGCCGCTGAATGCTGCCTCCCTTTTTATTACCCCCATACCATCCTTTTTAACCATACCTTCCATTTACCACCTACTTACATTAGTAGAGCGCCATGACATACTGTTTGTTTAAAGGTATGTGAAAACCTAACCATCACACACACATAAATGAAACTGGTGGACAGCCTATTCTGTAACCATTAGTATCAGTATGCAGTTGACTCCTGTTTTGAGGCTATTACAGTCTTAGATCTTCTTGGAAAGCTTTCCACAAGATTGTGGAGTGTGTCTGTCGAAATTTGTGCCAGTTCAGCCAAAAGAATATTTATGAGGTCAGGTCCTGATGTTAGACAAGAAGATCTGGCTCACAGTCAACATTTCAATTCATCCCAAAGGGGTTGATTAATGCTGAAATCATGGCTTTGTGCAGTAGTTTCTCCACGTTAAACATGGTTTTATGGACCTGGTTGTCCGCATGGGAGCGCAGCCATGCTGGAACTGTTGTAAGTGTACAGTTGTCTAAAATGTAATTGCATGCTGTAGCATTAACAGTACTGTTCACTGAAAACAACTTTTGGACGTACAGTGCATTCTCTCAAACTCACCCTAGTTTATGCCATTAATAGAATGTTTACCCCTCATCCCCCTCATCCCTTGGATACACAAGGCTCTGATTTATTCATATTGAAACAATTTCCTACTTCATTAAAACGATTATTGTGCGTAATTATGTGCATGATGAAGGAGAATATAGTCCAGAAAACTTTGTATTTATATTGTCTACACTCAAAAACTAAGGGGAAGAATTACTGAGTTTGAATTACATATGGACATTTCTTGCTGTAATCTGTTCTAATTTCTTCTGGTTGGAAGGCTTCAGAGTTGAATACCAAGCATCTGTAGGACCTGTTATCATTGACCATGCAAACAACACAGCATACTGAAAGCATTCTGCTGTGACGGGCATTGCTTGCATTGATATTAAATGGTAGAATCATAGCTAATGTATTTACAAATACAAAGTGGATTTTTGGTGATTTGTAATTAATATGTTCTGAACACCAGGTCACTGTTAAAGTATATTCACTTGGAATAATTTATTTAAAAAATGCTCAAAAACATGCAAAACAATATAAGTATAAAAGGAAAAAAAACCCATGGAGAATATTAGAAGTTTGTGCTCTATACCTTTTCTCATCTCAGTACATCATATCTGTATAAAAATGTCATTATTTATATGGAAAGTATTACATACAATTATTATTCACATTGAAGGTATAACTCCAAATACCTTTACATTTTTCTCTGAACAGTAATTGCATTTTCATTTCTACTGTTCTCAACCACAGTCCAATGGTTTAAATAGGTCCCCCAGTCATATTGGAGGCTCCCACAGGTGGGTGCAGTGTAAGACATCCCTCCAAAGGAGTCTAGGCACATTACTACATCGTTCTTGGGCTGTAATTAGGGTGGAGGAGAGCAGGACCTCTGTTACTGATTCCTGCCACCTTGCATCATCTTTACTCCTAGATTAGGCTTTCAATTGATATTTCAGTAGGAATCAAATTACGCATAATCAAAAAGCAATAAAAAAAAAAAAAAAAACCTCATATTCTTTTGTAACAACTCCTTTTAGCATGGGTGATGTGAAATCACCATTCAACAAAGATCATTTTTTTTTTTTCAGGAATGCAAATTTCCAAATGTTTTATTACTAAGAACATTTTAAAAGCAATCAGCAGTCTGTGGCTAGATTACTAACTATCTGTGGAATATACATAATTATGAGGTCATCCTTTAAAAGTCATTATTGGTTTTCTGAAGTGGTCTTACATACAGCAAGTCCATCAGAAACGTTGGTTAAAGTGCTGCACTTTTGGGAGTGTACGAAGGAAGCATTTCCTGTAACAAAAAAAACTTCTCCAACGCGTTAATTAGGTGATCTTAGTTGAATAGAAAGTCCAGTAAAAAAAAATATTTTTAATAAAAAAGGCCTCCTTGGAGACAATGAGCTAATCCATTTAATCTAAACGATAGTTCTTTGTTCCTAGAATTAGCACATTTTGCTGGAATAAACATAATTAAACCATTAAGTTAAAGGAGAACTGTTGGCTGTTAGAAAAATGGGAGACAAAATAATCAGAAAGTGTATGGTGCAGGTTTTATCTAATTTTGGTGATGGTGTCTTGCTGAATTTGACTTCTACCTGGAACATTTTTTTAATCTAAACATAAGAAATACATTTTAGCCTATAATTTGCCAAGGCATGTCCTCGGATTGTAATAGGGCCTAATATTGGCTGGTATGGTATTGTCATAACTTTGAAATACAAAAAAAAATGTTTTTTTTTTTTCTGCTAGCTTTACTAACAAACATGGTTAGTTATGCCTCGTACACACGCAATGATTATTGGCCGACCGATCGTCCGACTTTTGTCCAGAGTGGTGTTTTGTTTGTTGGAGTGTGCCTAGACTGCACACGATTTTTCTCGGCCAACAAAAACCTACTTCAGAAGTGATGTCATGTGTTGGTTTACTTTCTTTGTGTTTTTTCTTCTCTGAGCATGCCCAGACTTGCTCATCAGATTTTTGTCTGCCGAAATCTGTGCTGACTGACGGAAAATCAGCCATTGTGTTGTTGGCCAACAAAAATTTTATAGCCTGCACACCAGATTTTTTTCGGCTGAAAAGTCGGAGTCGGTTGTCGGAAGCATCATACTAACAAGCCGAAAAACGGCAGATCGGACGTTGGCTGAAAATTCCAATAATCGATGCGTGTGTTAGAAGCATTGAGAGTGGTGTATTTGCAAAGAAATGTGATTTTGTATGATGAGAACATGACCTTTTATATTCAAATAGCATATAACATATTTTTTAAGCATTGGTTTCATTGGGCCGAAACATAAAAGAGGAGGAAAGGAACATATTGTGTTTTGCAATCCATCTGATGTTTCTCTAGTAATGCTTATGATAAATCTGATCATTGTATTATTGGCACACCCATGTTTTGTACCTGCAGGTTTTTGGTTATAGTATTAGCTATGTGTTTTTCTTTCATTGTGACTGCATTGTCATAATCAAATAACATAATAGGGATGAGGGTTTTGTGTTGACTTTATGTCATTACTTTGGTGATGTTACATGCATTGACGTCAATTGGTAAATCAGAGTTAAAGTAAAACTATAGGCTTTTTTTTTTCCTTTTGGATAAAATAAGGGGGGGTTATAACCAAAGTCAGTTTTTTGTTTTTGTTTTTGCCATCTGTGTCCCATTGAGGAGATTTAAGCCTAGTACACATTTATATTTATTTTTTTTCGTTCAACCCAGTAGGTTGAATGAAAAAAACTGTCAGCTCTGGTTGGAGTTGCTGTACTAACAATCCAGTGTTAGAACAGGGATCTCCCCCGCTGTTCTATTGTGTTCTAATAGGGAAACACCCCGCCCCCCCACCAGAACACTCCGGTCATCACTCTCAGCCATTGGCCATTACCATCTTCTTGTAACTAATAAGCAGGCAATTGACAAATTTCCTGTTTACCGTGTTTTAGTAGACACATGGAATAGTTTATTTCTTAGTAAAAAAGCTGCAGTGCCAGTATTTTCCTGCAGGTGATATCTATAAGTCTTGGCCTAGAAATGAAAAGGGTTGTCCCCTGCTTTTTCTTAAAGGAAACAATACCATTTTATATCCAGATACTTTGGGGGAGATTTACTAAAACTGGTGCGCACAGAATCTGATGCAGCTGTGCATAATAACCACCAATCGGCTTCTAACCTCAGCTTATGCAATTAAGTTTTGTCAATACAACCTAGGAGTTGATTGGTTAATATGAAGAGCTGCAACAGATATTGTGTGCACCAATTTTAGTAAATTCCTCTCTATATGTCTAAGAGTGTTGTAAACAATAAGGTTTTTTTCTTTTCTTTCCTTCAGATTAACTGTAGGTTTACGGCTCTGAGGACACATGATTCTTAGTGTACTTATTTACGGTTTTAGTTATGCTCCATGGACACGGGTCTTTTCAATCTGGTTAACTATGGTCTTTTTTTCTGTATACATAAAATCTTTTTTTTTTTTTTTTTGACAAATAGATATATAATAAAGGATACAGCCAGCACAGTTAAGCAAAGCTAAGTTTGCATGTTCTCCTTGTGCCTGCATGGATTTCTGCCCACACTCCAAAGACATGCCGGTAGGTTATTTGGCTCCTATCTAAATTGGCCCTAGTATATGTATTTACGAATGTGTGTACAGCTCCTTGAGGGCAGGGACTGGTGTGAATGTACAATATATATGTAAAGAGCTGCACAAGTTGGCATCACTATTCATATACCTGTTATAACAATATTGATATAGGATATAAACTATTCCAGTGTTGCTTTCCCTACATAAAAAAATGCAGAAGTTGCTTACCTTTAGACTTCCACTTTCTTTATTTCTACATAGAATTTAGAACATGTGACAAATATCTTAGATCCCCACCTGCTGGCTTCAAGTGAAAATACTAAATATTACTAGTTAATATATAATATATTTTCAGATTTAAAAAAAACAGTACTAACTAAATCCTGGATGATGGTCTAAACAAGTACTAAGTCCAGTTACTATTTGATGCCTCAAAAAAAAAAAAATATTGCTTTTTTATCCCCCTCCTAAACACTGCAGCTCACAGTCGGAAAGGGGTGGGGCCGCAACAGAAGTCGTGCTGTCAGTACAGAAAGCAGTGGGCAGGACTAGGTGTGGCCAAGGGCTGACTGACAGCTACAGGCTTGTAAATCATTAGTGGCATAGCTGATAGCCATGCCCCCCCTGCAACATTTTTTGACCCTGTGTAGTGCAAAGAGGCACAGCCTACATAGGAGGAGCAGCTCTACTCTAGGAGTATTTAGGAGCAGTACAACTTTCTTGGCGCACCATCCCAGAGAGTGTCCTAGGTGGACTTCATTAGCAGACTCCACAGTTATTTGTGGGTTTTTGCAAGTGGATTATGAGAAACTGTAAGTGCAGACACACTTATAATTTATAGTTGTTGTAAAATGATTTCTATGCATGAAGGTAAAAAAACCTTCTATGTGCCCCCCCAGCCCCCCTAATACTTACCTGAGCTGCCTCCCAATCCAGCGATGTCCATGAGAGCCTTACCTTTCCAGGACTCGCACTTCTAATTGGCTTTTGGCAGTCAATTATAGACAGTGAGCCAATCAGGAGACGGAGGGGGCAGGGCTGAGCCCCGTCTCTGTGTGTGAATGGACACACAGGGCGGAAGGTCAGGAGTGCGCCTGCTTGGATTTCCCCAGAGCAAGCTGCTTGCTTTGGGGGCGCCCAGCAGGAGGGAGGAGCCAGGAACACCGGCACGGGACCCGATAAGAGAAGCAAAACCTCTGCATAGAGCAGGTAAAAAAAAAGGCTTTTATATCGCTTTAAGTGCTGCAGCTAACTTTTTTAATGGGAAGTCATAGTTCTACTTTGATTTTAATCATTACCATTTTAAATAAAGAAAGAAAATGAATGAAAGGCCACTATACATTCCCATTAGTAGAGTAATCTAATGTAGAGGATATATTTTAACATAAAATGACTTCCAGCCAGATCAAGGAACAATTTTGAGTCTTTGGTTGCATCAGATGCCCATTGGCAGTTTCGGACGTATCCCATTGCTTTTCTCCTCTGTGATAAGCAACATTGGAAATGTCCTACCAATCCTTAAAGCGTAACCCTACTTTCATTGAGAAAAAAAAACATTCCCCTCTGGGTGACGTGTGTCCATTGCAAGGATTATAACAACCTTTGTTGCAGATTCCAACCTTTTGTTATTCTAAAGAAATCCCTGTTTGTTCCTCAGTGCTCAGTGCTGAGTGGGTCTAATGGGAGTGGTTTCATGATTAGCAACCAGCTGTGCACCTGCAGGGTACTAATGAGGAAAGCTGCTGGGCCTGCATCCCTTTAGATGTGTTCCTATTGGAAGTATCTCACCAAAAATGACATTTTTATTGCAGGGGATGCCTGAAATCTGACTTTAGGCAGACTTTTGGAAAAAAATTGGTGAGCCAATCACACAAGCAGGAAATGATGCTTCTGGGGTGTGGTCAGTATACATTCTGTGTACAGAACAACTCTAGGGAGTCACATTGCATTGCATTTTCAGAAAAGTACAGCAGTTGCAGATCGAAAAGGAAAGGTAATTTAATAACATTCAATCACAATATGATTTGTGTCACAATTGTATACACTATATTATTTTTTTATTTTTTTGATATTTTTTTTCCAGACCAAAGTGGAGTTACCGTTTAGGCCCCCTTTCCTGTCCAGTTTCATAGGGAATGCTCACCTGAGCCAAGCATGCATGTCTACAAAACACACTGCAGTGATTCACAGGGAGCTTAGCCCCGTACACATGTACCAATTGTCGGCCGTAAATATTCGGCCGACGACCGATCGGCCGATTGTAGGCTTGTTAGTATGATGCTTCCGACAGCCGACAGCGCATTTTCGGCCGAACAGAATCTGTCGTGCAGGCATTAAAATTTTTGTTGGCCAACACCAGAACGGCCGATTGTTTGCCAGTCAGTACAGATTTCGGCCGACAGACAGCAGATTTGCAAGACTGGGCATGCTCAGAAAAGAAAAAAGACAAGGAAAGTTAACCATCACATGACATCACTTCTGCAGTCGGCTGTTGTTGGCTGACAAAATTCGTGTGCAGTCTTTTGCAGTTTTCAACAGACACGACAGCCCTGGACAAAAGACAGCCGATCGTTCGGCCGACGATCAGTACGTGTGTACGGGGCTTTAGCTGGAAGATGGTCAGATCAAACCTACAAGTCTGTGGACCACTTGCTGACCGCCCGCCGCAGATATACTGCGGCAGGCTGGCTCGGCTGCACGAACCGACGTGTAGGTACGTCGGTTCCCGGGAGCGCTCCTGGGGGCATGAGGCAGTGGGGAAGCTAATGAATGGGGCCGGCAGCCACAATTGCCGCTGGGCACCCGCGATCGCTCCCCGTGGAGAGAGACTGACAGTCTGCTGTTGTAATGTAAACACAACAGACTGTTGTTCTCTCTGAAATGAACACAGACTCCTGTTTAGGATCACAGATCTCTGTGTTGATTGCACAAGCCCACCCCCCTCACAGTTAGAAAACACACCCTAGGCTCACACTTAACCCTTTGATCGCCCCTGGGTTAACCCCTTCCCTGCCAGTGTCATTATTACAGTAACAGTGCATATTTTTAGCACTGATTTGTGTGGTAATGTCACTGGTCCCCCCAAAAGTGCCAAAATTGTCAGTTAGGGGTCTGATCTGTCCTCCGCAATGTCGCAGTTCCACTATAAATCGCAGATCGCTGCTATTACTAGTAAAAAAAAAAAAATAAATAAAAATGACATAAATCTTTCCCCTAGTTTGTAGACACAATAACTTTTGCGCAAACCAAATAAAATACGCTTATTGGGATTTTCTTTTACCAAAAATATGTAGCAGGATACAGATTGGCCTAAAATGATGGCGGGGGGGGGGGGGGGGTGTTTTATAGCATAAAGTAAAACATATTGGGTTTTTTTTTTTTTTTCAGAATTGTTGCTCTTTTTTTGTTTATAACACAAAAAAAATCGCACAGGTGATCAAATACCACCAAAAAAAGCTCTGTTTATGGGAAAAAAGGACATGAATTTTATTTGGGTACAGCGTCGCACGACCACGCAATTGTACGTTAAAATAACGCAGTGCTGAATCACAAAAAATGGCTTTGTCATTAAGGGGGTAAAACCTTCCGGTCCGTAAAGTGGTTAAAATGGAAACACCTTTAGGTTAAAATGTTAAAATGGAAACACCCTTTAATGTTCAAGATAAGGGCAGCCGTGTTGCCATGTGTAAAATATGCCATGTGCTTTGTTCTAATGTTTGCTAACAAATTCTTTTTCTGCTAAGGTAAGACACTCAGGACTCACTCATTTACATTAAGGTAAATCGTCACATTAACTGTAATATGGATCTGTCTGCCAAACACATAAATCATAAAGGAACAGATGGCTTGTAAAATAAAGAGAGAGGGTAGATTGTAAAGCACTGAGATGTTTGTTGTCTTTTTCATTTTATTCATTTAATTTAATATGGTGCTGTAAAATAAAAACATTTTATTCTTGCACAGAGAAAATATGGAAATAATCAGACATCCCTCTAAAGGGCATACGCTGGAGGGAAATTACCTTTATTTGCATTTTGTCATTAAAATAGAGAGCGACTAAACAAGCAAACAGGTGGTAAACAGAGGATCTATATTTATTACAAGGGTTTTGTAACATGCGCTGTAAGCTGGCTGGCAGTATTGTATTAGCATAGATATAATCAGGGCCAGACATACAGAAAGGCAATATAAGTCAGAGCCTAAAAGGGAAAGATTTTAGGGAGACATCACAGTTGAGTACTATCTGGGATACTGTTTCTATATGTAGCAGTAGTTAAATTATTTAAAACTGAAGTCTGGCATCTCTAAAATTATAGTGCCCCCACCTCCACGATGCAAGGGTTAAAGCATATGTATGACCAAAATGTTATTTTTAGTTTTGGATAGCGAGGGGGGGAATTAGAACTTCTGTCTGGTTTTACTGTGTCCTGGGCTCCATTAGAGCCATTTCCCTTCACTTCCTGTCCCAGGGACACCTTTTTCACCAGGTAGGAAGTCAATTAAACTCTTAAACACTTTTCCTACATTAAGTATGGTAAGGCTCAAACCTTTTTCCCTCACTTCCTGTCTGGTAAAATGTGGTCCCCAAAACAGGAAGTAGGGCAAATATTTCTTAGCCACTTCTGGACCGGAAGATTTTCCCCCTTAATGACCGGGCCATTTTTTGCGATTCGTCACTGCATCACTTTAACTGACAATTGCGCGGTTGTGCGACGCTGTACCCAAATAAAATTGATGTCCTTTCTCCCCAGAAATCTTTTGGTGGTATTTGATCACCTCTGCGATTATTATTTTTTGCGCTATAAACAAAAAAAGAGCAACAATTCTGAAAAAAAAAAAACTATATTTTTCACTTACTGCTATATATCATTCTGAATAAAAAAAAATTAAAAATCTAATTTTTTCATCATTTTAGGCCAATAAGTATTCTACTAAATATTTTTGGTAAAAGAAAATCAATCCCAATAAGAGTATATTGATTGGTTTGTGCAAAGGTTATCGCGTCTACAAACTAGGGGAAAGATTTATGTAATTTATATATATATATATATATATATATATATATATATATATATTTTTTTTTTTTACTAGTAATGGCGGTGATCTGCGATTTTTAGGGGAACTGGGACATTGCGGCGGACATATCGGACACCTAATGGTCATTTTTGACACTTTTGGGGGGACCAGTGACATTACTTTAGTAATCAGGGCTAAAAATATACACTGTTACTGTACTAATGACACTGGCAGGGAAGGGGTTAACACCGGGGGCGATCAAAGGGTTAAATGTGTCCCTAGGGGGTGCTTTCTAACTGTGGGGGGGGTGTACTTATGGAATGAACACAGGGACCTGTGTTCCTAAATAGGAGGAATACAGGATCCCTGTGTTCATTGCTGACAGATCAGTGGTCTACCGTGTTTACAACAGCAGACCGCCGTTCTGTCTCCACGGGGAGAGATTGCGGGTGACCGGCGCCAATCCCAGCCGCTGGACCCGCAGATCAGCATCCCCATGCGTGCCCTTACTCGTGGTCCAGTTATGTAGTTTCGTGGGTCAGAGCCTACCTGCCGCAGTATATGTACTGCTGGCGGTCGGCAAGTGGTTAAAGGAACCCTAAAGAGAAATAAAACCTGAGGTGGACTGTAACCCTTCCCAACTCTGTCTAAAACTAAGAAAAATATTGTTTTTCCTTCAGATATACTTTAAATGCCCATTTTTTCAAGGTAGATTGGAATAAGTACAACACTTACCTTATTCCTCACTTTACGGCAGCCGGCACTCTTCTTGGCGTTCTCATTAACAATACATGACCAGCGTATATAATGAGGTTGGAGAGCTATGGCCGGTTGAACAGGGAAGAGAAGTGACTTGGAGGGACTGGTGATACAGCAGGAAAGAAGCCTGTAGAAGTGAGGAATAGATAAATATTTTACCTTCTAGATGGGGTGGTGGGGTGTGGTGATGGGATTCAGCGCTGACTCCAGACCGAAAAATATTGCATGCGGTGAAGGGTTCAACCTCTGTTTCATTTTTATTGTTGTTTTTGTCCTCTGAGAAATTTCCCATACTTTAGTTTCTTGATGAGCACATTGGAAGTGAGGGAATCGTCTCCAACTGGAACGTAGAAAGAAATCTGATAAAGGTTCTAAGCCTTTCTCATTCTATCCAAGATTTTTAAAAAGTTATGGCAGCAGTTGACATTGCTTGAGAGAACAACAGACTTGCCCAGCGGTAGCTGAAAACCATGGACATATGTAGCAAGCAAAGCAAAAACAAAAATGGCACACAACAAAATGTTATTATTAAGTTATAAGTAGTTAGGAAGGTATTTATGTTTTTGTGTGCCATTTTTGTGTGGGATTATGTGGCCGGCACTACTAGCATTACCAACAGATACTGCTGTGATTAGTAAATATGACTTTTTTTATTCCTGTCTAGGACTCCAGCCCAAAGCTATCCTCCCTTCCACATACCTATCATTGCCTTCATGTATTCTATTCTGTTTCTTCATAGTATTTCAGATTTTTGTTAGAACTACCTAATGAACCTATCAAGGCCATTAATCATTGCAGAGTTTTAGGGATTCTCAAATTAACAGAAAACAAGCTAGTACATCATTTCATGAAGCAGGCTTATATAGTTATTTAGTTCAAAATGAAATTACTACTCACTAAAGACAGATTTCAATTTATAGTCGATTGCAAAAAAAGTTTGATTGTGATTGGTTGCATGGGTTACTGCATGTTGGAAATTGCCAATTTGCACTAGTTTATTAGGCCTGGTTCACACTGATGCCTTTTTTAGTGCATTTTGAGTTTTTTAGAAACACAATACAGTCCATGTAGCATGGTTTCCAATGGGTCTTGTTCACATCTGTGAATTTTTTATTGAAAGGGCCAGGGACCAGCAGGTTGTGTTCTTGGTGCCATAGACTTCAGTGGATCAAAGATGTGTATTGAAAACGCAAAATGCACCTGGAATATGCATCAACTGCAACCTGCATAGGTGTGAGACAAGCCTTAAACAAGTTTGTACCTAAGTTCACTAGTTATGGTATGTTATGTAATGTTATAAAGGGTACCCCAATATATGGCCTGTATGTGACCTGCAAAGGTCGTGCACGCTCAGCAGGGCCGGCCTTACAATGGGTCCCGCTGGGTCCGTTGGACCCAGGCAACACTTGGAAAGGGGCAGCAAATTAACTTACAATATTTTTTTCCAGCAGTCTTGTGTTTTATCAGTTTGCAGCGTGTTATGGGCGGCATTTCCCCATCTCATACTGCCGCCCATAGTGAAAACTGATGAGTATGAGGAGGCGGAGTGTCTCTTCTTAGGAACATCCCTCTTGTGATTGTGGAGTGCGCAATGACGTCAGACATCAGCGCACTCAATCTCATGCAGCACAGTGTGGATCTTCTAGGGCGGTGGGACTGTCAGACACAGGAAGACTAAGGACAGACAGCGGGTGTTTGGTGGACTGGTCCGGTGGTGAGTTATGGAAGAAGATAACAGTATATATAATATTATCTAGATTTTATATTTATATAAAATAATGAATGGGGGAGCCTTTTGGTTGGCGTGATTTTTTTTTTTTTTTTTGAGGGGGGCAGCATTTTGAATCTTGGACCCAGGCAGCACAATGTTTTGGGCCATCCCTGACTCTCAGCCCTGCTTTAGATGAATGGCGGGGCACACCATTTTCTATCTCTTACTAGGTTGAAGCAAAGATGATTTTGTTTTTATTTTCTTACATCCATATGTCTGACCTGGTAACCTTGCATATTGCTTGTCCTACACCTTCTCAGTAGTACATGTCAAGCAATGACATATTAGCCTCTGTTACAGCTAAATGACAAGCAGTGCTACCTTAGGAGCTTGAGCTTTATAGCTGTTGTGGGAAATAAAGCTTATCAATTAAAAGTTAGTGGACATCAATCACTCCCTAGTGAGGAGACTTTAGCAATATACATGCTAGTACAGTCCACCCAACAGCACACAAATCAGCTTTCCATACAGGAGTTAGACACTTAGTGCTGCCAGTGTATTTAATTACTGTTAAGGACAGATGCTCACTCAAGGCTCCAGATTCAAATAATCCACCAGCTGCAATAGCATTTAAGTCCACAAGCATCCCACCTGCTGTAATCATGTCATTATTTGAGATCAAGCCATTGTAATAAAGGGTCTTTTGCTCCAGGCTGACTAAAATGGAGGGAAGTAACATAACATAGTAATTGAGGCAGAAAAACAAGAGTGTTAAAACAGGTGTATCACAACCCCTTAAGGGCTGAAGAATAAAAAAAAATCTTCCATTTTAAATATCTTTTACATTTATAGTATGTGTAAAGAAAATCAGCTTCATGTAAATTATAAATGTTATTTATAGGAAAGTACATAATTATATGCTGTATATATATGGGTGTGGTACCATATGGTGAGCATATATGAATATGAGCAGAGGAGAAGCTATACAGCCATCGCGTCTCCCGCTTTACCATTACGGCTTGATTCGTTATATGGATAACTATATGCTGTTTGTAAAAAGTGCATGGATGCACTGAAATATGTGAGTTTGATTTATCTTTCTTTTATTGAAATAAACATTTAAAGAGGTATAAGCACTATTGGAGGTTTGTTTTTTGCATATACCACGCTGATACTCGCTGCTGGAGTGTCATGGTTTGGATGGATTGTCTTTCCTGATTCCTGGTATATGGGCTAATTTAAATCGTATTTGAGCCACGGACCACTGGATTAATAGGACCTGGAAAGGTCAGCCCTGAGACGGAGTCCCTATATATATGCCTGTTATAATCGTATATAAGGTGAGCGCCCACTCACAAGGGGGTGCACAGCTGTTTTAGGATCTGTGACACTCTGGTCACTCACTATCTTGGGGAGCACCTACCACCCTTAGGTGGTTCTGAGCACTGTAAAGAAGATCCTTATTGTTATTTGCACAAGGATTTGGATTTTTCTATTTATGGACACTAATTATCATCTTTTATTTATATATTTTTTATCTTATTATTGAATTAATATATGCTGGACTATATTGTGATTCTATATTTTTTATCACTTTTTTATCACTGTGATTTGCAAATTGGAAATAAGTTTTATACTGCACATTTTTTGCACTACGCACTTGTATGAGGACCCATGTAGCTTTATTGAGAGAATAGTGGGTTTTATTATTATACTAAAATATTCACCGGTCACTTTATATATTTTATTTATATATTTTAGCTTTTAGGCGATCTCTGAAAACCCTCCTTTTCAGAGAAGCCTATCCTACCAACCCCTAACAAATGTACCTCCTTTTTCTCCATCAACCCATCCCCCACGGTTATTGCCTTTTGTTTCACTTGACCCTCCCTTCTAGATTGTAAGCTCTAACGAGCAGGGCCCTCTAGTTCCTCCTGTTTTGAACTGTATTGTAACTGTATTGTCTTCCTTCACATTGTAAAGCGCTGCGCAAACTGTTGGCGCTATATAAATCCTGTATAATAATAATAATAATTTTATATTGGTCAATATTTATATATATCATATTTTAACACCGATGAGGATTATTAGGAATTCATCCATTTGAACATATATATGTATCGGTTTATTTATTGAAGGAATCTATATTATCTTTGTATACATTATATCCAAAAGATTTTTATTCTGCGCAACACAATTTTATATATTTTGGTTTTCTGGTTGTGGCTTGCTGGTTCTCTTTTGTCACTGCAAGTCTACCAGGCCGAGTTGTCTCAATAATGAAAGACTGCCAGTATTCTATAATTTTAGCATTCACAATGTTCCTGGTACCTAGTGACCTGCTTAAGGGCCCTTTCACACAGGCTTTCTGATCAGGTCCGCCTGTCAGTTTTTCAGGTGGACCTGATTGGACACTTAATTCACCCCTTATGGAGCGACAGATGTCAGTAGTGACATGTCCACTGACATCCCCCGCTATCCGATCCGATCCTGTCCACCAAATACAGGCAGATGGTGACCCTATTTTCCATCTGTCTGGAGGATCGGATTGGATGAAAACGGACAGGTGGTCTGTTTTTATCCAATCTCCAATCTGACTAAAATGGAGGGAAGTAACATAACATAGTAATTGAGGCAGAAAAACAAGAGTGTTAAAACAGGTGTATCACAACCCCTTAAGGGCTGAAGAATAAAAAAAAATCTTCCATTTTAAATATCTTTTACATTTATAGTATGTGTAAAGAAAATCAGCTTCATGTAAATTATAAATGTTATTTATAGGAAAGACTGGGACTCAGACAGGTTCGTCTCAGCAAAGAGCAGGGACGGAACTGTCATCAGCATGCTCAGCATAGATCAGTGGATTGATCCTCACCGAGCAAGCGGATTCCGTCAGATGTATCCGCCCAGTGTGAAAGGGCCCAATGGTGGTTGAAAAGCTTAAACATTTTTTACCTTTATGCATTCCCTTCAATAAAGCAGAACTTTACCCAGAAAAACAGGATAAAAAATAATGTTCTTTAGCAAGGAACATACATTCCACATTAATAATTATGCCACCAACATTAGTGTGTGCTGTAATTGATAAAGCTCAGAGCCACTGAACAGCAGTAAATCATAAAGCAGAACTAATCCCATTGATGTAACAGTTACATTCCTGGAATGCCGGGATTGCTAACTGTTACACTTGCTTGTGTCCTCAACCAAACTGTCAAACAATCAAATGGCTGGTGTCATAACTGATCACATTTGCAGCACCATGGTAGTTGCATATCAAAGAGAAGCAGCTTCCTTGGCTGTAAAGGATAGAAGGGTTTAATTCCACTTTAAGGCTGTCAGCAGATCAGGCTCCACAAACGCAGCAGTGCCTAAAAATGCCTAAAAATTTAGAGCAACGGAGCATGTGCAGAGCAGGGTAAAACAGCATATTACTGGATTTTAAACAGTATAGACGCTTATTTTTAATGTTTTTCGTAACTGTACCTGCAAAACGTGTTCCACTTTAAAGTAAAAAAAAATGTTTTAGTGTATAAAGCCCTCTCATCCCCCCCCCCCCCCCCCTTAACTTACCAGAGCCTAATCTTGATCCAGCACTGTGCCCATCTGAAGGAGCTCTCTTCTCTTCTTCCCACTCTCACAGGCTTTGCTGAGAGCAGCGAGAGCCATTGGCTCCCCCTGCTGTCAGTCAGATCCTGTGATGAGGAAATGGGGGCGGGGCAAGGCTTTGCTGTCTGTGTCTATAGACACAGACAGAGTAGCTTGAGATTAAGCCTGCAGGTGTGCCTTAATAGGAAGTGACTTCCTACCGTGGCACACAAAGAGGAGGAGGAGCCAGGGGTGCTGGCGGGGGACTCAAGAAGAGGATGATCAGGGCTGTGCTGTGTAATTCTTCTGCACAGCATAGGTAAGTATAACATGTATGTAATTTTAAAGGAAAAAAACAACTTTACAAACACTTTAAGCTTTAGGACACATGAGGAACCTCAGGAGGAAATCTTTTTATCCATGGCAACAAAGTAGAGCTATTTTACTCAAAAAAATAATGTGATTTGCTGACATATGCTCTACCTTAAAGCGGTATTAAACCCAAAATGGAGCACCAGCCGACACTGTAGGTCAGTTTACCAAATTTGTACTTCCATTGTATGTAAAACCTGTTCTTACTTAACCCTTTATTTTGTGGCAGCTGTAAAATAAAAGTTATAGTATAACTAAAATGTAATTCTAATACCACGAACAGAACTACTGCCTTTTAGTGAACTCGATTAGATCAGTCACTTAGGCACAAAAGGAGACAGCTGAAGCATAAGACAAACAAAGGATAGATTGTTTGCTTATGTAAGGAAAGAGCATTAGCTCAGGTTTTACAATTTCTACACCACACCAGCCACCTTGGGACTTAAGCACACAAACCTATAATACACTGTGTTCAGATCCATAGTGCATATACTTTTATACAAATCTGAATGCAGTATTTTAGTATGCTATGTCCTTAGTGTTGAGTTGCGTAAACCACAAAAAAAATTATTTATTTTGACTGTAATTAATACGTTACGCATATAAATGTTAGTTTGAACATTTATATGTGTAATGAGTAAAGGGACATGGCAATATGTGCCACAGCCACTGTCTAGTCATTTAGGCCCAGTGGAGAGATGTAAACATAGTTGTTCTGCACCACCACTGCTGCTTACACATAGCTGATGTTTACATCTCACCCCTGGCCTTGAATGGGCCATTCCCTAGGCAATGCTGCAGGTGCAGAATTACCTCGGCTTTTAGTCGTTCAGAATGATGGAAGGCCAAGGTCATTCTGCGCTTACCTTGCCGACCATGTGTAGGCAGCACAGGTACAGAATTACCTCTGCAATCAGTAATCCTGAATGAATGAATGACTTAAAGCAGTGTTCCAGCCTCCCCTCTCCCCCTCCAAAAATTAAAAGTCAGCAGCTACACATACTGTAGCTGCTGACTTTTAATATTAGGGCACTTACCTGTCCTGGAGTCCAGCGATGTCGGCACCACAGCCGATGTTTCCATCGGCTGTTGGGTGCTGCTGCCACCATTGCCGGTGAGGGAACCCGGCAGTGAAGCCTTGTGGCTTCTAGGGCGGGTCCCTAATGCGCATGCGCGAAGCGTGCTGCGCATTTGGATTGGCTCGGCGGCGGGGGAAGGAGGAGGGGGCCAAACTTCCGAGGGACAGTGTTACAGTGCCGTCTCTCGGAAGTGGGGAAGGGTACCTGTCAAAAACAGGTACTGGTTCCCCCCTCCCCCCTGAAAGGTGCCAAATGTGACACCAGAGGGGGGGAGGAAGCAAATGAGCGGAAGTTCCACTTTTGGGTGGAACTCCACTTTAACTTATACAGAGATATATGCGTGGGTGTCCATATGTGTTGGGATGCACTATGAACCACCTTTTTCCTCATCTACACAAGTGTAGAACTTTACACAGGATGTTGCTGGCAACAAGACCCTGTGTAAAGTTCTACACTTGTGTACATGAGGCCTTACCAAGATACTTTATATGCGTTCAAGGGTGCCCTCAAGAATAGCAGTTGTTATACAAAGTAGCCAAATAGATCCTGATTGTCACACCTCCAGTGCGAGGTGGGAAAGGAAAATAAAATGACTATATTTTTGGTTTCTAGAAGCAATGCCCCCACTTTTCCTGTTTTTTAATAAAGAGCAAAAAAAATTTTCCACATGGAATGCAGGATACAAACTTCTATGTAACATTTTTGAAAATCTGAATGTTCAGGAGTGTGCACTTGGGTTGCCCCAAACAGAAAAAAACATATTGCTCTATTTATCAATGCTTTCACATAAAGTAACTCTTACTCAAGATTCACACAGTTTTCTCATAAGATTCAATTAGGAAAACGTAAGTCTTGTTTGAAAGAGGATTCTAACAGTTCCATACTATATTCAAAATTAAACAACGTTTTTGGCCAGAAATATACTTAGGGCTCGTTTACATGAAAACTGATGGGAAAATTGTGCAAATTTCAGTTACAGAGACATCAGTTTCACATGAGTTTACATTCGTTTTCATGTGTGT